>NC_092109.1:49957418-50301966 GCF_045679555.1 Salvelinus alpinus
GACTAGACATCGACCACCCCACTACCACTATCAGATTAGAGTTATAAAGGAGACTAGACATCTACCAGCCCACTACCACTATAAGATTAGAGCCACAAGGGAGACTAGACATCTACCAACCCACAACCACTATCAGATTAGAGCCATTAGGGAGACTAGACATCTACCAGCCCACTACCACTCTCAGATTAGAGTTATAAAGGAGACTAGACATCTACCAGCCCACGACCACTCTCAGATTAGAGTTATAAAGGAGACTAGACATCTACCAGCCCACTACCACTATAAGATTAGTGCCACAAGGGAGACTAGACATCTACCAGCACCACTACAACTATCAGATTAGATATCAGATTAGAGCCACAAGGGAGACTAGACATCTACCAGCCCACTACCACTATCAGATTAGAGTTATAAAGGAGACATCTACCACCCCACTACCACCATCATATTAGAGCCACAAAGGAGACTAGACATCTACCATATCTACCACTATCAGATTAGAGCCATAAAGGAGACTAGACATCAACCACCACAAAACCACTATCAGATTAGAGACACAAGGGAGCCTAGACATCTACCACCCCACTACCACTATCAGATTAGAGTTATAAAGGAGACTAGACATCTACCAACCCACTACCACTATCAGATTAGAGCCACAAGGGAGCCTAGACATCTACCAGCCCACTACAACTATCAGATTAGAGCCACAAGGGAGACTAGACATCGACCACCTCACTACCACTATAAGATTAGAGCCATAAGGGAGACTAGAAATCTACCAACCCACTACCACTCTCAGATTAGAGCCATAAAGGAGACTAGACATCAACCACCACAAAACCACTATCAGATTAGAGACACAAGGGAGACTAGACTTCTACCACCCCACTACCACTATCAGATTAGAGTTATAAATCAAATCAAATCAAATCAAATTTTATTAGTCACATACACATGGTTAGCAGATGTTAATGCGAGTGTAGCGAAATGCTTGTGCTTCTAGTTCCGACAATGCAGTAATAACCAACAAGTAATCTAACCTAACAATTCCACAACTACTACCTTACACACACACACAAGTGTAAAGGGATAAAGAATATGTACATAAAGATATATGAATGAGTGGTGGTACAGAACGGCATGGCAGATGCAGTAGATGGTATAGAGTACGGTATATACATATGAGATGAGTACTGTAGGGTATGTAAACATTATATTAAGTGGCATAGTTTAAAGTGGCTAGTGGTACATGTATTACATGAAGATGGCAAGATGCAGTAGATGATATAGAGTACAGTATATACATATGAGATGGGTAATGTAGGGTATGTAAACATTATATTAAGTGGCATTGTTTAAAGTGGCTAGTGGTACATTTTTACATAATTTCCATCAATTCCCATTTTTAAAGTGGCTGGAGTTGAGTCAGTATGTTGGCAGCGGCCGCTAAATGTTAGTGGTGGCTGTTTAACAGTCTGATGGCCTTGAGATAGAAGCTGTTTTTCAGTCTCTCGGTCCCTGCTTTGATGCACCTGTACTGACCTCGCCTTCTGGATGATAGCGGGGTGAACAGGCAGTGGCTTGGGTGGTTGTTGTCCTTGATGATCTTTATGGCCTTCCTGTGACATCGGGTGGTGTAGGTGTCCTGGAGGGCAGGTAGTTTGCCCCCGGTGATGCGTTCTGCAGACCTCACTACCCTCTGGAGAGCCTTACGGTTGTGGGCGGAGCAGTTGCCGTACCAGGCGGTGATACAGCCCGACAGGATGCTCTCGATTGTGCATCTGTAGAAGTTTGTGAGTGCTTTTGGTGACAAGCCGAATTTCTTCAGCCTCCTGAGGTTAAAGAGGCGCTGCTGCGCCTTCTTCACAACGCTGTCTGTGTGGGTGGACCAATTCAGTTTGTCCGTGATGTGTACACCGAGGAACTTAAAACTTTCCACCTTCTCCACTACTGACCCGTCGATGTGGATAGGGGGGGTGCTCCCTCTGCTGTTTCCTGAAGTCCACAATCATCTCCTTTGTTTTGTTGACGTTGAGTGTGAGGTTATTTTCCTGACACCACACTCCGAGGGCCCTCACCTCCTCCCTGTAGGCCGTCTCGTCGTTGTTGGTAATCAAGCCTACCACTGTAGTGTCATCCGCAAACTTGATGATTGAGTTGGAGGCGTGCATGGCCACGCAGTCGTGGGTGAACAGGGAGTACAGGAGAGGGCTCAGAACGCACCCTTGTGGGGCCCCAGTGTTGAGGATCAGCGGGGTGGAGATGTTGTTACCTACCCTCACCACCTGGGGGCGGCCCGTCAGGAAGTCCAGGACCCAGTTGCACAGGGCGGGGTCGAGACCCAGGGTCTCGAGCTTGATGACGAGTTTGGAGGGTACTATGGTGTTAAATGCTGAGCTGTAATCGATGAACAGCATTCTCACATGGGTATTCCTCTTGTCCAGATGGGTTAGGGCAGTGTGCAGTGTGGTTGCGATTGCGTCGTCTGTGGACCTATTGGGTCGGTAAGCAAATTGGAGTGGGTCTAGGGTGTCCGGTAGGGTGGAGGTGATATGGTCCTTGACTAGTCTCTCAAAGCACTTCATGATGACGGAAGTGAGTGCTACGGGGCGGTAGTCGTTTAGCTCAGTTACCTTAGCTTTCTTGGGAACAGGAACAATGGTGGCCCTCTTGAAGCATGTGGGAACAGCAGACTGGGATAAGGATTGATTGAATATGTCCGTAAACACACCAGCCAGCTGGTCTGCGCATGCTCTGAGGACGCGTCTGGGAATGCCGTCTGGGCCTGCAGCCTTGCGAGGGTTAACACGTTTAAATGTTTTACTCACCTCGGCTGCAGTGAAGGAGAGCCCGCAGGTTTTGGTAGGGGGCCGTGTCAGTGGCACTGTATTGTCCTCAAAGCGGGCAAAAAAGTTGTTTAGCCTGTCTGGGAGCAAGACATCCTGGTCCGCGACGGGGCTGGTATTCTTTTTGTAATCCGTGATTGACTGTAGACCCTGCCACATACCTCTTGTGTCTGATCTGTTGAATTGCGACTCGATTTTGTCTCTGTACTGGGACTTAGCCTGTTTGATTGCCTTGCGGAGAGAATAGCTACACTGTTTGTATTCGGTCATGCTTCCGGTCACCTTGCCCTGGTTAAAAGCAGTGGTTCGCGCTTTCAGTTTCACGCGAATGCTGCCGTCAATCCACGGTTTCTGGTTTGGGAATGTTTTAATCGTTGCTGTGGGTACGACATCGTCAATGCACTTCCTAATGAACTCGCTCACCGAATCAGCATATTCGTCAATATTGTTGTTGGACGCGATGCGGAACATATTCCAATCCGCGTGATCGAAGCAGTCTTGAAGCGTGGATTCAGATTGGTCGGACCAGCGTTGAACAGACCTGAGCGCGGGAGCTTGTTGTTTGAGTTTCTGTTTGTAGGCTGGAATCAACAAAATGGAGTCGTGGTCAGCTTTTCCGAAAGGGGGGCGGGGGAGGGCCTTATATGCGTCGCGGAAATTAGTATAACAATGATCTAGGGTTTTTCCAGCCCTGGTAGCACAATCGATATGCTGATAGAATTTAGGGAGTTTTGTTTTTAGATTAGCTGTAAGGGCTGTTGTCCTCCTCTTCCTCAGATGAGGAGAGGAGAGAAGGATCAGTGGACCAATACGCAGCATTAGGGAAATATGCCATCTCTTTATTTGACACGACGGCACACGAAAACAAAACACTTACAAAATTACAAAACGACGTAGACGAAAACCTGAACATGAACTTACATAACTAAAACGTAAAACTCACGGACAGGAACAGACTACATCAAAACGAACGAACAACCAAACAGTCCCGTATGGTACATACATCGACGACACAGGAGACAATCACCCACAAACAAACAGTGAGAACACCCTACCTAAATATGACTCTTAATTAGAGGAAAACGCAAAACACCTGCCTCTAATTAAGAGCCATACCAGGCAACCAAAACCAACATAGAAACAGAAAACATAGACTGCCCACCCAAAACTCACGCCCTGACCATATACACATACAAAAACAACATAAAACAGGTCAGGAACGTTACAGAACCCCCCCCTCAAGGTGCGAACGCCGGGCTCACCAGCACAAAGTCCAGGGGAGGGTCTGGGTGGGCAGTTGACCACGGTGGTGGCTCAGGCTCTGGACGCTGTCCCCACACCACCATAGTCACTCCCCGCTTCTGTCTTCCCCTCCCAATGACCACCCTCAAACTAACATCCCCTAAATGAACAGCCAACACCGGGATAAGGGGCAGCACCGGGAGAAGGGGCAGCACCGGGACAAGGGGCAACACCGGGACAAGGGGCAACACCGGGACAAGGGGCAGCACCGGGATAAGGGGCAGCACCGGGACAAGGGGCGGCACCGGGATAAGGGGCGGCACCGGGATAAGGGGCGGCAGGTCCCGGCTGAGAGACTCTGGCAGGTCCCGGCTGAGGGACTCTGGCAGGTCCCGGCTGAGGGACTCTGGCAGGTCCCGGCTGAGGGACTCTGGCAGGTCCCGGCTGAGGGACTCTGGCAGGTCCCGGCTGAGGGACTCTGGCAGGTCCCGGCTGAGGGACTCTGGCAGGTCCCGGCTGAGGGACTCTGGCAGGTCCCGGCTGGACGGCTCTGGCAGGGTCCCGGCTGGACGGCTCTGGCAGGTCCCGGCTGGACGGCTCTGGCAGGTCCCGGCTGGACGGCTCTGGCAGGTCCCGGCTGGACGGCTCTGGCAGGTCCCGGCTGGACGGCTCTGGCAGGTCCCGGCTGGACGGCTCTGGCAGGTCCCGGCTGGACGGCTCTGGCAGGTCCCGGCTGGACGGCTCTGGCAGGTCCCGGCTGGACGGCTCTGGCAGGTCCCGGCTGGACGGCTCTGGCAGGTCCCGGCTGGACGGCTCTGGCAGGTCATGGCAGGACGGCTCTGGCAGGTCATGGCAGGACGGCTCTGGCTGGTCATGGCAGGACGGCTCTGGCTGGTCATGGCAGGACGGCTCTGGCTGGTCATGGCAGGACGGCTCTGTAGGGAGGAGAAGGAGAGACAGCCTGGTGCGTGGTCTAGGCACTGGCTGCGCTGGAGAGGAGGAAACAGCTGGAGAGAGAACCCGGAGAGACAGCCTGGTACGGGGGGCTGCCACCGGAGGACTGGTACATGGAGGTGGCACCGGGTATACCGGACCGTGAAGGAGGACACGTGCTCTTGAGCACCGAGCCTGCCCAACCTTACCAGGTTGAATGGTGCCCGTAGCCCTGCCAGTGCGGCGAGGTGGAATAGCCCGCACTGGGCTATACTGGCAAACCGGGGACACCATTCGTAAGGCTGGTGCCATGTATGCCGGCCCGAGGAGACGCACTGGTGGCCAGATGCGTTGGGCCGGCTTCATGACATCCAGCTCGATGCCCAACTTAGCCCTCCCAGTGCGGCAAGGTGGAATAGCCCGCACTGGGCTAAGCACGCGTACTGGGGACACCGTGCGCTTTACCGCATAACACGGTGTCTTACCAGTACGACGCCTTCTACCTCCACGGTAAGCACGGGGAGTTGGCTCAGGTATCCTACCCGGCTTTGCCACACTCCTCGTGTGCCCCCCCCCCAAGACATTTTTGGGTCTGACTCACGGGCTCCCAACCGCGTCGCCGCGCTGCCTCCTCATACCAGCGCCTCTCAGCCTTCGCTGCTTCCAACTCCGCCTTGGGACGGCGATATCCCCCTGGCTGAGCCCAGGGTCCTCTACCGTCCAGGATCTCCTCCCAAGTCCAGAAGTCCTGGTTGCTCTGTTGAGCATTCCCTTGCCGCTTGGTCCTAGGTTGGTGGGTGATTCTGTAAGGGCTGTTGTCCTCCTCTTCCTCAGATGAGGAGAGGAGAGAAGGATCAGTGGACCAATACGCAGCATTAGGGAAATATGCCATCTCTTTATTTGACACGACGGCACACGAAAACAAAACACTTACAAAATTACAAAACAAGAAAACGACGTAGACGAAAACCTGAACATGAACTTACATAACTAAAACGTAAAACTCACGGACAGGAACAGACTACATCAAAACGAACGAACAACCAAACAGTCCCGTATGGTACATACATCGACGACACAGGAGACAATCACCCACAAACAAACAGTGAGAACACCCTACCTAAATATGACTCTTAATTAGAGGAAAACGCAAAACACCTGCCTCTAATTAAGAGCCATACCAGGCAACCAAAACCAACATAGAAACAGAAAACATAGACTGCCCACCCAAAACTCACGCCCTGACCATATACACATACAAAAACAACATAAAACAGGTCAGGAACGTTACATTAGCCTTGTTAAAATCCCCAGCTACGATGACTGCAGCCTCAGGGTGTGTGGTTTCCAGTTTACAAAGAGTCAGATAAAGTTCGTTCAGGGCCATCGATGTGTCTGCTTGGGGGGGAATATATACGGCTGTGATTATGATTGAAGAGAATTCCCTTGGTAGATAATGCGGTCGACATTTGATTGTGAGGAGTTCTAGATCAGGTGAACAGAATGACTTGAGTTCCTGTGTGTTGTTATGATGATCACACCACTTCTCGTTAATCATAAGGCATACCCCCCCGCCCCTCTTCTTACCGGAAAGATGTTTGTTTCTGTCGGCGCGATGCATGAAGAAACCAGCTGGCTGCACCGACTCCGTTAGCGTCCCTTGAGTTAGCCATGTTTCCGTGAAGCAGAGCACGTTGCAATCCCTGATGTCTCTCTGGAATGCTACCCGTGCTCGGATTTCATCAACCTTATTGTCAAGAGACTGGACATTGGCGAGTAGTATGCTAGGGAGTGGAGCGCGATGTGCCCGTCTCCGAAGCCTGACCACGAGACCGCCTCGTTTGCCCCTTTTCCAGCGTCGCACAGGGTCGCCGGCTGGGATCAGATCCATTGTATTGGGTGGAAGGCAAAACACTGGATCCGTTTCGGGAAAGTCATATTCCTGGTAGGAACGATGATGAGTTGACGTTAATCGTATATTCAGTAGTTCCTCCCGACTGTATGTAATGAAACCTAAGATTACCTGGGGTACCGATGTAAGAAATAACACATAAAAAAACAGAATACTGCATATTTTCCAAGGAACGCGAAGCGAGGCGGCCATCTCTTTTCGGCGCCGGAAGGAAAGGAGACTAGACATCGACCACCCCACTACCACTATCAGATTAGAGTTATAAAGGAGACTAGACATCTACCAGCCCACTACCACTATAAGATTAGAGCCACAAGGGAGACTAGACATCTACCAACCCACAACCACTATCAGATTAGAGCCATTAGGGAGACTAGACATCTACCAGCCCACTACCACTCTCAGATTAGAGTTATAAAGGAGACTAGACATCTACCAGCCCACGACCACTCTCAGATTAGAGTTATAAAGGAGACTAGACATCTACCAGCCCACTACCACTATAAGATTAGTGCCACAAGGGAGACTAGACATCTACCAGCACCACTACAACTATCAGATTAGATATCAGATTAGAGCCACAAGGGAGACTAGACATCTACCAGCCCACTACCACTATCAGATTAGAGTTATAAAGGAGACATCTACCAACCCACAACCACTATCAGATTAGTGACACAAGCGAGACTAAACATCTACCACCCCACTACCACCATCATATTAGAGCCACAAAGGAGACTAGACATCTACCATATCTACCACTATCAGATTAGAGCCATAAAGGAGACTAGACATCAACCACCACAAAACCACTATCAGATTAGAGACACAAGGGAGCCTAGACATCTACCACCCCACTACCACTATCAGATTAGAGTTATAAAGGAGACTAGACATCTACCAACCCACTACCACTATCAGATTAGAGCCACAAGGGAGCCTAGACATCTACCAGCCCACTACAACTATCAGATTAGAGCCACAAGGGAGACTAGACATCGACCACCTCACTACCACTATAAGATTAGAGCATAAGGGAGACTAGAAATCTACCAACCCACTACCACTCTCAGATTAGAGCCATAAAGGAGACTAGACATCAACCACCACAAAACCACTATCAGATTAGAGACACAAGGGAGACTAGACTTCTACCACCCCACTACCACTATCAGATTAGAGTTATAAAGGAGACTAGACATCGACCACCCCACTACCACTATCAGATTAGAGTTATAAAGGAGACTAGACATCTACCAGCCCACTACCACTATAAGATTAGAGCCACAAGGGAGACTAGACATCTACCAACCCACAACCACTATCAGATTAGAGCCATTAGGGAGACTAGACATCTACCAGCCCACTACCACTCTCAGATTAGAGTTATAAAGGAGACTAGACATCTACCAGCCCACGACCACTCTCAGATTAGAGTTATAAAGGAGACTAGACATCTACCAGCCCACTACCACTATAAGATTAGTGCCACAAGGGAGACTAGACATCTACCAGCACCACTACAACTATCAGATTAGAGCCACAAGGGAGACTAGACATCTACCAGCCCACTACCACTATCAGATTAGAGTTATAAAGGAGACATCTACCAACCCACAACCACTATCAGATTAGTGACACAAGCGAGACTAGACATCTACCACCCCACTACCACCATCATATTAGAGCCACAAAGGAGACTAGACATCTACCATATCTACCACTATCAGATTAGAGCCATAAAGGAGACTAGACATCAACCACCACAAAACCACTATCAGATTAGAGACACAAGGGAGCCTAGACATCTACCACCCCACTACCACTATCAGATTAGAGTTATAAAGGAGACTAGACATCTACCAACCCACTACCACTATCAGATTAGAGCCACAAGGGAGCCTAGACATCTACCAGCCCACTACAACTATCAGATTAGAGCCACAAGGGAGACTAGACATCGACCACCTCACTACCACTATAAGATTAGAGCCATAAGGGAGACTAGAAATCTACCAACCCACTACCACTCTCAGATTAGAGCCATAAAGGAGACTAGACATCAACCACCACAAAACCACTGTCAGATTAGAGACACAAGGGAGACTAGACATCTACCACCCCACTACCACTATCAGATTAGAGTTATAAAGGAGACTAGACATCGACCACCCCACTACCACTATCAGATTAGAGTTATAAAGGAGACTAGACATCTACCAGCCCACTACCACTATAAGATTAGAGCCACAAGGGAGACTAGACATCTACCAACCCACAACCACTATCAGATTAGAGCCATTAGGGTGACTAGACATCTACCAGCCCACTACCACTCTCAGATTAGAGTTATAAAGGAGACTAGACATCTACCAGCCCACGACCACTCTCAGATTAGAGTTATAAAGGACACTAGACATCTACCAGCCCACTACCACTATAAGATTAGTGCCACAAGGGAGACTAGACATCTACCAGCACCACTACAACTATCAGATTAGTGACACAAGCGAGACTAGACATCTACCACCCCACTACCACCATCATATTAGAGCCACAAAGGAGACAAGACATCTACCATATCTACCACTATCAGATTAGAGCCATAAAGGAGACTAGACATCAACCACCACAAAACCACTATCAGATTAGAGACACAAGGGAGCCTAGACATCTACCACCCCACTACCACTATCAGATTAGAGTTATAAAGGAGACTAGACATCTACCAACCCACTACCACTATCAGATTAGAGCCACAAGGGAGCCTAGACATCTACCAGCCCACTACAACTATCAGATTAGAGCCACAAGGGAGACTAGACATTGACCACCTCACTACCACTATAAGATTAGAGCCATAAGGGAGACTAGAAATCTACCAACCCACTACCACTCTCAGATTAGAGCCATAAAGGAGACTAGACATCAACCACCACAAAACCACTATCAGATTAGAGACACAAGGGAGACTAGACTTCTACCACCCCACTACCACTATCAGATTAGAGTTATAAAGGAGACTAGACATCGACCACCCCACTACCACTATCAGATTAGAGTTATAAAGGAGACTAGACATCTACCAGCCCACTACCACTATAAGATTAGAACCACAAGGGAGACTAGACATCTACCAACCCACAACCACTATCAGATTAGAGCCATTAGGGAGACTAGACATCTACCAGCCCACTACCACTCTCAGATTAGAGTTATAAAGGAGACTAGACATCTACCAGCCCACGACCACTCTCAGATTAGAGTTATAAAGGAGACTAGACATCTACCAGCCCACTACCACTATAAGATTAGTGCCACAAGGGAGACTAGACATCTACCAGCACCACTACAACTATCAGATCAGAGCCACAAGGGAGACTAGACATCTACCAGCCCACTACCACTATCAGATTAGAGTTATAAAGGAGACATCTACCAACCCACAACCACTATCAGATTAGTGACACAAGCGAGACTAGACATCTACCACCCCACTACCACCATCATATTAGAGCCACAAAGGAGACTAGACATCTACCATATCTACCACTATCAGATTAGAGCCATAAAGGAGACTAGACATCAACCACCACAAAACCACTATCAGATTAGAGACACAAGGGAGCCTAGACATCTACCACCCCACTACCACTATCAGATTAAAAGTTATAAAGGAGACTAGACATCTACCAACCCACTACCACTATCAGATTAGAGCCACAAGGGAGCCTAGACATCTACCAGCCCACTACAACTATCAGATTAGAGCCACAAGGGAGACTAGACATCTACCAGCCCACTACCACTATCAGATTAGAGTTATAAAGGAGACATCTACCAACCCACAACCACTATCAGATTAGTGACACAAGCGAGACTAGACATCTACCACCCCACTACCACCATCATATTAGAGCCACAAAGGAGACTAGACATCTACCATATCTACCACTATCAGATTAGAGCCATAAAGGAGACTAGACATCAACCACCACAAAACCACTATCAGATTAGAGACACAAGGGAGCCTAGACATCTACCACCCCACTACCACTATCAGATTAGAGTTATAAAGGAGACTAGACATCTACCAACCCACTACCACTATCAGATTAGAGCCACAAGGGAGACTAGACATCGACCACCTCACTACCACTATAAGATTAGAGCCATAAGGGAGACTAGAAATCTACCAACCCACTACCACTCTCAGATTAGAGCCATAAAGGAGACTAGACATCAACCACCACAAAACCACTATCAGATTAGAGACACAAGGGAGACTAGACATCTACCACCCCACTACCACTATCAGATTAGAGTTATAAAGGAGACTAGACATCGACCACCCCACTACCACTATCAGATTAGAGTTATAAAGGAGACTAGACATCTACCAGCCCACTACCACTATAAGATTAGAGCCACAAGGGAGACTAGACATCTACCAACCCACAACCACTATCAGATTAGAGTTATAAAGGAGACTAGACATCGACCACCCCACTACCACTATCAGATTAGAGTTATAAAGGAGACTAGACATCTACCAGCCCACTACCACTATAAGATTAGAGCCACAAGGGAGACTAGACATCTACCAACCCACAACCACTATCAGATTAGAGCCATTAGGGAGACTAGACATCTACCAGCCCACTACCACTCTCAGATTAGAGTTATAAAGGAGACTAGACATCTACCAGCCCACGACCACTCTCAGATTAGAGTTATAAAGGACACTAGACATCTACCAGCACCACTACAACTATCAGATTAGAGCCACAAGGGAGACTAGACATCTACCAGCCCACTACCACTATCAGATTAGAGTTATAAAGGAGACATCTACCAACCCACAACCACTATCAGATTAGTGACACAAGCGAGACATCTACCACCCCACTACCACCATCATATTAGAGCCACAAAGGAGACTAGACATCTACCATATCTACCACTATCAGATTAGAGCCATAAAGGAGACTAGACATCAACCACCACAAAACCACTATCAGATTAGAGACACAAGGGAGCCTAGACATCTACCACCCCACTACCACTATCAGATTAGAGTTATAAAGGAGACTAGACATCTACCAACCCACTACCACTATCAGATTAGAGCCACAAGGGAGCCTAGACATCTACCAGCCCACTACAACTATCAGATTAGAGCCATAAGGGAGACTAGACATCGACCACCTCACTACCACTATAAGATTAGAGCCATAAGGGAGACTAGAAATCTACCAACCCACTACCACTCTCAGATTAGAGCCATAAAGGAGACTAGACATCAACCACCACAAAACCACTATCAGATTAGAGACACAAGGGAGACTAGACATCTACCACCCCACTACCACTATCAGATTAGAGTTATAAAGGAGACTAGACATCTACCAACCCACTACCACTATCAGATTAGAGCCACAAGGGAGCCTAGACATCTACCAGCCCACTACAACTATCAGATTAGAGCCACAAGGGAGACTAGACATCGACCACCTCACTACCACTATAAGATTAGAGCCATAAGGGAGACTAGAAATCTACCAACCCACTACCACTCTCAGATTAGAGCCATAAAGGAGACTAGACATCAACCACCACAAAACCACTATCAGATTAGAGACACAAGGGAGACTAGACATCTACCACCCCACTACCACTATCAGATTAGAGTTATAAAGGAGACTAGACATCGACCACCCCACTACCACTATCAGATTAGAGTTATAAAGGAGACTAGACATCTACCAGCCCACTACCACTATAAGATTAGAGCCACAAGGGAGACTAGACATCTACCAACCCACAACCACTATCAGATTAGAGCCATTAGGGAGACTAGACATCTACCAGCCCACTACCACTCTCAGATTAGAGCCATAAAGGAGACTAGACATCAACCACCACAAAACCACTATCAGATTAGAGACACAAGGGAGACTAGACATCGACCACCCCACTACCACTATCAGATTAGAGTTATAAAGGAGACTAGACATCTACCAGCCCACTACCACTATAAGATTAGAGCCATTAGGGAGACTAGACATCTACCAACCCACAACCACTATCAGATTAGAGCCATTAGGGAGACTAGACATCTACCAGCCCACTACCACTCTCAGATTAGAGTTATAAAGGAGACTAGACATCTACCAACCCACTACCACTATAAGATTAGAGCCACAAGGGAGCCTAGACATCTACCAGCCCACTACAACTATCAGATTAGAGCCATTAGGGAGACTAGACATCTACCAGCCCACTACCACTCTCAGATTAGAGTTATAAAGGAGACTAGACATCTACCAGCCCACGACCACTCTCAGATTAGAGTTATAAAGGAGACTAGACATCTACCAGCCCACTACCACTATAAGATTAGTGCCACAAGGGAGACTAGACATCTACCAGCACCACTACAACTATCAGATTAGAGCCACAAGGGAGACTAGACATCTACCAGCCCACTACCACTATCAGATTAGAGTTATAAAGGAGACATCTACCAACCCACAACCACTATCAGATTAGTGACACAAGCGAGACTAGACATCTACCACCCCACTACCACCATCATATTAGAGCCACAAAGGAGACTAGACATCTACCATATCTACCACTATCAGATTAGAGCCATAAAGGAGACTAGACATCAACCACCACAAAACCACTATCAGATTAGAGACACAAGGGAGCCTAGACATCTAC
This sequence comes from Salvelinus alpinus, assembly GCF_045679555.1. Lineage (NCBI taxonomy): Eukaryota > Metazoa > Chordata > Actinopteri > Salmoniformes > Salmonidae > Salvelinus > Salvelinus alpinus. The sequence goes on from NC_092109.1 coordinate 49,971,087, forward strand.
CACCCCACTACCACTATCAGATTAGAGTTATAAAGGAGACTAGACATCTACCAACCCACTACCACTATCAGATTAGAGCCACAAGGGAGCCTAGACATCTACCAGCCCACTACAACTATCCGATTAGAGCCACAAGGGAGACTAGACATCGACCACCTCACTACCACTATAAGATTAGAGCCATAAGGGAGACTAGAAATCTACCAACCCACTACCACTCTCAGATTAGAGCCATAAAGGAGAGTAGACATCAACCACCACAAAACCACTATCAGATTAGAGCCACAAGGGAGACTAGACATCTACCAACCCACAACCACTATCAGATTAGAGCCATTAGGGAGACTAGACATCTACCAGCCCACTACCACTCTCAGATTAGAGTTATAAAGGAGACTAGACATCTACCAGCCCACGACCACTCTCAGATTAGAGTTATAAAGGAGACTAGACATCTACCAACCCACAACCACTATCAGATTAGAGCCATTAGGGAGACTAGACATCTACCAGCCCACTACCACTCTCAGATTAGAGTTATAAAGGAGACTAGACATCTACCAGCCCACTACCACTATAAGATTAGAGCCACAAGGGAGACTAGACATCTACCAGCCCACTACAACTATCAGATTAGAGCCACAAGGGAGACTAGACATCTACCAGCTCACTACCACTATCAGATTAGAGTTATAAAGGAGACTAGACATCTACCAACCCACAACAACTATCAGATTAGTGACACAAGCGAGACTAGACATCTACCACCCCACTACCACTACCAGATTAGAGCCATAAGGGAGACTAGATATCTACGACCCCACTACCACCATCATATTGGAGCCACAAATGAGACTAGACATCTACCAGCCCACTACCACTATAAGATTAGAGCCACAAGGGAGACTAGACATCTACCAACCCACAACCACTATCAGATTAGAGCCATTAGGGAGACTAGACATCTACCAGCCCACTACCACTCTCAGATTAGAGTTATAAAGGAGACTAGACATCTACCAGCCCACGACCACTCTCAGATTAGAGTTATAAAGGAGACTAGACATCTACCAACCCACAACCACTATCAGATTAGAGCCATTAGGGAGACTAGACATCTACCAGCCCACTACCACTCTCAGATTAGAGTTATAAAGGAGACTAGACATCTACCAGCCCACTACCACTATAAGATTAGAGCCACAAGGGAGACTAGACATCTACCAGCCCACTACAACTATCAGATTAGAGCCACAAGGGAGACTAGACATCTACCAGCTCACTACCACTATCAGATTAGAGTTATAAAGGAGACTAGACATCTACCAACCCACAACCACTATCAGATTAGTGACACAAGCGAGACTAGACATCTACCACCCCACTACCACTATCAGATTAGAGCCATAAGGGAGACTAGATATCTACGACCCCACTACCACCATCATATTGGAGCCACAAATGAGACTAGACATCTAACATATCTACCACTATCAGATTATAACCATAAAGGAGACTAGACATCAACCACCACAAAACCACTATCAGATCAGAGCCATAAAGAAGACTAGACATCTACCAACCCACTACCACTATCAGATTAGAGCCATTAGGGAGACTAGACATCTACCAGCCCACTACCACTATCAGTTTAGAGCCATAAGGGAGACTAGACATCTAGCACCCCACTACCACTATCAGATTAGAGCCATAAGGGAGACTAGACATCGACCACCCCACTACCACTATCAGATTAGAGTTATAAAGGAGACTAGACATCTACCAACCCACAACCACTATCAGATTAGAGCCATTAGGGAGACTAGATATCTACAACCCCACTACCACTATCAGATTAGAGCCATAAGGGAGTCTAGACATCTAGCACCCCACTACCACTATAAGATTAGAGTTATAAAGGAGACTAGACATCTACCAACCCACTACCACTATGAGATTAGAGCCACAAGGGAGACTAGACATCTACCAGCCCACTACAACTATCAGATTAGAGCCACAAGGGAGACTAGACATCTACCAACCCACAACCACTATCAGATTAGAGCCACAAGGGAGACTAGACAACTACCAGCTCACTACAACTATCAGATTAGAGGCATAAAGGAGACTAGACATCTACCAGCCCACTACCACTATCAGATTAGAGTCATACGGGATACTAGATATCTACAACCCCACTACCACCATCATATTAGAGCCACAAAGGAGACTAGACATCTACCACATCTACCACTATCAGATTAGAGCCATAAAGGAGACTAGACATCAACCACCACAAAACCACTATCAGATTAGAGGCATAAAGGAGACTAGACATCTACCACCCCACTACCACTATCAGATTAGAGCCATTAGGGAGACTAGACATCTACCAGCCCACTACCACTATCAGACTAGAGCCATAAGGGAGACTAGACATCTAGCACCCCACTACCACTATAAGATTAGAGTTATAAAGGAGACTAGACATCTACCAACCCACTACCACTATAAGATTAGAGCCACAAGGGAGACTAGACATCTACCAGCCCACTACCACTATCAGATTAGAGCCATTAGGGAGACTACACATCTACCAGCCCACTACCACTATCAGATTAGAGCCATAAGGGAGACTAGACATCTAGCACCCCACTACCACTATAAGATTAGAGTTATAAAGGAGACTAGACATCTACCAACCCACTACCACTATAAGATTAGAGCCACAAGGGAGACTAGACATCTACCAGCTCACTACCACTATCAGATTAGAGTTATAAAGGAGACTAGACATCTACCAACCCACAACCACTATCAGATTAGTGACACAAGCGAGACTAGACATCTACCACCCCACTACCACCATCAGATTAGAGACATAAGGGAGACTAGACATCTACCATATCTACCACTATCAGATTAGAACCATAAAGGAGACTAGACATCAACCACCACAAAACCACTATCAGATTAGAGCCATAAAGAAGACTAGACATCTACCAACCCACTACCACTATCAGATTAGAGCCATTAGGGAGACTAGACATCTACCAGCCCACTACCACTATCAGATTAGAGCCATAAGGGAGCCTAGACATCTAGCACCCCACTACCACTATCAGATTAGAGCCATAAGGGAGACTAGACATCGACCACCCCACTACCACTATCAGATTAAAGTTATAAAGGAGACTAGACATCTACCAACCCACAACCACTATCAGATTAGAGCCATTAGGGAGACTAGATATCTACAACCCCACTACCACTATCAGATTAGAGCCATAAGGGAGACTAGACATCTAGCACCCCACTACCACTATACGATTAGAGTTATAAAGGAGACTAGACATCTACCAACCCACTACCACTATAAGATTAGAGCCACAAGGGAGACTAGACATCTACCAGCCCACTACAACTATCAGATTAGAGCCACAAGGGAGACTAGACATCTACCAACCCACAACCACTATCAGATTAGAGCCACAAGGGAGACTAGACAACTACCAGCTCACTACAACTATCAGATTAGAGGCATAAAGGAGACTAGACATCTACCAGCCCACTACCACTATCAGATTAGAGTCATACGGGATACTAGATATCTACAACCCCACTACCACCATCATATTAGAGCCACAAAGGAGACTAGACATCTACCACATCTACCACTATCAGATTAGAGCCATAAAGGAGACTAGACATCAACCACCACAAAACCACTATCAGATTAGAGCCATAAAGGAGACTAGGCATCTACCAGCCCACTAACACTATCAGTTTAGAGCCATAAGGGAGACTAGACATCTAGCACCCCAATACCACTATAAGATTAGAGTTATAAAGGAGACTAGACATCTACCAACCCACTACCACTATAAGATTAGAGCCACAAGGGAGACTAGACATCTACCAACCCACTACAACTATCAGATTAGAGCCATAAGGGAAGCTAGACATCTACCAACCCACAACCACTATCAGATTAGAGCCACAAGGGAGACTAGACAACTACCAGCTCACTACAACTATCAGATTAGAGGCATAAAGGAGACTAGACATCTACCAGCCCACTACCACTATCAGATTAGAGTCATACGGGATACTAGATATCTACAACCCCACTACCACCATCATATTAGAGCCACAAAGGAGACTAGACATCTACCACATCTACCACTATCAGATTAGAGCCATAAAGGAGACTAGACATCAACCACCACAAAACCACTATCAGATTAGAGCCATAAAGGAGACTTGACATCTACCACCCCACTACCACTATCAGATTAGAGCCATTAGGGAGACTAGACATCTACCAGCCCACTACCACTATCAGATTAGAGCCATAAGGGAGACTAGACATCTAGCACCCCACCACCACTATAAGATTAGAGTTATAAAGGAGACTAGACATCGACCAACCCACTACCACTATAAGATTAGAGCCACAAGGGAGACTAGACATCTACCAGCCCACTACAACTATCAGATTAGAGCCACAAGGGAGACTAGACATCTACCAACCCACAACCACTATCAGATTAGAGCCACAAGGGAGACTAGACATCTACCAGCCCACTACAACTATCAGATTAGAGCCACAAGGGAGACTAGACATCTACCAGCCCACTACCATAATCAGATTAGAGTTATAAAGGAGACTAGACATCTACCCAACCCAGTACCACTATCAGATTAGAGCCATAAAGGAGACTAGACATCTACCAACCCACTACAACTATCAGATTATAGCCATTAGGGAGACTAGACATCTACCAGCCCACTACCACTATCAGATTAGAGTTATAAAGGAGACTAGACATCTACCAGCCCACTACCACTATAAAATTAGAGCCACAAGGGAGACTAGACATCTACCAGCCCACTACCACTATCAGATTAGAGTTATAAAGGAGACTAGACATCTACCAACCCACAACCACTATCAGATTAGTGACACAAGCGAGACTAGACATCTACCACCCCACTACCACTATCAGATTAGAGTTATAAAGGAGACTAGACATCTACCAGCCCACTACCACTATCAGATTAGAGTCATACGGGATACTAGATATCTACAACCCCACTACCACCATCATATTAGAGCCACAAAGGAGACTAGACATCTACCACATCTACCACTATCAGATTAGAGCCATAAAGGAGACTAGACATCAACCACCACAAAACCACTATCAGATTAGAGCCATAAAGGAGACTAGACATCTACCACCCCACTACCACTATCAGATTAGAGCCATTAGGGAGACTAGACATCTACCAGCCCACTACCACTATCAGATTAGAGCCATAAGGGAGACTAGACATCTAGCACCCCACTACCACTATAAGATTAGAGTTATAAAGGAGACTAGACATCTACCACCCCACTACCACTATAAGATTAGAGCCACAAGGGAGACTAGACATCTACCAACCCACTACAACTATCAGATTAGAGTCATAAGGGATATTAGATATCTACAACCCCACTACCACCATCATATTAGAGTTATAAAGAAGACTAGACATCTACCAACCCACAACCACTATCAGATTAGTGACACAAGCGAGACTAGACATCTACCACCCCACTACCACTATCGGATTAGAGCCATAAGGGAGACTAGATATCTACGACCCCACTACCACCATCATATTGGAGCCACAAATGAGACTAGACATCTAACATATCTACCACTATCAGATTATAACCATAAAGGAGACTAGACATCAACCACCACAAAACCACTATCAGATCAGAGCCATAAAGAAGACTAGACATCTACCAACCCACTACCACTATCAGATTAGAGCCATTAGGGAGACTAGACATCTACCAGCCCACTACCACTATCAGTTTAGAGCCATAAGGGAGACTAGACATCTAGCACCCCACTACCACTATCAGATTAGAGCCATAAGGGAGACTAGACATCGACCACCCCACTACCACTATCAGATTAGAGTTATAAAGGAGACTAGACATCTACCAACCCACAACCACTATCAGATTAGAGCCATTAGGGAGACTAGATATCTACAAACCCACTACCACTATCAGATTAGAGCCATAAGGGAGACTAGACATCTAGCACCCCACTACCACTATAAGATTAGAGTTATAAAGGAGACTAGACATCTACCAACCCACTACCACTATAAGATTAGAGCCACAAGGGAGACTAGACATCTACCAGCCCACTACAACTATCAGATTAGAGCCACAAGGGAGACTAGACATCTACCAACCCACAACCACTATCAGATTAAAGCCACAAGGGAGACTAGACAACTACCAGCTCACTACAACTATCAGATTAGAGGCATAAAGGAGACTAGACATCTACCAGCCCACTACCACTATCAGATTAGAGTCATACGGGATACTAGATATCTACAACTCCACTACCACCATCATATTAGAGCCACAAAGGAGACTAGACATCTACCATATCTACCACTATCAGATTAGAGCCATAAAGGAGACTAGACATCAACCACCACAAAACCACTATCAGATTAGAGGCATAAAGGAGACTAGACATCTACCACCCCACTACCACTATCAGATTAGAGCCATTAGGGAGACTAGACATCTACCAGCCCACTACCACTATCAGATTAGAGCCATAAGGGAGACTAGACATCTAGCACCCCACTACCACTATAAGATTAGAGTTATAAAGGAGACTAGACATCTACCAACCCACTACCACTATAAGATTAGAGCCACAAGGGAGACTAGACATCTACCAGCCCACTACCACTATCAGATTAGAGCCATTAGGGAGACTACACATCTACCAGCCCACTACCACTATCAGATTAGAGCCATAAGGGAGACTAGACATCTAGCACCCCACTACCACTAAAAGATTAGAGTTATAAAGGAGACTAGACATCTACCAACCCACTACCACTATAAGATTAGAGCCACAAGGGGGACTAGACATCTACCAGCCCACTACAACTATCAGATTAGAGCCACAAGGGAGACTAGACATCTACCAGCTCACTACCACTATAAGATTAGAGCCACAAGGGAGACTAGACATCTACCAACCCACTACAACTATCAGATTAGAGTCATAAGGGATATTAGATATCTACAACCCCACTACCACCATCATATTAGAGTTATAAAGGAGACTAGACATCTACCAACCCACAACCACTATCAGATTAGTGACACAAGCGAGACTAGACATCTACCACCCCACTACCACTATCAGATTAGAGCCATAAGGGAGACTAGATATCTACGACCCCACTACCACCATCATATTGGAGCCACAAATGAGACTAGACATCTAACATATCTACCACTATCAGATTATAACCATAAAGGAGACTAGACATCAACCACCACAAAACCACTATCAGATTAGAGCCATAAAGAAGACTAGACATCTACCAACCCACTACCACTATCAGATTAGAGCCATTAGGGAGACTAGACATCTACCAGCCCACTACCACTATCAGATTAGAGCCATAAGGGAGACTAGACATCTAGCACCCCACTACCACTATCAGATTAGAGCCATAAGGGAGACTAGACATTGACCACCCCACTACCACTATCAGATTAGAGTTATAAAGGAGACTAGACATCTACCAACCCACAACCACTATCAGATTAGAGCCATTAGGGAGACTAGATATCTACAAACCCACTACCACTATCAGATTAGAGCCATAAGGGAGACTAGACATCTAGCACCCCACTACCACTATAAGATTAGAGTTATAAAGGAGACTAGACATCTACCAACCCACTACCACTATAAGATTAGAGCCACAAGGGAGACTAGACATCTACCAGCCCACTACAACTATCAGATTAGAGCCATAAGGGAGACTAGACATCGACCACCCCACTACCACTATCAGATTAGAGTTATAAAGGAGACTAGACATCTACCAACCCACAACCACTATCAGATTAGAGCCACAAGGGAGACTAGACAACTACCAGCTCACTACAACTATCAGATTAGAGGCATATAGGAGACTAGACATCTACCAGCCCACTACCACTATCAGATTAGAGTCATACGGGATACTAGATATCTACAACCCCACTACCACCATCATATTAGAGCCACAAAGGAGACTAGACATCTACCACATCTACCACTATCAGATTAGAGCCATAAAGGAGACTAGACATCAACCACCACAAAACCACTATCAGATTAGAGCCATAAAGGAGACTAGACATCTACCAGCCCACTACCACTATCAGATTAGAGCCATAAGGGAGACTAGACATCTAGCACCCCAATACCACTATAAGATTAGAGTTATAAAGGAGACTAGACATCTACCAACCCACTACCACTATAAGATTAGAGCCACAAGGGAGACTAGACATCTACCAACCCACTACAACTATCAGATTAGAGCCATAAGGGAAGCTAGACATCTACCAACCCACTACCACTATCAGATTAGAGTCATACGGGATACTAGATATCTACAACCCCACTACCACCATCATATTAGAGCCACAAAGGAGACTAGACATCTACCACATCTACCACTATCAGATTAGAGCCATAAAGGAGACTAGACATCAACCACCACAAAACCACTATCAGATTAGAGCCATAAAGGAGACTTGACATCTACCACCCCACTACCACTATCAGATTAGAGCCATTAGGGAGACTAGACATCTACCAGCCCACTACCACTATCAGATTAGAGCCATAAGGGAGACTAGACATCTAGCACCCCACCACCACTATAAGATTAGAGTTATAAAGGAGACTAGACATCTACCAACCCACTACCACTATAAGATTAGAGCCACAAGGGAGACTAGACATCTACCAGCCCACTACAACTATCTGATTAGAGCCACAAGGGAGACTCGACATCTACCAACCCACAACCACTATCAGATTAGAGCCACAAGGGAGACTAGACATCTACCATATCTACCACTATCAGATTAGAGCCATAAAGGAGACTAGACATCAACCACCACAAAACCACTATCAGATTAGAGCCACAACGGAGACTAGACATCTACCAGCCCACTACCATTATCAGATTAGAGTTATAAAGGAGACTAGACATCTACCAACCCAGTACCACTATCAGATTAGAGCCATAAAGGAGACTAGACATCTACCAACCCACTACAACTATCAGATTATAGCCATTAGGGAGACTAGACATCTACCAGCCCACTACCACTATCAGATTAGAGTTATAAAGGAGACTAGACATCTACCAGCCCACTACCACTATAAGATTAGAGCCACAAGGGAGACTAGACATCTACCAGCCCACTACAACTATCAGATTAGAGCCATTAGGGAGACTAGACATCTACCAGCCCACTACCACTATCAGATTAGAGCCATAAGGGAGACTAGACATCTACCAGCCCACTACAACTATCAGATTAGAGCCACAAGGGAGACTAGACATCTACCAGCCCACTACCACTATCAGATTAGAGTCATACGGGATACTAGATATCTACAACCCCACTACCACCATCATATTAGAGCCACAAAGGAGACTAGACATCTACCACATCTACCACTATCAGATTAGAGCCATAAAGGAGACTAGACATCAACCACCACAAAACCACTATCAGATTAGAGCCATAAAGGAGACTAGACATCTACCACCCCACTACCACTATCAGATTAGAGCCATTAGGGAGACTAGACATCTACCAGCCCACTACCACTATCAGATTAGAGCCATAAGGGAGACTAGACATCTAGCACCCCACTACCACTATAAGATTAGAGTTATAAAGGAGACTAGACATCTACCACCCCACTACCACTATAAGATTAGAGCCACAAGGGAGACTAGACATCTACCAACCCACTACAACTATCAGATTAGAGTCATAAGGGATATTAGATATCTACAACCCCACTACCACCATCATATTAGAGCCACAAAGGAGACTAGACATCTACCATATCTACCACTATCAGATTAGAGCCATAAAGGAGACTAGACATCAACCACCACAAAACCACTATCAGATTAGAGCCATAAAGAAGACTAGACATCTACCACCCCACTACAACTATCAGATTAGAGCCATAAGGGAGACTAGACATCTAGCACCCCACTACCACTATCAGATTAGAGCCATAAGGGAGACTAGACATCTAGAACCTCACTACCACTATCAGATTAGAGCCATAAGGGAGACTAGACATCTAGCACCCCACTACCACTATCAGATTAGAGCCATTAGGGAGACTAGACATCTACCAGCCCACTACCACTATCAGATTAGAGTTATAAAGGCGACTAGACATCTACCACCCCACTACCACTATCAGATTAGAGTCATAAGGGATACTAGATATCTACAACCCCACTACCACCATCATATTAGAGCCACAAAGGAGACTAGACATCTACCACATCTACCACTATCAGATTAGAGCCATAAAGGAGACTAGACATCAACCACCACAAAACCACTATCAGATTAGAGCCATAAAGGAGACTAGACATCTAGCACCCCACTACCACTATCAGATTAGAGCCATAAAGGAGACTAGACATCTACCAGCCCACTACCACTACCAGATTAGAGTCATACGGGATACTAGATATCTACAACCCCACTACCACCATCATATTAGAGCCACAAAGGAGACTAGACATCTACCACATCTACCACTATCAGATTAGAGCCATAAAGGAGACTAGACATCAACCACCACAAAACCACTATCAGATTAGAGCCATAAAGGAGACTAGACATCTACCACCCCACTACCACTATCAGATTAGAGCCATTAGGGAGACTAGACATCTACCATCCCACTACCACTATCAGATTAGAGCTATAAGGGAGACTAGACATCTAGCACCTCACTACCACTATAAGATTAGAGTTATAAAGGAGACCAGACATCTACCACCCCACTACCACTATAAGATTAGAGCCACAAGGGAGACTAGACATCTACCACCCCACTACCACTATCAGATTAGAGCCATAAGGGAGACTAGATATCTACGACCCCACTACCACCATCATATTGGAGCCACAAATGAGACTAGACATCTAACATATCTACCACTATCAGATTATAACCATAAAGGAGACTAGACATCAACCACCACAAAACCACTATCAGATCAGAGCCATAAAGAAGACTAGACATCTACCAACCCACTACCACTATCAGATTAGAGCCATTAGGGAGACTAGACATCTACCAGCCCACTACCACTATCAGTTTAGAGCCATAAGGGAGACTAGACATCTAGCACCCCACTACCACTATCAGATTAGAGCCATAAGGGAGACTAGACATTGACCACCCCACTACCACTATCAGATTAGAGTTATAAAGGAGACTAGACATCTACCAACCCACAACCACTATCAGATTAGAGCCATTAGGGAGACTAGATATCTACAAACCCACTACCACTATCAGATTAGAGCCATAAGGGAGACTAGACATCTAGCACCCCACTACCACTATAAGATTAGAGTTATAAAGGAGACTAGACATCTACCAACCCACTACCACTATAAGATTAGAGCCACAAGGGAGACTAGACATCTACCAGCCCACTACAACTATCAGATTAGAGCCACAAGGGAGACTAGACATCTACCACCCCACTACCACTATCAGATTAAAGTTATAAAGGAGACTAGACATCTACCAACCCACAACCACTATCAGATTAGAGCCACAAGGGAGACTAGACAACTACCAGCTCACTACAACTATCAGATTAGAGGCATATAGGAGACTAGACATCTACCAGCCCACTACCACTATCAGATTAGAGTCATACGGGATACTAGATATCTACAACCCCACTACCACCATCATATTAGAGCCACAAAGGAGACTAGACATCTACCACATCTACCACTATCAGATTAGAGCCATAAAGGAGACTAGACATCAACCACCACAAAACCACTATCAGATTAGAGCCATAAAGGAGACTAGACATCTACCAGCCCACTACCACTATCAGATTAGAGCCATAAGGGAGACTAGACATCTAGCACCCCAATACCACTATAAGATTAGAGTTATAAAGGAGACTAGACATCTACCAACCCACTACCACTATAAGATTAGAGCCACAAGGGAGACTAGACATCTACCAACCCACTACAACTATCAGATTAGAGCCATAAGGGAAGCTAGACATCTACCAACCCACTACCACTATCAGATTAGAGTCATACGGGATACTAGATATCTACAACCCCACTACCACCATCATATTAGAGCCACAAAGGAGACTAGACATCTACCACATCTACCACTATCAGATTAGAGCCATAAAGGAGACTAGACATCAACCACCACAAAACCACTATCAGATTAGAGCCATAAAGGAGACTTGACATCTACCACCCCACTACCACTATCAGATTAGAGCCATTAGGGAGACTAGACATCTACCAGCCCACTACCACTATCAGATTAGAGCCATAAGGGAGACTAGACATCTAGCACCCCACCACCACTATAAGATTAGAGTTATAAAGGAGACTAGACATCTACCAACCCACTACCACTATAAGATTAGAGCCACAAGGGAGACTAGACATCTACCAGCCCACTACAACTATCTGATTAGAGCCACAAGGGAGACTCGACATCTACCAACCCACAACCACTATCAGATTAGAGCCACAAGGGAGACTAGACATCTACCATATCTACCACTATCAGATTAGAGCCATAAAGGAGACTAGACATCAACCACCACAAAACCACTATCAGATTAGAGCCACAACGGAGACTAGACATCTACCAGCCCACTACCATTATCAGATTAGAGTTATAAAGGAGACTAGACATCTACCAACCCAGTACCACTATCAGATTAGAGCCATAAAGGAGACTAGACATCTACCAACCCACTACAACTATCAGATTATAGCCATTAGGGAGACTAGACATCTACCAGCCCACTACCACTATCAGATTAGAGTTATAAAGGAGACTAGACATCTACCAGCCCACTACCACTATAAGATTAGAGCCACAAGGGAGACTAGACATCTACCAGCCCACTACAACTATCAGATTAGAGCCACAAGGGAGACTAGACATCTACCAGCCCACTACCACTATCAGATTAGAGCCACAAGGGAGACTAGACATCTACCACCCCACTACCACTATCAGATTAGAGTTATAAAGGAGACTAGACATCTACCAGCCCACTACCACTATCAGATTAGAGTCATACGGGATACTAGATATCTACAACCCCACTACCACCATCATATTAGAGCCACAAAGGAGACTAGACATCTACCACATCTACCACTATCAGATTAGAGCCATAAAGGAGACTAGACATCAACCACCACAAAACCACTATCAGATTAGAGCCATAAAGGAGACTAGACATCTACCACCCCACTACCACTATCAGATTAGAGCCATTAGGGAGACTAGACATCTACCAGCCCACTACCACTATCAGATTAGAGCCATAAGGGAGACTAGACATCTAGCACCCCACTACCACTATAAGATTAGAGTTATAAAGGAGACTAGACATCTACCACCCCACTACCACTATAAGATTAGAGCCACAAGGGAGACTAGACATCTACCAACCCACTACAACTATCAGATTAGAGTCATAAGGGATATTAGATATCTACAACCCCACTACCACCATCATATTAGAGCCACAAAGGAGACTAGACATCTACCATATCTACCACTATCAGATTAGAGCCATAAAGGAGACTAGACATCAACCACCACAAAACCACTATCAGATTAGAGCCATAAAGAAGACTAGACATCTACCACCCCACTACAACTATCAGATTAGAGCCATAAGGGAGACTAGACATCTAGCACCCCACTACCACTATCAGATTAGAGCCATAAGGGAGACTAGACATCTAGAACCTCACTACCACTATCAGATTAGAGCCATAAGGGAGACTAGACATCTAGCACCCCACTACCACTATCAGATTAGAGCCATTAGGGAGACTAGACATCTACCAGCCCACTACCACTATCAGATTAGAGTTATAAAGGCGACTAGACATCTACCACCCCACTACCACTATCAGATTAGAGTCATAAGGGATACTAGATATCTACAACCCCACTACCACCATCATATTAGAGCCACAAAGGAGACTAGACATCTACCACATCTACCACTATCAGATTAGAGCCATAAAGGAGACTAGACATCAACCACCACAAAACCACTATGAGATTAGAGCCATAAAGGAGACTAGACATCTAGCACCCCACTACCACTATCAGATTAGAGTTATAAAGGAGACTAGACATCTACCAGCCCACTACCACTATCAGATTAGAGTCATACGGGATACTAGATATCTACAACCCCACTACCACCATCATATTAGAGCCACAAAGGAGACTAGACATCTACCACATCTACCACTATCAGATTAGAGCCATAAAGGAGACTAGACATCAACCACCACAAAACCACTATCAGATTAGAGCCATAAAGGAGACTAGACATCTACCACCCCACTACCACTATCAGATTAGAGCCATTAGGGAGACTAGACATCTACCATCCCACTACCACTATCAGATTAGAGCTATAAGGGAGACTAGACATCTAGCACCTCACTACCACTATAAGATTAGAGTTATAAAGGAGACCAGACATCTACCACCCCACTACCACTATAAGATTAGAGCCACAAGGGAGACTAGACATCTACCAACCCACTACAACTATCAGATTAGAGTCATAAGGGATATTAGATATCTACAACCCCACTACCACCATCATATTAGAGCCACAAAGGAGACTAGACATCTACCATATCTACCACTATCAGATTAGAGCCATAAAGGAGACTAGACATCAACCACCACAAAACCACTATCAGATTAGAGCCATAAAGAAGACTAGACATCTACCACCCCACTACAACTATCAGATTAGAGCCATAAGGGAGACTAGACATCTAGCACCCCACTACCACTATCAGATTAGAGCCATAAGGGAGACTAGACATCTAGAACCCCACTACCACTATCAGATTAGAGCCATAAGGGAGACTAGACATCTAGCACCCCACTACCACTATCAGATTAGAGCCACAAGGGAGACTAGACAACTACCAGCTCACTACAACTATCAGATTAGAGGCATAAAGGAGACTAGACATCTACCAGCCCACTACCACTATCAGATTAGAGTCATACGGGATACTAGATATCTACAACCCCACTACCACCATCATATTAGAGCCACAAAGGAGACTAGACATCTACCACATCTACCACTATCAGATTAGAGCCATAAAGGAGACTAGACATCAACCACCACAAAACCACTATCAGATTAGAGCCATAAAGGAGACTTGACATCTACCACCCCACTACCACTATCAGATTAGAGCCATTAGGGAGACTAGACATCTACCAGCCCACTACCACTATCAGATTAGAGCCATAAGGGAGACTAGACATCTAGCACCCCACCACCACTATAAGATTAGAGTTATAAAGGAGACTAGACATCTACCAACCCACTACCACTATAAGATTAGAGCCACAAGGGAGACTAGACATCTACCAGCCCACTACAACTATCAGATTAGAGCCACAAGGGAGACTCGACATCTACCAACCCACAACCACTATCAGATTAGAGCCACAAAGGAGACTAGACATCTACCACATCTACCACTATCAGATTAGAGCCATAAAGGAGACTAGACATCAACCACCACAAAACCACTATCAGATTAGAGCCACAACGGAGACTAGACATCTACCAGCCCACTACCATTATCAGATTAGAGTTATAAAGGAGACTAGACATCTACCAACCCAGTACCACTATCAGATTAGAGCCATAAAGGAGACTAGACATCTACCAACCCACTACCACTATAAGATTAGAGCCACAAGGGAGACTAGACATCTACCAGCCCACTACAACTATCAGATTAGAGCCACAAGGGAGACTAGACATCTACCAGCCCACTACCACTATAAGATTAGAGCCACAAGGGAGACTAGACATCTACCAGCCCACTACAACTATCAGATTAGAGCCACAAGGGAGACTAGACATCTACCAGCCCACTACCACTATCAGATTAGAGTCATACGGGATACTAGATATCTACAACCCCACTACCACCATCATATTAGAGCCACAAAGGAGACTAGACATCTACCACATCTACCACTATCAGATTAGAGCCATAAAGGAGACTAGACATCAACCACCACAAAACCACTATCAGATTAGAGCCATAAAGGAGACTAGACATCTACCACCGCACTACCACTATCAGATTAGAGCCATTAGGGAGACTAGACATCTACCATCCCACTACCACTATCAGATTAGAGCTATAAGGGAGACTAGACATCTAGCACCTCACTACCACTATAAGATTAGAGTTATAAAGGAGACCAGACATCTACCACCCCACTACCACTATAAGATTAGAGCCACAAGGGAGACTAGACATCTACCAACCCACTACAACTATCAGATTAGAGTCATAAGGGATATTAGATATCTACAACCCCACTACCACCATCATATTAGAGCCACAAAGGAGACTAGACATCTACCATATCTACCACTATCAGATTAGAGCCATAAAGGAGACTAGACATCAACCACCACAAAACCACTATCAGATTAGAGCCATAAAGAAGACTAGACATCTACCACCCCACTACAACTATCAGATTAGAGCCATAAGGGAGACTAGACATCTAGCACCCCACTACCACTATCAGATTAGAGCCATAAGGGAGACTAGACATCTAGAACCCCACTACCACTATCAGATTAGAGCCATAAGGGAGACTAGACATCTAGCACCCCACTACCACTATCAGATTAGAGCCACAAGGGAGACTAGACAACTACCAGCTCACTACAACTATCAGATTAGAGGCATAAAGGAGACTAGACATCTACCAGCCCACTACTACTATCAGATTAGAGTCATACGGGATACTAGATATCTACAACCCCACTACCACCATCATATTAGAGCCACAAAGGAGACTAGACATCTACCACATCTACCACTATCAGATTAGAGCCATAAAGGAGACTAGACATCAACCACCACAAAACCACTATCAGATTAGAGCCATAAAGGGGACTTGACATCTACCACCCCACTACCACTATCAGATTAGAGCCATTAGGGAGACTAGACATCTACCAGCCCACTACCACTATCAGATTAGAGCCATAAGGGAGACTAGACATCTAGCACCCCACCACCACTATAAGATTAGAGTTATAAAGGAGACTAGACATCTACCAACCCACTACCACTATAAGATTAGAGCCACAAGGGAGACTAGACATCTACCAGCCCACTACAACTATCAGATTAGAGCCACAAGGGAGACTCGACATCTACCAACCCACAACCACTATCAGATTAGAGCCACAAGGGAGACTAGACATCTACCATATCTACCACTATCAGATTAGAGCCATAAAGGAGACTAGACATCAACCACCACAAAACCACTATCAGATTAGAGCCACAACGGAGACTAGACATCTACCAGCCCACTACCATTATCAGATTAGAGTTATAAAGGAGACTAGACATCTACCAACCCAGTACCACTATCAGATTAGAGCCATAAAGGAGACTAGACATCTACCAACCCACTACCACTATAAGATTAGAGCCACAAGGGAGACTAGACATCTACCAGCCCACTACAACTATCAGATTAGAGCCACAAGGGAGACTAGACATCTACCAGCCCACTACCACTATAAGATTAGAGCCACAAGGGAGACTAGACATCTACCAGCCCACTACAACTATCAGATTAGAGCCACAAGGGAGACTAGACATCTACCAGCCCACTACCACTATCAGATTAGAGTCATACGGGATACTAGATATCTACAACCCCACTACCACCATCATATTAGAGCCACAAAGGAGACTAGACATCTACCACATCTACCACTATCAGATTAGAGCCATAAAGGAGACTAGACATCAACCACCACAAAACCACTATCAGATTAGAGCCATAAAGGAGACTAGACATCTACCACCCCACTACCACTATCAGATTAGAGCCATTAGGGAGACTAGACATCTACCAGCCCACTACCACTATCAGATTAGAGCCATAAGGGAGACTAGACATCTAGCACCCCACTACCACTATAAGATTAGAGTTATAAAGGAGACTAGACATCTACCACCCCACTACCACTATAAGATTAGAGCCACAAGGGAGACTAGACATCTACCAACCCACTACAACTATCAGATTAGAGTCATAAGGGATATTAGATATCTACAACCCCACTACCACCATCATATTAGAGCCACAAAGGAGACTAGACATCTACCATATCTACCACTATCAGATTAGAGCCATAAAGGAGACTAGACATCAACCACCACAAAACCACTATCAGATTAGAGCCATAAAGAAGACTAGACATCTACCACCCCACTACAACTATCAGATTAGAGCCATAAGGGAGACTAGACATCTAGCACCCCACTACCACTATCAGATTAGAGCCATAAGTGAGACTAGACATCTAGAACCTCACTACCACTATCAGATTAGAGCCATAAGGGAGACTAGACATCTAGCACCTTACTACCACTATCAGATTAGAGCCATTAGGGAGACTAGACATCTACCAGCCCACTACCACTATCAGATTAGAGTTATAAAGGCGACTAGACATCTACCACCCCACTACCACTATCAGATTAGAGTCATAAGGGATACTAGATATCTACAACCCCACTACCACCATCATATTAGAGCCACAAAGGAGACTAGACATCTACCACATCTACCACTATCAGATTAGAGCCATAAAGGAGACTAGACATCAACCACCACAAAACCACTATGAGATTAGAGCCATAAAGGAGACTAGACATCTAGCACCCCACTACCACTATCAGATTAGAGTTATAAAGGAGACTAGACATCTACCAGCCCACTACCACTATCAGATTAGAGTCATACGGGATACTAGATATCTACAACCCCACTACCACCATCATATTAGAGCCACAAAGGAGACTAGACATCTACCACATCTACCACTATCAGATTAGAGCCATAAAGGAGACTAGACATCAACCACCACAAAACCACTATCAGATTAGAGCCATAAAGGAGACTAGACATCTACCACCCCACTACCACTATCAGATTAGAGCCATTAGGGAGACTAGACATCTACCATCCCACTACCACTATCAGATTAGAGCTATAAGGGAGACTAGACATCTAGCACCTCACTACCACTATAAGATTAGAGTTATAAAGGAGACCAGACATCTACCACCCCACTACCACTATAAGATTAGAGCCACAAGGGAGACTAGACATCTACCAACCCACTACAACTATCAGATTAGAGTCATAAGGGATATTAGATATCTACAACCCCACTACCACCATCATATTAGAGCCACAAAGGAGACTAGACATCTACCATATCTACCACTATCAGATTAGAGCCATAAAGGAGACTAGACATCAACCACCACAAAACCACTATCAGATTAGAGCCATAAAGAAGACTAGACATCTACCACCCCACTACAACTATCAGATTAGAGCCATAAGGGAGACTAGACATCTAGCACCCCACTACCACTATCAGATTAGAGCCATAAGGGAGACTAGACATCTAGAACCCCACTACCACTATCAGATTAGAGCCATAAGGGAGACTAGACATCTAGCACCCCACTACCACTATCAGATTAGAGCCACAAGGGAGACTAGACAACTACCAGCTCACTACAACTATCAGATTAGAGGCATAAAGGAGACTAGACATCTACCAGCCCACTACCACTATCAGATTAGAGTCATACGGGATACTAGATATCTACAACCCCACTACCACCATCATATTAGAGCCACAAAGGAGACTAGACATCTACCACATCTACCACTATCAGATTAGAGCCATAAAGGAGACTAGACATCAACCACCACAAAACCACTATCAGATTAGAGCCATAAAGGAGACTTGACATCTACCACCCCACTACCACTATCAGATTAGAGCCATTAGGGAGACTAGACATCTACCAGCCCACTACCACTATCAGATTAGAGCCATAAGGGAGACTAGACATCTAGCACCCCACTACCACTATAAGATTAGAGTTATAAAGGAGACTAGACATCTACCAACCCACTACCACTATAAGATTAGAGCCACAAGGGAGACTAGACATCTACCAACCCACAACCACTATCAGATTAGAGCCACAAGGGAGACTAGACATCTACCATATCTACCACTATCAGATTAGAGCCATAAAGGAGACTAGACATCAACCACCACAAAACCACTATCAGATTAGAGCCACAACGGAGACTAGACATCTACCAGCCCACTACCATTATCAGATTAGAGTTATAAAGGAGACTAGACATCTACCAACCCAGTACCACTATCAGATTAGAGCCATAAAGGAGACTAGACATCTACCAACCCACTACAACTATCAGATTATAGCCATTAGGGAGACTAGACATCTACCAGCCCACTACCACTATCAGATTAGAGTTATAAAGGAGACTAGACATCTACCAGCCCACTACCACTATAAGATTAGAGCCACAAGGGAGACTAGACATCTACCAGCCCACTACAACTATCAGATTAGAGCCACAAGGGAGACTAGACATCTACCAGCCCACTACCACTATAAGATTAGAGCCACAAGGGAGACTAGACATCTACCAGCCCACTACCACTATCAGATTAGAGCCACAAGGGAGACTAGACATCTACCAGCCCACTACCACTATCAGATTAGAGTCATACGGGATACTAGATATCTACAACCCCACTACCACCATCATATTAGAGCCACAAAGGAGACTAGACATCTACCACATCTACCACTATCAGATTAGAGCCATAAAGGAGACTAGACATCAACCACCACAAAACCACTATCAGATTAGAGCCATAAAGGAGACTAGACATCTACCACCCCACTACCACTATCAGATTAGAGCCATTAGGGAGACTAGACATCTACCAGCCCACTACCACTATCAGATTAGAGCCATAAGGGAGACTAGACATCTAGCACCCCACTACCACTATACGATTAGAGTTATAAAGGAGACTAGACATCTACCACCCCACTACCACTATAAGATTAGAGCCACAAGGGAGACTAGACATCTACCAACCCACTACAACTATCAGATTAGAGTCATAAGGGATATTAGATATCTAC
Source organism: Salvelinus alpinus (assembly GCF_045679555.1). Lineage (NCBI taxonomy): Eukaryota > Metazoa > Chordata > Actinopteri > Salmoniformes > Salmonidae > Salvelinus > Salvelinus alpinus. The sequence continues at coordinate 49,992,379 of NC_092109.1, forward strand.
AACCCCACTACCACCATCATATTAGAGCCACAAAGGAGACTAGACATCTACCATATCTACCACTATCAGATTAGAGCCATAAAGGAGACTAGACATCAACCACCACAAAACCACTATCAGATTAGAGCCATAAAGAAGACTAGACATCTACCACCCCACTACAACTATCAGATTAGAGCCATAAGGGAGACTAGACATCTAGCACCCCACTACCACTATCAGATTAGAGCCATAAGGGAGACTAGACATCTAGAACCTCACTACCACTATCAGATTAGAGCCATAAGGGAGACTAGACATCTAGCACCCCACTACCACTATCAGATTAGAGCCATTAGGGAGACTAGACATCTACCAGCCCACTACCACTATCAGATTAGAGTTATAAAGGCGACTAGACATCTACCACCCCACTACCACTATCAGATTAGAGTCATGAGGGATACTAGATATCTACAACCCCACTACCACCATCATATTAGAGCCACAAAGGAGACTAGACATCTACCACATCTACCACTATCAGATTAGAGCCATAAAGGAGACTAGACATCAACCACCACAAAACCACTATGAGATTAGAGCCATAAAGGAGACTAGACATCTAGCACCCCACTACCACTATCAGATTAGAGTTATAAAGGAGACTAGACATCTACCAGCCCACTACCACTATCAGATTAGAGTCATACGGGATACTAGATATCTACAACCCCACTACCACCATCATATTAGAGCCACAAAGGAGACTAGACATCTACCACATCTACCACTATCAGATTAGAGCCATAAAGGAGACTAGACATCAACCACCACAAAACCACTATCAGATTAGAGCCATAAAGGAGACTAGACATCTACCACCCCACTACCACTATCAGATTAGAGCCATTAGGGAGACTAGACATCTAGCACCCCACTACCACTATCAGATTAGAGCCATAAGGGAGACTAGACATCTACCATCCCACTACCACTATCAGATTAGAGCTATAAGGGAGACTAGACATCTAGCACCTCACTACCACTATAAGATTAGAGTTATAAAGGAGACCAGACATCTACCACCCCACTACCACTATAAGATTAGAGCCACAAGGGAGACTAGACATCTACCAACCCACTACAACTATCAGATTAGAGTCATAAGGGATATTAGATATCTACAACCCCACTACCACCATCATATTAGAGCCACAAAGGAGACTAGACATCTACCATATCTACCACTATCAGATTAGAGCCATAAAGAAGACTAGACATCAACCACCACAAAACCACTATCAGATTAGAGCCATAAAGAAGACTAGACATCTACCACCCCACTACAACTATCAGATTAGAGCCATAAGGGAGACTAGACATCTAGCACCCCACTACCACTATCAGATTAGAGCCATAAGGGAGACTAGACATCTAGAACCCCACTACCACTATCAGATTAGAGCCATAAGGGAGACTAGACATCTAGCACCCCACTACCACTATCAGATTAGAGCCATTAGGGAGACTAGACATCTACCAGCCCACTACCACTATCAGATTAGAGTTATAAAGGCGACTAGACATCTACCACCCCACTACCACTATCAGATTAGAGTCATAAGGGATACTAGATATCTACAACCCCACTACCACCATCATATTAGAGCCACAAAGGAGACTAGACATCTACCACATCTACCACTATCAGATTAGAGCCATAAAGGAGACTAGACATCAACCACCACAAAACCACTATGAGATTAGAGCCATAAAGGAGACTAAACATCTAGCACCCCACTACCACTATCAGATTAGAGTTATAAAGCAGACTAGACATCTACCAACCCACAACCACTATCAGATTAGTGACACAAGCGAGACTAGACATCTAGCACCCCACTACCACTATCAGATTAGAGCCATTAGGGAGACTAGACATCTAGCACCCCACTACCACTATCAGATTAGAGCCATAAGGGAGACTAGACATCTACCAGCCCACTACCACTATCAGATTAGAGGCATAAAGGAGACTAGACATCAACCAACCCACTACCACTATCAGATTAGAGCCGCAAAGGAGACTGAACATCTACCACTATCAGATTAGAGCCATAAAGGAGACTAGACATCAACCACCCCACTACCACTATCAGATTAGAGTTATAAAGGAGACTAGACATCTACCAACCCACTACCACTATAAGATTAGAGCCACAAGAAGGACTAGACATCTACCACCCCACTACCACTATCAGATTAGAGTCATAAGGGATACTAGATATCTACAACCCCACTACCACCATCATATTAGAGCCACAAAGGAGACTAGACATCTACCACATCTACCACTATCAGATTAGAGCCATAAAGGAGACTAGACATCAACCACCACAAAACCACTATGAGATTAGAGCCATAAAGGAGACTAGACATCTAGCACCCCACTACCACTATCAGATTAGAGTTATAAAGGAGACTAGACATCTACCAACCCACTACCACTATAAGATTAGAGCCACAAGAAGGACTAGACATCTACCACCCCACTACCACTATCAGATTAGAGTCATAAGGGATACTAGATATCTACAACCCCACTACCACCATCATATTAGAGCCACAAAGGAGACTAGACATCTACCACATCTACCACTATCAGATTAGAGCCATAAAGGAGACTAGACATCAACCACCACAAAACCACTATGAGATTAGAGCCATAAAGGAGACTAGACATCTAGCACCCCACTACCACTATCAGATTAGAGTTATAAAGCAGACTAGATATCTACCAACCCAGTACCACTATCAGATTAGAGCCATAAAGGAGACTAGACATCTACCACCCCACTACCACTATCAGATTAGAGCCATTAGGGAGACTAGACATCTACCAGCCCACTACCACTATCAGATTAGAGCCATAAGGGAGACTAGACATCTAGCACCCCACTATCACTATCAGATTAGAGCCATAAGGGAGACTAGACATCTACCAGCCCACTACCACTATCAGATTAGAGGCATAAAGGAGACTAGACATCAACCAACCCACTACCACTATCAGATTAGAGCCGCAAAGGAGACTGGACATCTACCACTATCAGATTAGAGCCATAAAGGAGACTAGACATCAACCACCCCACTACCACTATCAGATTAGAGTTATAAAGGAGACTAGACATCTACCAACCCACTACCACTATAAGATTAGAGCCACAAGGGAGACTAGACATCTACCAGCCCACTAAAACTATCAGATTATAGCCAAAAGGGAGACTAGACATCTACCAGCCCACTACCATTATCAGATTAGAGTTATAAAGGAGACTAGATATCTACCAACCCAGTACCACCATCAGATTAGAGCCATAAAGGAGACTAGACATCTACCAGCCCACTACCACTATCAGATTAGAGCCATTAGGGAGACTAGACATCTACCAGCCCACTACCACTATCAGATTAGAGCCATAAGGGAGACTAGACATCTAGCACCCCACTACCACTATCAGATTAGAGCCATAAGGGAGACTAGACATCTACCAGCCCACTACCACTATCAAATTAGAGCCATAACGGAGACTAGACATCTACCAACCCACTACACTATCAGATTAGAGCCACAAAGGAGACTAGACATCTACCACATCTACCACTATCAGATTAGAGCCATAAAGAAGACTAGACATCAACCTAAACATAACCACTATCAGATTAGAGACACAAGGGAGACTAGATATCAACGACCCCACTACCACTATAAGATTAGAGCCATAAGGGAGAATAGATATCTACGACCCCACTACCACCATCATATTAGAGCCACAAAGGAGACTAGACATCTACCATGTCTACCACTATCAGATTAGAGGCATAAAGGAGACTAGACATCAACCACCACAAAACCACTATCAGATTAGAGACACAAGGGAGCCTAGACATCTACCACCCCACTACCACTATCAGATTAGAGTTATAAAGGAGACTAGACATCTACCAGCCCACTACCACTATCAGATTAGAGCCATAAGGGAGACTAGACATCTAGCACCCCACTACCACTATCAGATTAGAGACATAAGGGAGACTAGACATCTACCACCCCACTACCACTATCAGATTAGAGCCGCAAAGGAGACTAGACATCTACCACATCTACCACTATCAGATTAGAGCCATAAAGGAGACTAGACATCAACCACCCCACTACCGCTATCAGATTAGAGTTATAAAGGAGACTAGACATCTACCAACCCACTACCACTATAAGATTAGAGCCACAAGGGAGACTAGACATCTACCAGCCCACTACAACTATCAGATTAGAGCCACAAGGGAGACTAGACATCTACCACATCTACCACTATCAGATTAGAGCCATAAAGAAGACTAGACATCAACCTAAACATAACCACTATCAGATTAGAGACACAAGGGAGACTAGATATCAACGACCCCACTACCACTATAAGATTAGAGCCATAAGGGAGACTAGAAATCTACCAACCCACTACCACAATCAGATTAGAGCCATAAAGGAGACTAGACATCAACCACCCCACTACCGCTATCAGATTAGAGTTATAAAGGAGACTAGACATCTACCAGCCCACTACAACTATCAGATTAGAGCCATAAAGAAGACTAGACATCAACCTAAACATAACCACTATCAGATTAGAGACACAAGGGAGACTAGATATCAACGACCCCACTACCACTATAAGATTAGAGCCATAAGGGAGACTAGAAATCTACCAACCCACTACCACAATCAGATTAGAGCCATAAAGGAGACTAGACATCAACCACCCCACTACCGCTATCAGATTAGAGTTATAAAGGAGACTAGACATCTACCAACCCACTACCACTATCAGATTAGAGCCACAAGGGAGACTAGACATCTACCAGCCCACTACCATTATCAGATTAGAGTTATAAAGGAGACTAGACATCTACCAACCCAGTACCACTATCAGATTAGAGCCATAAAGGAGACTAGACATCTACCACATCTACCACTATCAGATTAGAGCCATAAAGGAGACTAGACATCAACCACCACAAAACCACTATCAGATTAGAGCCATAAAGGAGACTAGACATCTACCAGCCCACTACCACTATCAGATTAGAGTTATAAAGGAGACTAGACATCGACCACCCCACTACCACTATCAGTTTAGAGCCATAAAGGAGACTAGACATCTACCAGCCCACTACCACTATCAGATTAGAGTTATAAAGGAGACTAGACATCGACCACCCCACTACAACTATCAGATTAGAGCCATTAGGGACACTAGATATCTACCAGCCCACTACCACTATCAGATTAGAGTTATAAAGGAGGCTAGACATCTACCAACCCACTACAACTATCAGATTAGAGCCATTAGGGAGACTAGACATCTACCAGCCCACTACCACTATCAGATTAGAGTTATAAAGGCGACTAGACATCTACCAACCCACTACCACTATCAGATTAGAGTCATAAGGTATACTCGATATCTACAACCCCACTACCACCATCATAATAGAGCCACAAAGGAGACTAGACATCTACCACATCTACCACAATCAGATTAGAGCCATAAAGGAGACTAGACATCAACCACCCCACTACCGCTATCAGATTAGAGTTATAAAGGAGACTAGACATCTACCAACCCACTACCACTATAAGATTAGAGCCACAAGGGAGACTAGACATCTACCAGCCGACTACAACTATCAGATTAGAGCCACAAGGGAGACTAGACATCTACCAGCCCACTACCATTATCAGATTAGAGTTATAAAGGAGACTAGACATCTACCAACCCAGTACCACTATCAGATTAGAGCCATAAAGGAGACTAGACATCTACCACATCTACCACTATCAGATTAGAGCCATAAAGGAGACTAGACATCAACCACCACAAAACCACTATCAGTTTAGAGCCATAAAGGAGACTAGACATCTACCAGCCCACTACCACTATCAGATTAGAGTTATAAAGGAGACTAGACATCGACCACCCCACTACCACTATCAGTTTAGAGCCATAAAGGAGACTAGACATCTACCAGCCCACTACCACTATCAGATTAGAGTTATAAAGGAGACTAGACATCGACCACCCCACTACAACTATCAGATTAGAGCCATTAGGGACACTAGACATCTACCAGCCCACTACCACTATCAGATTAGAGTTATAAAGGAGGCTAGACATCTACCAACCCACTACAACTATCAGATTAGAGCCATTAGGGAGACTAGACATCTACCAGCCCACTACCACTATCAGATTAGAGTTATAAAGGCGACTAGACATCTACCACCCCACTACCACTATCAGATTAGAGTCATAAGGTATACTAGATATCTACAACCCCACTACCACCATCATATTAGAGCCACAAAGGAGACTAGACATCTACCACATCTACCACTATCAGATTAGAGCCATAAAGGAGAAAAGACATCAACCACCACAAAACCACTATCAGATTAGAGCCATAAAGGAGACTAGACATCTACCAGCCCACTACCACTATCAGATTAGAGCCATAAGGGAGACTAGACATCTAGCACCCCACTACCACTATCAGATTAGAGCCATAAAGGAGACTAGACATCAACCACCACAAAACCACTATCAGTTTAGAGCCATAAAGGAGACTAGACATCTACCAGCCCACTACCACTATCAGATTAGAGTTATAAAGGAGACTAGACATCGACCACCCCACTACCACTATCAGTTTAGAGCCATAAAGGAGACTAGACATCTACCAGCCCACTACCACTATCAGATTAGAGTTATAAAGGAGACTAGACATCGACCACCCCACTACAACTATCAGATTAGAGCCATTAGGGACACTAGACATCTACCAGCCCACTACCACTATCAGATTAGAGTTATAAAGGAGGCTAGACATCTACCAACCCACTACAACTATCAGATTAGAGCCATTAGGGAGACTAGACATCTACCAGCCCACTACCACTATCAGATTAGAGTTATAAAGGCGACTAGACATCTACCACCCCACTACCACTATCAGATTAGAGTCATAAGGTATACTAGATATCTACAACCCCACTACCACCATCATATTAGAGCCACAAAGGAGACTAGACATCTACCACATCTACCACTATCAGATTAGAGCCATAAAGGAGAAAAGACATCAACCACCACAAAACCACTATCAGATTAGAGCCATAAAGGAGACTAGACATCTACCAGCCCACTACCACTATCAGATTAGAGCCATAAGGGAGACTAGACATCTAGCACCCCACTACCACTATCAGATTAGAGCCATAAAGGAGACTAGACATCAACCACCACAAAACCACTATCAGTTTAGAGCCATAAAGGAGACTAGACATCTACCAGCCCACTACCACTATCAGATTAGAGTTATAAAGGAGACTAGACATCGACCACCCCACTACCACTATCAGTTTAGAGCCATAAAGGAGACTAGACATCTACCAGCCCACTACCACTATCAGATTAGAGTTATAAAGGAGACTAGACATCGACCACCCCACTACAACTATCAGATTAGAGCCATTAGGGACACTAGACATCTACCAGCCCACTACCACTATCAGATTAGAGTTATAAAGGAGGCTAGACATCTACCAACCCACTACAACTATCAGATTAGAGCCATTAGGGAGACTAGACATCTACCAGCCCACTACCACTATCAGATTAGAGTTATAAAGGCGACTAGACATCTACCACCCCACTACCACTATCAGATTAGAGTCATAAGGTATACTAGATATCTACAACCCCACTACCACCATCATATTAGAGCCACAAAGGAGACTAGACATCTACCACATCTACCACTATCAGATTAGAGCCATAAAGGAGAAAAGACATCAACCACCACAAAACCACTATCAGATTAGAGCCATAAAGGAGACTAGACATCTACCAGCCCACTACCACTATCAGATTAGAGCCATAAGGGAGACTAGACATCTAGCACCCCACTACCACTATCAGATTAGAGTTATAAAGGAGACTAGACATCTACCAACCCACTACCACTATAAGATTAGAGCCACAAGGCAGACTAGACATCTACCAGCCCACTACAACTATCAGAGTAGAGCCACAAGGGAGACTAGACATCTACCAACCCACAACCACTATCAGATTAGAGCCACAAGGGAGACTAAACATCTACCACCTCACTACAACTATAAGATTAGAGCCATAAGGGAGACTAGAAATCTACCAACCCACTACCACTATCAGATTAGAGCCATAAGGGAGATTAGATATCTACGACCCCACTACCACCATCATATTAGAGCCACAAAGGAGACTAGACATCTACCATATCTACCAATATCAGATTAGAGCCATAAAGGAGACTAGACATCAACCACCACAATACCACTATCAGATTAGAGCCATAAAGAAGACTAGACATCTACCACCCCACTACCACTATCAGTTTAGAGCCATAAAGGAGACTAGACATCTACCAGCCCACTACCACTATCAGATCAGAGTTATAAAGGAGACTAGACATCGACCACCCCACTACAACTATCAGATTAGAGCCATTAGGGACACTAGACATCTACCAGCCCACTACCACTATCAGATTACAGTTTTAAAGGAGGCTAGACATCTACCAACCCACTACAACTATCAGATTAGAGCCATTAGGGAGACTAGACATCTACCAGCCCACTACCACTATCAGATTAGAGTTATAAAGGTGACTAGACATCTACCACCCCACTACCACTATCAGATTAGAGTCATAAGGTATACTAGATATCTACAACCCCACTACCACCATCATATTAGAGCCACAAAGGAGACTAGACATCTACCACATCTACCACTATCAGATTAGAGCCATAAAGGAGACTAGACATCAACCACCACAAAACCACTATCAGATTAGAGCCATAAAGGAGACTAGACATCTACCAGCCCACTACCACTATCAGATTAGAGCCATAAAGCAGACTAGACATCTACCAGCCCACTACAACTATCAGATTAGAGCCACAAGGGAGACTAGACATCTACCAACCCATAACCACTATCAGATTAGAGCCACAAGGGAGACTAGACATCTACCAGCTCACTACAACTATCAGATTAGAGCCACAAGGGAGACTAGACATCGACCACCTCACTGCCACTATAAGATTAGAGCCATAAGGGAGAATAGAAATCTACCAACCCACTACCACTATCAGATTAGAGCCATAAGGGAGACTAGAGATCTACCAGCCCACTACCACTATCAGATTAGAGCCATTAGGGAGACTAGACAACTACCAGCCCACTACCACTATCAGATTAGAGCCATAAGGGAGACTAGACATCTAGCACCCCACTACCACTATCAGATTAGAGTTATAAAGGAGACTAGACATCTACCAACCCACAACCACTATCAGATTAGAGCCATTAGGGAGACTAGACATCTACCAGCCCACTACCACTATCAGATTAGAGTTATAAAGGACACTAGACATCTACCAACCCACAACCACTATCAGATTAGTGACACAAGCGAGATTAGACATCTACCACCCAACTACCACTATCAGATTAGAGTTATAAAGGAGACTAGACATCTACCAGCCCACTACCACTATCAGATTAGAGTCATAAGGGATACTAGATATCTACAACCCCACTACCACCATCATATTAGAGCCACAAAGGAGACTAGACATCTACCACATCTACCACTATCAGATTAAAGCCATAAAGGAGACTAGACATCAACCACCACAAAACCACTATCAGATTAGAGCCATAAAGGAGACTAGACATCTACCAGCCCACTACCACTATCAGATTAGAGCCACAAGGGAGACTAGACATCTACCACCCCACTACAACTATCAGATTAGAGCCATAAGGGAGACTAGACATCTAGCACCCCACTACCACTATCAGATTAGAGCCATAAGGGAGACTAGACATCTAGCACCCCACTACCACTATCAGATTAGAGCCATAAGGGAGACTAGACATCTAGCACCCCACTACCACTATCAGATTAGAGCCATTATGGAGACTAGACATCTACCAGCCCACTACCACTATCAGATTAGAGTTATAAAGGCGACTAGACATCTACCACCCCACTACCACTATCAGATTAGAGTCATAAGGGATACTAGATATCTACAACCCCACTACCACCATCATATTAGAGCCACAAAGGAGACTAGACATCTACCACATCTACCACTATCAGATTAAAGCCATAAAGGAGACTAGACATCAACCACCCCACTACCGCTATCAGATTAGAGTTATAAAGGAGACTAGACATCTACCAACCCACTACCACTATAAGATTAGAGCCACAAGGGAGACTAGACATCTACCAGCCCACTACAACTATCAGATTAGAGCCACAAGGGAGACTAGACATCTACCAGCCCACTACCATTATCAGATTAGAGTTATAAAGGAGACTAGACATCTACCAACCCAGTACCACTATCAGATTAGAGCCATAAAGGAGACTAGACATCTACCACATCTACCACTATCAGATTAGAGCCATAAAGGAGACTAGACATCAACCACCACAAAACCACTATCACTTTAGAGCCATAAAGGAGACTAGACATCTACCAGCCCACTACCACTATCAGATTAGAGTTATAAAGGAGACTAGACATCGACCACCCCACGACCACTATCAGTTTAGAGCCATAAAGGAGACTAGACATCTACCAGCCCACTACCACTATCAGATTAGAGTTATAAAGGAGACTAGACATCGACCACCCCACTACAACTATCAGATTAGAGCCATTAGGGACACTAGACATCTACCAGCCCACTACCACTATCAGATTAGAGTTATAAAGGAGGCTAGACATCTACCAACCCACTACAACTATCAGATTAGAGCCATTAGGGAGACTAGACATCTACCAGCCCACTACCACTATCAGATTAGAGTTATAAAGGCGACTAGACATCTACCACCCCACTACCACTATCAGATTAGAGTCATAAGGTATACTTGATATCTACAACCCCACTACCACCATCATAATAGAGCCACAAAGGAGACTAGACATCTACCACATCTACCACAATCAGATTAGAGCCATAAAGGAGACTAGACATCAACCACCCCACTACCGCTATCAGATTAGAGTTATAAAGGAGACTAGACATCTACCAACCCACTACCACTATAAGATTAGAGCCACAAGGGAGACTAGACATCTACCAGCCCACTACAACTATCAGATTAGAGCCACAAGGGAGACTAGACATCTACCAGCCCACTACCATTATCAGATTAGAGTTATAAAGGAGACTAGACATCTACCAACCCAGTACCACTATCAGATTAGAGCCATAAAGGAGACTAGACATCTACCACATCTACCACTATCAGATTAGAGCCATAAAGGAGACTAGACATCAACCACCACAAAACCACTATCAGTTTAGAGCCATAAAGGAGACTAGACATCTACCAGCCCACTACCACTATCAGATTAGAGTTATAAAGGAGACTAGACATCGACCACCCCACTACCACTATCAGTTTAGAGCCATAAAGGAGACTAGACATCTACCAGCCCACTACCACTATCAGATTAGAGTTATAAAGGAGACTAGACATCGACCACCCCACTACAACTATCAGATTAGAGCCATTAGGGACACTAGACATCTACCAGCCCACTACCACTATCAGATTAGAGTTATAAAGGAGGCTAGACATCTACCAACCCACTACAACTATCAGATTAGAGCCATTAGGGAGACTAGACATCTACCAGCCCACTACCACTATCAGATTAGAGTTATAAAGGCAACTAGACATCTACCACCCCACTACCACTATCAGATTAGAGTCATAAGGTATACTAGATATCTACAACCCCACTACCACCATCATATTAGAGCCACAAAGGAGACTAGACATCTACCACATCTACCACTATCAGATTAGAGCCATAAAGGAGAAAAGACATCAACCACCACAAAACCACTATCAGATTAGAGCCATAAAGGAGACTAGACATCTACCAGCCCACTACCACTATCAGATTAGAGTTATAAAGGAGACTAGACATCGACCACCCCACTACCACTATCAGTTTAGAGCCATAAAGGAGGCTAGACATCTACCAACCCACTACCACTATACGATTAGAGCCACAAGGGAGACTAGACATCTACCAGCCCACTACAACTATCAGATTAGAGTCATAAGGTATACTAGATATCTACAACCCCACTACCACCATCATATTAGAGCCACAAAGGAGACTAGACATCTACCACATCTACCACTATCAGATTAGAGCCATAAAGGAGAAAAGACATCAACCACCACAAAACCACTATCAGATTAGAGCCATAAAGGAGACTAGACATCTACCAGCCCACTACCACTATCAGATTAGAGTCATAAGGTATACTCGATATCTACAACCCCACTACCACCATCATAATAGAGCCACAAAGGAGACTAGACATCTACCACATCTACCACAATCAGATTAGAGCCATAAAGGAGACTAGACATCAACCACCCCACTACCGCTATCAGATTAGAGTTATAAAGGAGACTAGACATCTACCAACCCACTACCACTATAAGATTAGAGCCACAAGGGAGACTAGACATCTACCAGCCCACTACAACTATCAGATTAGAGCCACAAGGGAGACTAGACATCTACCAGCCCACTACCATTATCAGATTAGAGTTATAAAGTAGACTAGACATCTACCAACCCAGTACCACTATCAGATTAGAGCCATAAAGGAGACTAGACATCTACCACATCTACCACTATCAGATTAGAGCCATAAAGGAGACTAGACATCAACCACCACAAAACCACTATCAGTTTAGAGCCATAAAGGAGACTAGACATCTACCAGCCCACTACCACTATCAGATTAGAGTTATAAAGGAGACTAGACATCGACCACCCCACTACCACTATCAGTTTAGAGCCATAAAGGAGACTAGACATCTACCAGCCCACTACCACTATCAGATTAGAGTTATAAAGGAGACTAGACATCGACCACCCCACTACAACTATCAGATTAGAGCCATTAGGGACACTAGACATCTACCAGCCCACTACCACTATCAGATTAGAGTTATAAAGGAGGCTAGACATCTACCAACCCACTACAACTATCAGATTAGAGCCATTAGGGAGACTAGACATCTACCAGCCCACTACCACTATCAGATTAGAGTTATAAAGGCGACTAGACATCTACCACCCCACTACCACTATCAGATTAGAGTCATAAGGTATACTAGATATCTACAACCCCACTACCACCATCATATTAGAGCCACAAAGGAGACTAGACATCTACCACATCTACCACTATCAGATTAGAGCCATAAAGGAGAAAAGACATCAACCACCACAAAACCACTATCAGATTAGAGCCATAAAGGAGACTAGACATCTACCAGCCCACTACCACTATCAGATTAGAGCCATAAGGGAGACTAGACATCTAGCACCCCACTACCACTATCAGATTAGAGCCATAAAGGAGACTAGACATCAACCACCACAAAACCACTATCAGTTTAGAGCCATAAAGGAGACTAGACATCTACCAGCCCACTACCACTATCAGATTAGAGTTATAAAGGAGACTAGACATCGACCACCCCACTACCACTATCAGTTTAGAGCCATAAAGGAGACTAGACATCTACCAGCCCACTACCACTATCAGATTAGAGTTATAAAGGAGACTAGACATCGACCACCCCACTACAACTATCAGATTAGAGCCATTAGGGACACTAGACATCTACCAGCCCATTACCACTATCAGATTAGAGTTATAAAGGAGGCTAGACATCTACCAACCCACTACAACTATCAGATTAGAGCCATTAGGGAGACTAGACATCTACCAGCCCACTACCACTATCAGATTAGAGTTATAAAGGCGACTAGACATCTACCACCCCACTACCACTATCAGATTAGAGTCATAAGGTATACTAGATATCTACAACCCCACTACCACCATCATATTAGAGCCACAAAGGAGACTAGACATCTACCACATCTACCACTATCAGATTAGAGCCATAAAGGAGAAAAGACATCAACCACCACAAAACCACTATCAGATTAGAGCCATAAAGGAGACTAGACATCTACCAGCCCACTACCACTATCAGATTAGAGCCATAAGGGAGACTAGACATCTAGCACCCCACTACCACTATCAGATTAGAGTTATAAAGGAGACTAGACATCTACCAACCCACTACCACTATAAGATTAGAGCCACAAGGCAGACTAGACATCTACCAGCCCACTACAACTATCAGAGTAGAGCCACAAGGGAGACTAGACATCTACCAACCCACAACCACTATCAGATTAGAGCCACAAGGGAGACTAAACATCTACCACCTCACTACAACTATAAGATTAGAGCCATAAGGGAGACTAGAAATCTACCAACCCACTACCACTATCAGATTAGAGCCATAAGGGAGATTAGATATCTACGACCCCACTACCACCATCATATTAGAGCCACAAAGGAGACTAGACATCTACCATATCTACCAATATCAGATTAGAGCCATAAAGGAGACTAGACATCAACCACCACAATACCACTATCAGATTAGAGCCATAAAGAAGACTAGACATCTACCACCCCACTACCACTATCAGTTTAGAGCCATAAAGGAGACTAGACATCTACCAGCCCACTACCACTATCAGATTAGAGTTATAAAGGAGACTAGACATCGACCACCCCACTACAACTATCAGATTAGAGCCATTAGGGACACTAGACATCTACCAGCCCACTACCACTATCCGATTACAGTTTTAAAGGAGGCTAGACATCTACCAACCCACTACAACTATCAGATTAGAGCCATTAGGGAGACTAGACATCTACCAGCCCACTACCACTATCAGATTAGAGTTATAAAGGTGACTAGACATCTACCACCCCACTACCACTATCAGATTAGAGTCATAAGGTATACTAGATATCTACAACCCCACTACCACCATCATATTAGAGCCACAAAGGAGACTAGACATCTACCACATCTACCACTATCAGATTAGAGCCATAAAGGAGACTAGACATCAACCACCACAAAACCACTATCAGATTAGAGCCATAAAGGAGACTAGACATCTACCAGCCCACTACCACTATCAGATTAGAGCCATAAGGCAGACTAGACATCTACCAGCCCACTACAACTATCAGATTAGAGCCACAAGGGAGACTAGACATCTACCAACCCACAACCACTATCAGATTAGACCCACAAGGGAGACTAGACATCTACCAGCTCACTACAACTATCAGATTAGAGCCACAAGGGAGACTAGACATCGACCACCTCACTGCCACTATAAGATTAGAGCCATAAGGGAGAATAGAAATCTACCAACCCACTACCACTATCAGATTAGAGCCATAAGGGAGACTAGAGATCTACCAGCCCACTACCACTATCAGATTAGAGCCATTAGGGAGACTAGACAACTACCAGCCCACTACCACTATCAGATTAGAGCCATAAGGGAGACTAGACATCTAGCACCCCACTACCACTATCAGATTAGAGCCATAAGGGAGACTAGACATCGACCACCCCACTACCACTATCAGATTAGAGTTATAAAGGAGACTAGACATCTACCAACCCACAACCACTATCAGATTAGAGCCATTAGGGAGACTAGACATCTACCAGCCCACTACCACTATCAGATTAGAGTTATAAAGGAGACTAGACATCTACCAACCCACAACCACTATCAGATTAGTGACACAAGCGAGATTAGACATCTACCACCCAACTACCACTATCAGATTAGAGTTATAAAGGAGACTAGACATCTACCAGCCCACTACCACTATCAGATTAGAGTCATAAGGGATACTAGATATCTACAACCCCACTACCACCATCATATTAGAGCCACAAAGGAGACTAGACATCTACCACATCTACCACTATCAGATTAAAGCCATAAAGGAGACTAGACATCAACCACCACAAAACCACTATCAGATTAGAGCCATAAAGGAGACTAGACATCTACCAGCCCACTACCACTATCAGATTAGAGCCATATTGGAGACTAGACATCTAGCACCCCACTACCACTATCAGATTAGAGTTATAAAGGAGACTAGACATCTACCAACCCACTACCACTATAAGATTAGAGCCACAAGGGAGACTAAACATCTACCAGCTCACTACAACTATCAGATTAGAGCCATAAGGGAGACTAGAAATCTTCCAACCTACGACCACTTCAGATTAGAGCCATAAAGCAGACTAGACATCTACCAGCCCACTACAACTATCAGATTAGAGCCACAAGGGAGACTAGACATCTACCAACCCATAACCACTATCAGATTAGAGCCACAAGGGAGACTAGACATCTACCAGCTCACTACCACTATCAGATTAGAGTTATAAAGGAGACTAGACATCTACCAACCCACAACCACTATCAGATTAGAGTTATAAAGGAGACTAGACATCGACCACCCCACTACCACTATCAGTTTAGAGCCATAAAGGAGACTAGACATCTACCACATCTACCACTATCAGATTAGAGCCATAAAGGAGAAAAGACATCAACCACCACAAAACCACTATCAGATTAGAGCCATAAAGGAGACTAGACATCTACCAGCCCACTACCACTATCAGATTAGAGCCATAAGGGAGACTAGACATCTAGCACCCCACTACCACTATCAGATTAGAGCCATAAAGGAGACTAGACATCAACCACCACAAAACCACTATCAGTTTAGAGCCATAAAGGAGACTAGACATCTACCAGCCCACTACCACTATCAGATTAGAGTTATAAAGGAGACTAGACATCGACCACCCCACTACCACTATCAGTTTAGAGCCATAAAGGAGACTAGACATCTACCAGCCCACTACCACTATCAGATTAGAGTTATAAAGGAGACTAGACATCGACCACCCCACTACAACTATCAGATTAGAGCCATTAGGGACACTAGACATCTACCAGCCCACTACCACTATCAGATTAGAGTTATAAAGGAGGCGAGACATCTACCAACCCACTACAACTATCAGATTAGAGCCATTAGGGAGACTAGACATCTACCAGCCCACTACCACTATCAGATTAGAGTTATAAAGGCGACTAGACATCTACCACCCCACTACCACTATCAGATTAGAGTCATAAGGTATACTAGATATCTACAACCCCACTACCACCATCATATTAGAGCCACAAAGGAGACTAGACATCTACCACATCTACCACTATCAGATTAGAGCCATAAAGGAGAAAAGACATCAACCACCACAAAACCACTATCAGATTAGAGCCATAAAGGAGACTAGACATCTACCAGCCCACTACCACTATCAGATTAGAGCCATAAGGGGGACTAGACATCTAGCACCCCACTACCACTATCAGATTAGAGTTATAAAGGAGACTAGACATCTACCAACCCACTACCACTATAAGATTAGAGCCACAAGGCAGACTAGACATCTACCAGCCCACTACAACTATCAGAGTAGAGCCACAAGGGAGACTAGACATCTACCAACCCACAACCACTATCAGATTAGAGCCACAAGGGAGACTAAACATCTACCACCTCACTACAACTATAAGATTAGAGCCATAAGGGAGACTAGAAATCTACCAACCCACTACCACTATCAGATTAGAGCCATAAGGGAGATTAGATATCTACGACCCCACTACCACCATCATATTAGAGCCACAAAGGAGACTAGACATCTACCATATCTACCAATATCAGATTAGAGCCATAAAGGAGACTAGACATCAACCACCACAATACCACTATCAGATTAGAGCCATAAAGAAGACTAGACATCTACCACCCCACTACCACTATCAGTTTAGAGCCATAAAGGAGACTAGACATCTACCAGCCCACTACCACTATCAGATTAGAGTTATAAAGGAGACTAGACATCGACCACCCCACTACAACTATCAGATTAGAGCCATTAGGGACACTAGACATCTACCAGCCCACTACCACTATCAGATTACAGTTTTAAAGGAGGCTAGACATCTACCAACCCACTACAACTATCAGATTAGAGCCATTAGGGAGACTAGACATCTACCAGCCCACTACCACTATCAGATTAGAGTTATAAAGGCGACTAGACATCTACCACCCCACTACCACTATCAGATTAGAGTCATAAGGTATACTAGATATCTACAACCCCACTACCACCATCATATTAGAGCCACAAAGGAGACTAGACATCTACCACATCTACCACTATCAGATTAGAGCCATAAAGGAGACTAGACATCAACCACCACAAAACCACTATCAGATTAGAGCCATAAAGGAGACTAGACATCTACCAGCCCACTACCACTATCAGATTAGAGCCATAAGGCAGACTAGACATCTACCAGCCCACTACAACTATCAGATTAGAGCCACAAGGGAGACTAGACATCTACCAACCCATAACCACTATCAGATTAGAGCCACAAGGGAGACTAGACATCTACCAGCTCACTACAACTATCAGATTAGAGCCACAAGGGAGACTAGACATCGACCACCTCACTGCCACTATAAGATTAGAGCCATAAGGGAGAATAGAAATCTACCAACCCACTACCACTATCAGATTAGAGCCATAAGGGAGACTAGAGATCTACCAGCCCACTACCACTATCAGATTAGAGCCATTAGGGAGACTAGACAACTACCAGCCCACTACCACTATCAGATTAGAGCCATAAGGGAGACTAGACATCTAGCACCCCACTACCACTATCAGATTAGAGCCATAAGGGAGACTAGACATCGACCACCCCACTACCACTATCAGATTAGAGTTATAAAGGAGACTAGACATCTACCAACCCACAACCACTATCAGATTAGAGCCATTAGGGAGACTAGACATCTACCAGCCCACTACCACTATCAGATTAGAGTTATAAAGGAGACTAGACATCTACCAACCCACAACCACTATCAGATTAGTGACACAAGCGAGATTAGACATCTACCACCCAACTACCACTATCAGATTAGAGTTATAAAGGAGACTAGACATCTACCAGCCCACTACCACTATCAGATTAGAGTCATAAGGGATACTAGATATCTACAACCCCACTACCACCATCATATTAGAGCCACAAAGGAGACTAGACATCTACCACATCTACCACTATCAGATTAAAGCCATAAAGGAGACTAGACATCAACCACCACAAAACCACTATCAGATTAGAGCCATAAAGGAGACTAGACATCTACCAGCCCACTACCACTATCAGATTAGAGCCATAAGGGAGACTAGACATCTAGCACCCCACTACCACTATCAGATTAGAGTTATAAAGGAGACTAGACATCTACCAACCCACTACCACTATAAGATTAGAGCCACAAGGGAGACTAAACATCTACCAGCTCACTACAACTATCAGATTAGAGCCATAAGGGAGACTAGAAATCTTCCAACCTACTACCACTTCAGATTAGAGCCTTAAAGCAGACTAGACATCTACCAGCCCACTACAACTATCAGATTAGAGCCACAAGGGAGACTAGACATCTACCAACCCATAACCACTATCAGATTAGAGCCACAAGGGAGACTAGACATCTACCAGCTCACTACCACTATCAGATTAGAGTTATAAAGGAGACTAGACATCTACCAACCCACAACCACTATCAGATTAGTGACACAAGCGAGATTAGACATCTACCACCCCACTACCACTATCAGATTAGAGTTATAAAGGAGACTAGACATCTACCAGCCCACTACCACTATCAGATTAGAGTCATAAGGGATACTAGATGTCTACAACCCCACTACCACCATCATATTAGAGCCACAAAGGAGACTAGACATCTACCACCCCACTACAACTATCAGATTAGAGCCATAAGGGAGACTAGACATCTAGCACCCCACTACCACTATCAGATTAGAGCCATAAGGGAGACTAGACATCTAGCACCCCACTACCACTATCAGATTAGAGCCATAAGGGAGACTAGACATCTAGCACCCCACTACCACTATCAGATTAGAGCCATTATGGAGACTAGACATCTACCAGCCCACTACCACTATCAGATTAGAGTTATAAAGGCGACTAGACATCTACCACCCCACTACCACTATCAGATTAGAGTCATAAGGGATACTAGATATCTACAACCCCACTACCACCATCATATTAGAGCCACAAAGGAGACTAGACATCTACCACATCTACCACTATCAGATTAAAGCCATAAAGGAGACTAGACATCAACCACCACAAAACCACTATCAGATTAGAGCCATAAAGGAGACTAGACATCTACCAGCCCACTACCACTATCAGATTAGAGCCATAAGGGAGACTAGACATCTAGCACCCCACTACCACTATCAGATTAGAGTTATAAAGGAGACTAGACATCTACCAACCCACTACCACTATAAGATTAGAGCCACAAGGGAGACTAAACATCTACCAGCTCACTACAACTATCAGATTAGAGCCACAAGGGAGACTAGACATCGACCACCTCACTACCACTATAAGATTAGAGCCATAAGGGAGACTAGAAATCTTCCAACCTACTACCACTTCAGATTAGAGCCATAAAGCAGACTAGACATCTACCAGCCCACTACAACTATCAGATTAGAGCCACAAGGGAGACTAGACATCTACCAACCCATAACCACTATCAGATTAGAGCCACTAGGGAGACTAGACATCTACCAGCTCACTACAAATATCAGATTAGAGCCACAAGGGAGACTAGACATCGACCACCTCACTGCCACTATAAGATTAGAGCCATAAGGGAGAATAGAAATCTACCAACCCACTACCACTATCAGATTAGAGCCATAAGGGAGACTAGACATCTACCAGCCCGCTACCACTATCAGATTAGAGCCATTAGGGAGACTAGACAACTACCAGCCCACTACCACTATCAGATTAGAGCCATAAGGGAGACTAGACATCTAGCACCCCACTACCACTATCAGATTTGAGCCATAAGGGAGACTAGACATCGACCACCCCACTACCACTATCAGATTAGAGTTATAAAGGAGACTAGACATCTACCAACCCACAACCACTATCAGATTAGAGCCATTAGGGAGACTAGACATCTACCAGCCAACTACCACTATCAGATTAGAGTTATAAAGGAGACTAGACATCTACCAACCCACAACCACTATCAGATTAGTGACACAAGCGAGATTAGACATCTACCACCCCACTACCACTATCAGATTAGAGTTATAAAGGAGACTAGACATCTACCAGCCCACTACCACTATCAGATTAGAGTCATAAGGGATACTAGATATCTACAACCCCACTACCACCATCATATTAGAGCCACAAAGGAGACTAGACATCTACCACCCCACTACAACTATCAGATTAGAGCCATAAGGGAGACTAGACATCTAGCACCCCACTACCACTATCAGATTAGAGCCATAAGGGAGACTAGACATCTAGCACCCCACTACCACTATCAGATTAGAGCCATAAGGGAGACTAGACATCTAGCACCCCACTACCACTATCAGATTAGAGCCATTAGGGAGACTAGACATCTACCAGCCCACTACCACTATCAGATTAGAGTTATAAAGGTGACTAGACATCTACCACCCCACTACCACTATCAGATTAGAGTCATAAGGTATACTAGATATCTACAACCCCACTACCACCATCATATTAGAGCCACAAAGGAGACTAGACATCTACCACATCTACCACTATCAGATTAGAGCCATAAAGGAGACTAGACATCAACCACCACAAAACCACTATCAGATTAGAGCCATAAAGGAGACTAGACATCTACCAGCCCACTACCACTATCAGATTAGAGCCATAAGGCAGACTAGACATCTACCAGCCCACTACAACTATCAGATTAGAGCCACAAGGGAGACTAGACATCTACCAACCCATAACCACTATCAGATTAGAGCCACAACGGAGACTAGACATCTACCAGCTCACTACAACTATCAGATTAGAGCCACAAGGGAGACTAGACATCGACCACCTCACTGCCACTATAAGATTAGAGCCATAAGGGAGAATAGAAATCTACCAACCCACTACCACTATCAGATTAGAGCCATAAGGGAGACTAGAGATCTACCAGCCCACTACCACTATCAGATTAGAGCCATTAGGGAGACTAGACAACTACCAGCCCACTACCACTATCAGATTAGAGCCATAAGGGAGACTAGACATCTAGCACCCCACTACCACTATCAGATTAGAGCCATAAGGGAGACTAGACATCGACCACCCCACTACCACTATCAGATTAGAGTTATAAAGGAGACTAGACATCTACCAACCCACAACCACTATCAGATTAGAGCCATTAGGGAGACTAGACATCTACCAGCCCACTACCACTATCAGATTAGAGTTATAAAGGAGACTAGACATCTACCAACCCACAACCACTATCAGATTAGTGACACAAGCGAGATTAGACATCTACCACCCAACTACCACTATCAGATTAGAGTTATAAAGGAGACTAGACATCTACCAGCCCACTACCACTATCAGATTAGAGTCATAAGGGATACTAGATATCTACAACCCCACTACCACCATCATATTAGAGCCACAAAGGAGACTAGACATCTACCACATCTACCACTATCAGATTAAAGCCATAAAGGAGGCTAGACATCAACCACCACAAAACCACTATCAGATTAGAGCCATAAAGGAGACTAGACATCTACCAGCCCACTACCACTATCAGATTAGAGCCATAAGGGAGACTAGACATCTAGCACCCCACTACCACTATCAGATTAGAGTTATAAAGGAGACTAGACATCTACCAACCCACTACCACTATAAGATTAGAGCCACAAGGGAGACTAAACATCTACCAGCTCACTACAACTATCAGATTAGAGCCACAAGGGAGACTAGACATCGACCACCTCACTACCACTATAAGATTAGAGCCATAAGGGAGACTAGAAATCTTCCAACCTACTACCACTTCAGATTAGAGCCATAAAGCAGACTAGACATCTACCAGCCCACTACAACTATCAGATTAGAGCCACAAGGGAGACTAGACATCTACCAACCCATAACCACTATCAGATTAGAGCCACAAGGGAGACTAGACATCTACCAGCTCACTACCACTATCAGATTAGAGTTATAAAGGAGACTAGACATCTACCAACCCACAACCACTATCAGATTAGTGACACAAGCGAGATTAGACATCTACCACCCCACTACCACTATCAGATTAGAGTTATAAAGGAGACTAGACATCTACCAGCCCACTACCACTATCAGATTAGAGTCATAAGGGATACTAGATGTCTACAACCCCACTACCACCATCATATTAGAGCCACAAAGGAGACTAGACATCTACCACCCCACTACAACTATCAGATTAGAGCCATAAGGGAGACTAGACATCTAGCACCCCACTACCACTATCAGATTAGAGCCATAAGGGAGACTAGACATCTAGCACCCCACTACCACTATCAGATTAGAGCCATAAGGGAGCTTGACATCTAGCACCCCACTACCACTATCAGATTAGAGCCATTAGGGAGACTAGACATCTACCAGCCCACTACCACTATCAGATTAGAGTTATAAAGGCGACTAGACATCTACCACCCCACTACCACTATCAGATTAGAGTCATAAGGGATACTAGATATCTACAACCCCACTACCACCATCATATTAGAGCCACAAAGGAGACTAGACATCTACCACATCTACCACTATCAGATTAAAGCCATAAAGGAGACTAGACATCAACCACCACAAAACCACTATCAGATTAGAGCCATAAAGGAGACTAGACATCTACCAGCCCACTACCACTATCAGATTAGAGCCATAAGGGAGACTAGACATCTAGCACCCCACTACCACTATCAGATTAGAGTTATAAAGGAGACTAGACATCTACCAACCCACTACCACTATAAGATTAGAGCCACAAGGGAGACTAAACATCTACCAGCTCACTACAACTATCAGATTAGAGCCACAAGGGAGACTAGACATCGACCACCTCACTACCACTATAAGATTAGAGCCATAAGGGAGACTAGAAATCTTCCAACCTACTACCACTTCAGATTAGAGCCATAAAGCAGACTAGACATCTACCAGCCCACTACAACTATCAGATTAGAGCCACAAGGGAGACTAGACATCTACCAACCCATAACCACTATCAGATTAGAGTCACAAGGGAGACTAGACATCTACCAGCTCACTACAACTATCAGATTAGAGCCACAAGGGAGACTAGACATCGACCACCTCACTGCCACTATAAGATTAGAGCCATAAGGGAGAATAGAAATCTACCAACCCACTACCACTATCAGATTAGAGCCATAAGGGAGACTAGACATCTACCAGCCCGCTACCACTATCAGATTAGAGCCATTAGGGAGACTAGACAACTACCAGCCCACTACCACTATCAGATTAGAGCCATAAGGGAGACTAGACATCTAGCACCCCACTACCACTATCAGATTAGAGCCATAAGGGAGACTAGACATCGACCACCGCACTACTACTATCAGATTAGAGTTATAAAGGAGACTAGACATCTACCAACCCACAACCACTATCAGATTAGAGCCATTAGGGAGACTAGACATCTACCAGCCAACTACCACTATCAGATTAGAGTTATAAAGGAGACTAGACATCTACCAACCCACAACCACTATCAGATTAGTGACACAAGCGAGATTAGACATCTACCACCCCACTACCACTATCAGATTAGAGTTATAAAGGAGACTAGACATCTACCAGCCCACTACCACTATCAGATTAGAGTCATAAGGGATACTAGATATCTACAACCCCACTACCACCATCATATTAGAGCCACAAAGGAGACTAGACATCTACCACCCCACTACAACTATCAGATTAGAGCCATAAGGGAGACTAGACATCTAGCACCCCACTACCACTATCAGATTAGAGCCATAAGGGAGACTAGACATCTAGCACCCCACTACCACTATCAGATTAGAGCCATAAGGGAGACTAGACATCTAGCACCCCACTACCACTATCAGATTAGAGCCATTAGGGAGACTAGACATCTACCAGCCCACTACCACTATCAGATTATAGTTATAAAGGCGACTAGACATCTACCACCCCACTACCACTATCAGATTAGAGACATAAGGGATACTAGATATCTACAACCCCACTACCACCATCATATTAGAGCCACAAAGGAGACTAGACATCTACCACATCTACCACTATCAGATTAGAGCCATAAAGGAGACTAGACATCAACCACCACAATACCACTATCAGATTAGAGCCATAAAGAAGACTAGACATCTACCACCCCACTACCACTATCAGATTAGAGCCATTAGGGAGACTAGACATCTACCAGCCCACTACCACTATCAGATTAGAGCCATAAGGGAGACTAGACATCGACCACCCTACTACCACTATCAGATTAGAGTTATAAAGGAGACTAGAGATCTACCAGCCCACTACCACTATCAGATTAGAGCCATAAGGGAGACTAGACATCGACCACCCCACTACCACTATCAGATTAGAGTTATAAAGGAGACTAGACATCTACCAACCCACAACCACTATCAGATTAGAGCCATTAGGGAGACTAGACATCTACCAGCCCACTACCACTATCAGATTAGAGTTATAAAGGAGACTAGACATCTACCAACCCACAACCACTATCAGATTAGTGACACAAGCGAGATTAGACATCTACCACCCCACTACCACTATCAGATTAGAGTTATAAAGGAGACTAGACATCTACCAGCCCACTACCACTATCAGATTAGAGTCATAAGGGATACTAGATATCTACAACCCCACTACCACCATCATATTAGAGCCACAAAGGAGACTAGACATCTACCACATCTACCACTATCAGATTAAAGCCATAAAGGAGACTAGACATCAACCACCACAAAACCACTATCAGATTAGAGCCATAAAGGAGACTAGACATCTACCAGCCCACTACCACTATCAGATTAGAGCCATAAGGGAGACTAGACATCTAGCACCCCACTACCACTATCAGATTAGAGTTATAAAGGAGACTAGACATCTACCAACCCACTACCACTATAAGATTAGAGCCACAAGGGAGACTAAACATCTACCAGCTCACTACAACTATCAGATTAGAGCCACAAGGGAGACTAGACATCGACCACCTCACTACCACTATAAGATTAGAGCCATAAGGGAGACTAGAAATCTTCCAACCTACTACCACTTCAGATTAGAGCCATAAAGCAGACTAGACATCTACCAGCCCACTACAACTATCAGATTAGAGCCACAAGGGAGACTAGACATCTACCAACCCATAACCACTATCAGATTAGAGCCACAAGGGAGACTAGACATCTACCAGCTCACTACCACTATCAGATTAGAGTTATAAAGGAGACTAGACATCTACCAACCCACAACCACTATCAGATTAGTGACACAAGCGAGATTAGACATCTACCACCCCACTACCACTATCAGATTAGAGTTATAAAGGAGACTAGACATCTACCAGCCCACTACCACTATCAGATTAGACTCATAAGGGATACTAGATGTCTACAACCCCACTACCACCATCATATTAGAGCCACAAAGGAGACTAGACATCTACCACCCCACTACAACTATCAGATTAGAGCCATAAGGGAGACTAGACATCTAGCACCCCACTACCACTATCAGATTAGAGCCATAAGGGAGACTAGACATCTAGCACCCCACTACCACTATCAGATTAGAGCCATAAGGGAGACTAGACATCTAGCACCCCACTACCACTATCAGATTAGAGCCATTAGGGAGACTAGACATCTACCAGCCCACTACCACTATCAGATTAGAGTTATAAAGGCGACTAGACATCTACCACCCCACTACCACTATCAGATTAGAGTCATAAGGGATACTAGATATCTACAACCCCACTACCACCATCATATTAGAGCCACAAAGGAGACTAGACATCTACCACATCTACCACTATCAGATTAAAGCCATAAAGGAGACTAGACATCAACCACCACAAAACCACTATCAGATTAGAGCCATAAAGGAGACTAGACATCTACCAGCCCACTACCACTATCAGATTAGAGCCATAAGGGAGACTAGTCATCTAGCACCCCACTACCACTATCAGATTAGAGTTATAAAGGAGACTAGACATCTACCAACCCACTACCACTATAAGATTAGAGCCACAAGGGAGACTAAACATCTACCAGCTCACTACAACTATCAGATTAGAGCCACAAGGGAGACTAGACATCGACCACCTCACTACCACTATAAGATTAGAGCCATAAGGGAGACTAGAAATCTTCCAACCTACTACCACTTCAGATTAGAGCCATAAAGCAGACTAGACATCTACCAGCCCACTACAACTATCAGATTAGAGCCACAAGGGAGACTAGACATCTACCAACCCATAACCACTATCAGATTAGAGCCACAAGGGAGACTAGACATCTACCAGCTCACTACAACTATCAGATTAGAGCCACAAGGGAGACTAGACATCGACCACCTCACTGCCACTATAAGATTAGAGCCATAAGGGAGAATAGAAATCTACCAACCCACTACCACTATCAGATTAGAGCCATAAGGGAGACTAGACATCTACCAGCCCGCTACCACTATCAGATTAGAGCCATTAGGGAGACTAGACAACTACCAGCCCACTACCACTATCAGATTAGAGCCATAAGGGAGACTAGACATCTAGCACCCCACTACCACTATCAGATTAGAGCCATAAGGGAGACTAGACATCGACCACCCCACTACTACTATCAGATTAGAGTTATAAAGGAGACTAGACATCTACCAACCCACAACCACTATCAGATTAGAGCCATTAGGGAGACTAGACATCTACCAGCCAACTACCACTATCAGATTAGAGTTATAAAGGAGACTAGACATCTACCAACCCACAACCACTATCAGATTAGTGACACAAGCGAGATTAGACATCTACCACCCCACTACCACTATCAGATTAGAGTTATAAAGGAGACTAGACATCTACCAGCCCACTACCACTATCAGATTAGAGTCATAAGGGATACTAGATATCTACAACCCCACTACCACCATCATATTAGAGCCACAAAGGAGACTAGACATCTACCACCCCACTACAACTATCAGATTAGAGCCATAAGGGAGACTAGACATCTAGCACCCCACTACCACTATCAGATTAGAGCCATAAGGGAGACTAGACATCTAGCACCCCACTACCACTATCAGATTAGAGCCATAAGGGAGACTAGACATCTAGCACCCCACTACCACTATCAGATTAGAGCCATTAGGGAGACTAGACATCTACCAGCCCACTACCACTATCAGATTATAGTTATAAAGGCGACTAGACATCTACCACCCCACTACCACTATCAGATTAGAGACATAAGGGATACTAGATATCTACAACCCCACTACCACCATCATATTAGAGCCACAAAGGAGACTAGACATCTACCACATCTACCACTATCAGATTAGAGCCATAAAGGAGACTAGACATCAACCACCACAATACCACTATCAGATTAGAGCCATAAAGAAGACTAGACATCTACCACCCCACTACCACTATCAGATTAGAGCCATTAGGGAGACTAGACATCTACCAGCCCACTACCACTATCAGATTAGAGCCATAAGGGAGACTAGACATCGACCACCCTACTACCACTATCAGATTAGAGTTATAAAGGAGACTAGACATCTACCAACCCACAACCACTATCAGATTAGAGCCATTAGGGAGACTAGACATCTACCAGCCCACTACCACTATCAGATTAGAGTTATAAAGGAGACTAGACATCTACCAACCCACAACCACTATCAGATTAGTGACACAAGCGAGACTAGACATCTACCACCCCACTACCACTATCAGATTAGAGTTATAAAGGAGACTAGACATCTACCAGCCCACTACCACTATCAGATTAGAGTCATAAGGGATACTAGATATCTACGACCCCACTACCACCATCATATTAGAGCCACAGGAGACTAGACATCTACCATATCTACCACTATCAGATTAGAGCCATAAAGAAGACTAGACATCTACCACCCCACTACAACTATCAGATTAGAGCCATAAGGGAGACTAGACATCTAGCACCCCACTACCACTATCAGATTAGAGCCATAAGGGAGACTAGACATCTAGCACCCCACTACCACTATCAGATTAGAGCCATAAGGAAGACTAGACATCTAGCACCCCACTACCACTATCAGATTAGAGCCATTAGGGAGACTAGACATCTACCAGCCCACTACCACTATCAGATTAGAGCCATAAGGGAGATTAGACATCTAGCACCCCACTACCACTATCAGATTAAAGCCAAAAGGGAGACTAGACATCTACCAACCCACTACCACTATCAGATTAGAGCCATAAAGGAGACTAGACATCTACCAAACCACTACCACTATCAGATTAGAGCCACAAAGGAGACTAGACATCTACCACATCTACCACTATCAGATTAGAGCCATAAAGGAGACTAGACATCTACCAACCCACTACCACAATCAGGTTAAATCCACAAAGGAGACTAGACATCTACCACATCTACCACTATCAGATTAGAGCCATAAAGGAGACTAGACATCAACCACAACAAAACCACTATCAGATTAGAGACACAAGGGAGACTAGACATCTACCACCCCACTACCACTATCAGATTAGAGTTATAAAGGAGACTAGACATCTACCAACCCACAACCACTATCAGATTAGAGCCACAAGGGAGACTAGACATCTACCAGCCCACTACCACTATCGGATTAGAGTTATAAAGGAGACTAGACATCTACCAACCCACAACCACTATCAGATTAGAGCCACAAGGGAGCCTAGACATCTACCAGCCCACTAAAACTATAAGATTAGAGCCACAAGGGAGACTAGACATCTACCAACCCACAACCACTATCAGATTAGAGCCACAAGGGAGACTAGACATCTACCAGCCCACTACCACTATCAGATTAGAGTTAAAAAGGAGACTAGACATCTAGCACCCCACTACCACTATCAGATTAGAGCCATTAGGGAGACTAGACATCTACCAGCCCACTACCACTATCAGATTAGAGTTATAAAGGCGACTAGACATCTACAACCCCACTACCACTATCAGATTAGAGTCATAAGGGATACTAGATATCTACAACCCCACTACCACCATCAAATTAGAGCCACAAAGGAGACTAGACATCTACCACATCTACCACTATCAGATTAGAGCCATAAAGGAGACTAGACATCAACCACCACAAAACCACTATCAGATTAGAGCCATAAAGGAGACTAGACATCTACCAGCCCACTACCACTATCAGATTAGAGCCATAAGGGAGACTAGACATCTAGCACCCCACTACCACTATCAGATTAGAGTTATAAAGGAGACTAGACATCTACCAACCCACTACCACTATAAGATTAGAGCCACAAGGGAGACTAGACATCTACCAGCTCACTACAACTATCAGATTAGAGCCACAAGGGAGACTAGACATCGACCACCTCACTACCACTATAAGATTAGAGCCATAAGGGAGACTAGAAATCTACCAACCTACTACCACTTCAGATTAGAGCCATAAGGGAGACTAGATATCTACGACCCCACTACCACCATCATATTAGAGCCACAAAGGAGACTAGACATCTACCATATCTACCACTATCAGATTAGAGCCATAAAGGAGACTAGACATCAACCACCACAATACCACTATCAGATTAGAGCCATAAAGAAGACTAGACATCTACCACCCCACTACCACTATCAGATTAGAGCCATAAAGGAGACTAGACATCAACCACCACAATACCACTATCAGATTAGAGCCATTAGGGAGACTAGACATCTACCAGCCCACTACCACTATCAGATTAGAGCCATAAGGGAGACTAGACATCGACCACCCTACTACCACTATCAGATTAGAGTTATAAAGGAGACTAGACATCTACCAACCCACAACCACTATCAGATTAGAGCCATTAGGGAGACTAGACATCTACCAGCCCACTACCACTATCAGATTAGAGTTATAAAGGAGACTAGACATCTACCAACCCACAACCACTATCAGATTAGTGACACAAGCGAGACTAGACATCTACCACCCCACTACCACTATCAGATTAGAGTTATAAAGGAGACTAGACATCTACCAGCCCACTACCACTATCAGATTAGAGTCATAAGGGATACTAGATATCTACGACCCCACTACCACCATCATATTAGAGCCACAGGAGACTAGACATCTACCATATCTACCACTATCAGATTAGAGCCATAAAGAAGACTAGACATCTACCACCCCACTACAACTATCAGATTAGAGCCATAAGGGAGACTAGACATCTAGCACCCCACTACCACTATCAGATTAGAGCCATAAGGGAGACTAGACATCTAGCACCCCACTACCACTATCAGATTAGAGCCATAAGGAAGACTAGACATCTAGCACCCCACTACCACTATCAGATTAGAGCCATTAGGGAGACTAGACATCTACCAGCCCACTACCACTATCAGATTAGAGCCATAAGGGAGATTAGACATCTAGCACCCCACTACCACTATCAGATTAAAGCCAAAAGGGAGACTAGACATCTACCAACCCACTACCACTATCAGATTAGAGCCATAAAGGAGACTAGACATCTACCAAACCACTACCACTATCAGATTAGAGCCACAAAGGAGACTAGACATCTACCACATCTACCACTATCAGATTAGAGCCATAAAGGAGACTAGACATCTACCAACCCACTACCACAATCAGATTAGATCCACAAAGGAGACTAGACATCTACCACATCTACCACTATCAGATTAGAGCCATAAAGGAGACTAGACATCAACCACAACAAAACCACTATCAGATTAGAGACACAAGGGAGACTAGACATCTACCACCCCACTACCACTATCAGATTAGAGTTATAAAGGAGACTAGACATCTACCAACCCACAACCACTATCAGATTAGAGCCACAAGGGAGACTAGACATCTACCAGCCCACTACCACTATCGGATTAGAGTTATAAAGGAGACTAGACATCTACCAACCCACAACCACTATCAGATTAGAGCCACAAGGGAGCCTAGACATCTACCAGCCCACTAAAACTATAAGATTAGAGCCACAAGGGAGACTAGACATCTACCAACCCACAACCACTATCAGATTAGAGCCACAAGGGAGACTAGACATCTACCAGCCCACTACCACTATCAGATTAGAGTTAAAAAGGAGACTAGACATCTAGCACCCCACTACCACTATCAGATTAGAGCCATTAGGGAGACTAGACATCTACCAGCCCACTACCACTATCAGATTAGAGTTATAAAGGCGACTAGACATCTACAACCCCACTACCACTATCAGATTAGAGTCATAAGGGATACTAGATATCTACAACCCCACTACCACCATCAAATTAGAGCCACAAAGGAGACTAGACATCTACCACATCTACCACTATCAGATTAGAGCCATAAAGGAGACTAGACATCAACCACCACAAAACCACTATCAGATTAGAGCCATAAAGGAGACTAGACATCTACCAGCCCACTACCACTATCAGATTAGAGCCATAAGGGAGACTAGACATCTAGCACCCCACTACCACTATCAGATTAGAGTTATAAAGGAGACTAGACATCTACCAACCCACTACCACTATAAGATTAGAGCCACAAGGGAGACTAGACATCTACCAGCTCACTACAACTATCAGATTAGAGCCACAAGGGAGACTAGACATCGACCACCTCACTACCACTATAAGATTAGAGCCATAAGGGAGACTAGAAATCTACCAACCTACTACCACTTCAGATTAGAGCCATAAGGGAGACTAGATATCTACGACCCCACTACCACCATCATATTAGAGCCACAAAGGAGACTAGACATCTACCATATCTACCACTATCAGATTAGAGCCATAAAGGAGACTAGACATCAACCACCACAATACCACTATCAGATTAGAGCCATAAAGAAGACTAGACATCTACCACCCCACTACCACTATCAGATTAGAGCCATTAGGGAGACTAGACATCGACCAGCCCACTACCACTATCAGATTAGAGCCATAAGGGAGACTAGACATCGACCACCCCACTACCACTATCAGATTAGAGTTATAAAGGAGACTAGACATCTACCAACCCACAACCACTATCAGATTAGAGCCATTAGGGAGACTAGACATCTACCAGCCCACTACCACTATCGGATTAGAGTTATAAAGGAGACTAGACATCTACCAACCCACAACCACTATCAGATTAGTGACACAAGCGAGACTAGACATCTACCACCCCACTACCACTATCAGATTAGAGTTATAAAGGAGACTAGACATCTACCAGCCCACTACCACTATCAGATTAGAGTCATAACGGATACTAGATATCTACAACCCCACTACCACCATCATATTAAAGCCATAAAGGAGACTAGACATCAACCACCACAAAATCACTATCAGATTAGAGCCATAAAGAAGACTAGACATCTACCACCCCACTACAACTATCAGATTAGAGCCATAAGGGAGACTAGACATCTAGCACCCCACTACCACTATCAGATTAGAGCCATAAGGGAGACTAGACATCTAGCACCCCACTACCACTATCAGATTAGAGCCACAAGGGAGACTAGACATCTACCAGCCCACTACCACTATCGGATTAGAGTTATAAAGGAGACTAGACATCTACCAACCCACAACCACTATCAGATTAGAGCCACAAGGGAGCCTAGACATCTACCAGCCCACTAAAACTATAAGATTAGAGCCACAAGGGAGACTAGACATCTACCAACCCACAACCACTATCAGATTAGAGCCACAAGGGAGACTAGACATCTACCAGCCCACTACCACTATCAGATTAGAGTTAAAAAGGAGACTAGACATCTAGCACCCCACTACCACTATCAGATTAGAGCCATTAGGGAGACTAGACATCTACCAGCCCACTACCACTATCAGATTAGAGTTATAAAGGCGACTAGACATCTACAACCCCACTACCACTATCAGATTAGAGTCATAAGGGATACTAGATATCTACAACCCCACTACCACCATCAAATTAGAGCCACAAAGGAGACTAGACATCTACCACATCTACCACTATCAGATTAGAGCCATAAAGGAGACTAGACATCAACCACCACAAAACCACTATCAGATTAGAGCCATAAAGGAGACTAGACATCTACCAGCCCACTACCACTATCAGATTAGAGCCATAAGGGAGACTAGACATCTAGCACCCCACTACCACTATCAGATTAGAGTTATAAAGGAGACTAGACATCTACCAGCCCACTACCACTATCAGATTAGAGCCACAAGGGAGACTAGACATCTACCAGCTCACTACAACTATCAGATTAGAGCCACAAGGGAGACTAGACATCGACCACCTCACTACCACTATAAGATTAGAGCCATAAGGGAGACTAGAAATCTACCAACCTACTACCACTTCAGATTAGAGCCATAAGGGAGACTAGATATCTACGACCCCACTACCACCATCATATTAGAGCCACAAAGGAGACTAGACATCTACCATATCTACCACTATCAGATTAGAGCCATAAAGGAGACTAGACATCAACCACCACAATACCACTATCAGATTAGAGCCATAAAGAAGACTAGACATCTACCACCCCACTACCACTATCAGATTAGAGCCATTAGGGAGACTAGACATCGACCAGCCCACTACCACTATCAGATTAGAGCCATAAGGGAGACTAGACATCGACCACCCCACTACCACTATCAGATTAGAGTTATAAAGGAGACATCTACCAACCCACAACCACTATCAGATTAGAGCCATTAGGGAGACTAGACATCTACCAGCCCACTACCACTATCAGGTTAGAGTTATAAAGGAGACTAGACATCTACCAACCCACAACCACTATCAGATTAGTGACACAAGCGAGACTAGACATCTACCACCCCACTACCACTATCAGATTAGAGTTATAAAGGAGACTAGACATCTACCAGCCCACTACCACTATCAGATTAGAGTCATAACGGATACTAGATATCTACAACCCCACTACCACCATCATATTAGAGCCACAAAGGAGACTAGACATCTACCATATCTACCACTATCAGATTAAAGCCATAAAGGAGACTAGACATCAACCACCACAAAATCACTATCAGATTAGAGCCATAAAGAAGACTAGACATCTACCACCCCACTACAACTATCAGATTAGAGCCATAAGGGAGACTAGACATCTAGCACCCCACTACCACAATCAGATTAGAGCCATAAGGGAGACTAGACATCTAGCACCCCACTACCACTATCAGATTAGAGCCATAAGGGAGACTAGACATCTAGCACCCCACTACCACTATCAGATTAGAGCCATTAGGGAGACTAGACATCTACCAGCCCACTACCACTATCAGATTAGAGCCATAAGGGAGACTAGACATCTAGCACCCCACTACCACTATCAGATTAGAGCCAAAAGGGAGACTAGACATCTACCAACCCACTACCACTATCAGAGTAGAGCCACAAAGGAGACTAGACATCTACCACATCTACCACTATCAGATTAGAGCCATAAAGGAGACTAGACATCAACCACAACAAAACCACTATCAGATTAGAGACACAAGGGAGACTAGACATCTACCACCCCACTACCATTACATTACATTTTACATTTTAGTCATTTAGCAGACGCTCTTATCCAGAGCGACTTACAGTAGAGTGCATACATTTTATTACATTTTACATACTGAGACAAGGATATCCCTACCGGCCAAACCCTCCCTAACCCGGACGACGCTATGCCAATTGTGCGTCGCCCCACGGACCTCCCGGTTGCGGCCGGCTGCGACAGAGCCTGGGCGTGAACCCAGAGACTCTGGTGGCGCAGCTAGCACTGCGATGCAGTGCCCTAGACCACTGCGCCACCCGGGAGACTATAATGATAGGATCGAAAGAAAGGGAGTGCTGCTCTTGGATCAACCTTCTCCATTCAAATCTTACCTTAACATTATTTCACAATACTGACGACAGATCAGCTCCTAGAGGGTTATCTACCACCTACGGTTGTAAATATTGAAGCGGCTTATTTTAATGCTTACCCAATGCACCGAATCGGCACATCTTTTTATACGCTGCTTGTTTGTATCAATTGCAAAGACATTGGCAACTTAGTGTTTGTAGTCAACTTTGTTTAAGTTATCGCTGTCAGAGATACAAATAAACCATGTAATTATATGTTCAGCGTAGCCTTGATCATGACTGCCAGTTCCACCACCGTGTCAAAACATTTGATTGAGTTTATTTTTGTACAGTATTAAAGCTAATTTCCTGCAATTTTATACATTTTTCCATGACATATTAATGATAGTGAGAATGACTAACATCAAGATGGGGGGGGCCCCTGGAGGTCCGGACCCCTGGGCATGTGCTCAGTCGGTATTTGGCCATGATTACTACAAGTTTCGATAGCTGGCTAGACTAACTGCCAATCCAAAAAGTGTTAGCTGACATGGATAATTGAGTGACTGTCAGTGACTGACATGAGAGAAACTGGTGATGCACAACCAAATTTTGAGACCCAGACAGAGTTCCTAGCAGGATCTCATAGCGGCCGGGGGCCCTAAATGCGTCAGCATGCATCAGTTCCACTGGCGGCTAGGCAAACTGAACGAGTGCACTCGCATGCTACCTAAAAAGACGTTTGCTTGAAAAACAAAAACAATTGTCAATATTACTCCAGGACAGTAGAGGGCGAAGAGCTGGTAATAGCCATCTATGGCCAAACAAGAAAGACATGTGGGAGAATTAAAAAAAAAAAAAGTGTACACAGACGCTTGACTGGTGACAAAATGAAACTTGTGTGAATTGCCCGGGATCTAGTAGATTTATGTACCTAGCAACACATATGAATAGGCGAGATATGGAGACAGAAGATGCCTGCTACAGGTTCACAATGGTGGATGTGGGGGCATAAGGCCTAGAGAGCAATGGTGGAGTGTTTCAAGAGTTCTTTTGGGTCCAAACTGCCACAGAAGACCCTCAATTTACCACCAGCTGTCTTGTCAGGTACCACAACGCCAAGTCCTTGTTTTCCTGGGAGAAGCAGCTTTCCCCCTACATGAGAACCTCATGCGCCCTTATCCAGTTATGTTGATTGTTCGGAATCCATTTCACTTAGTTTATGGTTCATGGAAATGTGTATTTTTTTCTATACTGAACAAAAATTAATGCAACAATTAACAATTTTACTGACTTTACTGTTCATATAAAAATCAGTCAATTGAAAAACTCATTAGACCTTAATCTATAGATTTCACATGTCTGGGCAGGGGTGTTGCCATGGGTGGGCATAGGCCCACCCACTTGGGAGCCAGGCCCACCCAATGAATGAGTTTTTCCCCTCAAAAAGGGCTTTATTACAGACGGAAATACTCCTGTTCCATCAGCTGTCCAGGTGGCTGGTCTCAGACGATGTGTCAAGGGGCTCAGTCTGCAGCTCTTTTCTCCCTTCTCACACCCCTCCTACTGCTCTGTGGCATCGGTGAGGAGCAAGCCAGTGGAGTAGGTATTGGAGGTGAGCCCAGGATAGAGTTTCCCTGGTCCTGCATGGAGATGGTTTATAATTTTGCACTGCAGCTTAGTGCAGGGGCCAATGACCAGTCTGTCCCCAGTACTGGGGTAGTGCTTGGGCGCAGAGAACAAAACCAGGTGCTGTCTCCATTCACTGATGTTTGAGCCTTGTCAAAGAAAAAGAAAAAGTTGAGGGCTATTCAGTACATATCCAAACCATCCAAAATGAACAATTAACCTCATATCATTAACAGAGACTACAATATATATATATATATAATATGTTGCAAAAGTTTGAGCTGAGTAGGCCTGGCCTAGCTACTCAACTCTGCTCAAACATTTGAAACATTTTGACTTGCTGGACCTTGCTAACTTTAACTTGTGTTACCAATGTGGGAAGCTTATGATTTTCTTTCTATGACAAAATGTTTGATCAAAAGAAGTAAATATCTTTAGTTTAGTTGGTTGGCGTGCTTTCTCTGCACACGTACAGTATGCAGCTAAGCTAGCTAGCCACTAGCCAGCCAAGTAGCTAGCTATTGTTAGCACAACATAGCTACTCCTTTCATCGACTACAATATAAAATACAACATACCTCATTCTTTGGTGAAGATGGCATGTTGCTTTCAGTCTTCCCATGCTCCACGTGCCAAACAAGCCAGCAGCAACATCAGTCCCCAGCGTCTCCGCAATCTCCCTCCATGAATTGCCGTTTATATAATGCATGGCTAGAATCGTAATGGTGAGGTACAGAAGTACCTTCCTTGGTCAAATCGATAATCGAAGTTGTCATTCGCCATGTTGAATCCACAGAGTTTCATCTACACACAATACCCATAATGGCACAGCGAAAAAAATTAAGACTGTTTGCTAATTTATCAAAATAAAAACAGAAATACCTTAAGTATTTACGCCCTTTGCTATGACACTCAATTGAGCTCAGGTGCAACCTGTTCCCATTGATCATCCTTGACGTTTCTACAACTTGAGGCACTTGTGGTAAAGTTGTTTGGACATGATTTGCAAAGGCACACACGTCTATAAAAAGGTCCCACAGTTGACAGTGCACACCAGAGCAAAAACCAAGCCATTAGGTCAAAGGAATTGTCCGTAGAGCTCCGAGACAGGATCGTGCCGAGGCACAGATCTGGGGATGGATACCCCAAAAAAAAATTGGCAGCATTGAAGGTCCCCAAGAA
This sequence comes from Salvelinus alpinus, assembly GCF_045679555.1. Lineage (NCBI taxonomy): Eukaryota > Metazoa > Chordata > Actinopteri > Salmoniformes > Salmonidae > Salvelinus > Salvelinus alpinus. Next base: position 50,031,553 of record NC_092109.1, read on the forward strand.
CACAGTGGCCTCCTTTCTTAAATGGAAGAAATCTAGAACCGCCAAGACTCTTCCTAGAGCTGGCCACCCGGCCAAACTGATCAATCGGGAAGATCACCTACCTGACCATGGCCCAAGAACCCGATGGTCACTGACTGAGCTCCAGAGTTCCTCTGTGGAGATAGAACCTTCCAGAAAGACAACATCTGCAGCACCCCACCAATCAGGCCTTTATGGTAGAGTGGCCAGACGGAAGCCACTCCTCAGTGAAACACACATGAGAGCCCGCTTGGAGTTTGTCAAAAAGGCACCTAAAGGACTCTCAGACCATGAAGAATAAGGTTCTCTGGTCTGATGAAACCAAGATTGAATTATTTGGCCTGAATGCCAACCGTTACATCTGAAGGAAACCTGGCACTATCCCTACGTTGTAGCTTTCGTGACAGCATCATGCTGTGGGAATGTTTTTCAGCGGCAGGGACAGGGCGACTAGTCAGGATCAGGTAAAAGATTAACGGAGCAAAGTAGAGAGAGATCCTTGATGAAAACCTGCTCCAGAGCGCTCAGGACCTCAGACTGTAGCAAAGGTTCACCTTCCAACAGGACAATGACCCTAAGCACATAGCCAAGACAATGCAGGAGTAGCCTCGGGACAAGTATCTGAATGTCCTCGAGTGGCCTAGCCAGAGCCCGGACTTGAACATCTCTGGAGAGACCTGAAAATAGCTGTGCAGCAACATTCCCCATCCAACCTGACAGAGCTTGAGAGGCTCTGCAGAGAAGAATGGAAGAAACTCACCAAATACATACCCAAGAAGTCAAGGCTGTAATTGCTGCCAGGTGCTTCAAAGTGCTGAGTAAAGGGTCTGAATACTTATGTAAAAGTTGTTTTATTTAACTTCTTCGGGCTTGGGGGCAGTATTCAGAAGTTTGGATGAATGAGGTTCCCAAAGTAAACTGCCTGTTACTCAGGCCCAGAAGATAGGATATGCATATAATTGGTAGTATTGGATAGAAAACACTCTAAAGTTTCCAAAACCGTTAAAATAATGTCTGAGTATAACAGAACTGATATGGCAGGCAAAAACCCGAGGACAATCCATCCAGAAAAAATAAAAATTCAGCCTTGAATGCTATGGCTGTCAATGGGAATATAAAAAGGAAGACCTCCCAGATTGCAATTCCTAGGGCTTCCCCTGAAACTGATGCGCCAATGAAACTGATGTGAACAGTCTTTAGAAAGAGTTTCAGGCTTGTTTTTTGAAAAATTAGCTAGAATTTGTAGTTTTGGTAAGTGGCTCCCATTTTGGCTGTAGTGTTTGTTGCGCGTTCTATCAGATTAGAGTTATAAAGGAGACATCTACCAACCCACAACCACTATCAGATTAGAGCCACAAGGGAGACTAGACATCTACCAGCCCACTACCACTATCAGATTAGAGTTATAAAGGAGACTAGACATCTACCAACCCACAACCACTATCAGATTAGAGCCACAAGGGAGCCTAGACATCTACCAGCCCACTACAACCATCAGATTAGAGCCACAAGGGAGACTAGACATCGACCACCTCACTACCACTATAAGATTAGAGCCATAAGGGAGACTAGAAGTCTACCAACCCACTACCACTATCAGATTAGAGCCATAAGGGAGACTAGATATCTACGACCCCACTACCACCATCATATTAGCGCCACAAAGGAGACTAGACATCTACCATATCTACCACTATCAGATTAGAGCCATAAAGGAGACTAGACATCAACCACCACAAAACCACTATCAGACTAGAGACACAAGGGAGACTAGACATCTACCACCCCACTACCACTATCAGATTAGAGTTATAAAGGAGACTAGACATCGACCACCCCACTACCACTATCAGATTAGAGTTATAAAGGAGACTAGACATCTACCAGCCCACTACCACTATAAGATTAGAGCCACAAGGGAGACTAGACATCTACCAGCCCACTACAACTATCAGATTAGAGCCACAAGGGAGACTAGATATCAACGACCCGACTACCACTATAAGATTAGAGCCATAAGGGAGACTAAATATCTACGACCCCACTACCACCATCATATTAGAGCCACAAAGGAGACTAGACATCTACCATATCTACCACTATCAGATTAGAGCCATAAAGGAGACTAGACATCAACCACCACAATACCACTATAAGATTAGAGCCATAAGGGAGACTAGAAATCTACCAACCTACTACCACTTCAGATTAGAGCCATAAGGGAGACTAGATATCTACGACCCCACTACCACCATCATATTAGAGCCACAAAGGAGAGTAGACATCTACCATATCTACCACTATCAGATTAGAGCCATAAAGGAGACTAGACATCAACCACCACAATACCACTATCAGATTAGAGCCATAAAGAAGACTAGACATCTACCACCCCACTACCACTATCAGATTAGAGCCATTAGGGAGACTAGACATCTACCAGCCCACTACCACTATCAGATTAGAGCCATAAGGGAGACTAGACATCGACCACCCCACTACCACTATCAGATTAGAGTTATAAAGGAGACTAGACATCTACCAACCCACAACCACTATCAGATTAGTGACACAAGCGAGACTAGACATCTACCACCCCACTACCACTATCAGATTAGAGTTATAAAGGAGACTAGACATCTACCAGCCCACTACCACTATCAGATTAGAGTCAGAGCCACAAAGGAGACTAGACATCTACCATATCTACCACTATCAGATTAGAGCCATAAAGGAGACTAGACATCAACCACCACAAAACCACTATCAGATTAGAGCCATGAAGAAGACTAGACATCTACCACCCCACTACAACTATCAGATTAGAGCCATAAGGGAGACTAGACATCTAGCACCCCACTACCACTATCAGATTAGAGCCATAAGGGAGACTAGACATCTAGCACCCCACTACCACTATCAGATTAGAGCCATAAGGGAGACTAGACATCTAGCACCCCACTACCACTATCAGATTAGAGCCATAAGGGAGACTAGACATCTAGCACCCCACTACCACTATCAGATTAGAGCCATAAGGGAGACTAGACATCTACCAGCCCACTACCACTATCAGATTAGAGCCATAAAGGAGACTAGACATCTACCAACCCACTACCACTATCAGATTAGAGCCACAAAGGAGACTAGACATCTACCATATCTACCACTATCAGATTAGAGCCATAAAGGAGACTAGACATCAACCACCACAAAACCACTATCAGACTAGAGACACAAGGGAGACTAGACATCTACCACCCCACTACCACTATCAGATTAGAGTTATAAAGGAGACTAGACATCGACCACCCCACTACCACTATCAGATTAGAGTTATAAAGGAGACTAGACATCTACCAGCCCACTACCACTATAAGATTAGAGCCACAAGGGAGACTAGACATCTACCAGCCCACTACAACTATCAGATTAGAGCCACAAGGGAGACTAGATATCAACGACCCGACTACCACTATAAGATTAGAGCCATAAGGGAGACTAAATATCTACGACCCCACTACCACCATCATATTAGAGCCACAAAGGAGACTAGACATCTACCATATCTACCACTATCAGATTAGAGCCATAAAGGAGACTAGACATCAACCACCACAATACCACTATCAGATTAGAGCCACAAGGGAGACTAGACATCTACCAGCCCACTACCACTATCGGATTAGAGTTATAAAGGAGACTAGACATCTACCAACCCACAACCACTATCAGATTAGATCCATAAGGGAGACTAGATATCTACGACCCCACTACCACCATCATATTAGAGCCACAAAGGAGACTAGACATCTACCATATCTACCACTATCAGATTAGAGCCATAAAGGAGACTAGACATCAACCACCCCACTACCACTATCAGATTAGAGCCACAAGGGAGACTAGACATCTACCAGCCCACTACCACTATCGGATTAGAGTTATAAAGGAGACTAGACATCTACCAACCCACAACCACTATCAGATTAGAGCCACAAGGGAGCCTAGACATCTACCAGCCCACTAAAACTATAAGATTAGAGCCACAAGGGAGACTAGACATCTACCAACCCACAACCACTATCAGATTAGAGCCACAAGGGAGACTAGACATCTACCAGCCCACTACCACTATCAGATTAGAGTTAAAAAGGAGACTAGACATCTAGCACCCCACTACCACTATCAGATTAGAGCCATTAGGGAGACTAGACATCTACCAGCCCACTACCACTATCAGATTAGAGTTATAAAGGCGACTAGACATCTACCACCCCACTACCACTATCAGATTAGAGTCATAAGGGATACTAGATATCTACAACCCCACTACCACCATCATATTAGAGCCACAAAGGAGACTAGACATCTACCACATCTACCACTATCAGATTAGTGCCATAAAGGAGACTAGACATCAACCACCACAAAACCACTATCAGATTAGAGCCATAAAGGAGACTAGACATCTACCAGCCCACTACCACTATCAGATTAGAGCCATAAGGGAGACTAGACATCTAGCACCCCACTACCACTATCAGATTAGAGTTATAAAGGAGACTACACATCTACCAGCCCACTACAACTATCAGATTAGACCCACAAGGGAGACTAGACATCTACCAGCTCACTACAACTATCAGATTAGAGCCACAAGGGAGACTAGACATCGACCACCTCACTACCACTATAAGATTAGAGCCATAAGGGAGACTAGAAATCTACCAACCTACTACCACTTCAGATTAGAGCCATAAGGGAGACTAGATATCTACGACCCCACTACCACCATCATATTAGAGCCACAAAGGAGACTAGACATCTACCATATCTACCACTATCAGATTAGAGCCATAAAGGAGACTAGACATCAACCACCGCAATACCACTATCATATTCGAGCCATAAAGAAGACTAGACATCTACCACCCCACTACCACTATCAGATTAGAGCCATTAGGGAGACTAGACATCGACCAGCCCACTACCACTATCAGATTAGAGCCATAAGGGAGACTAGACATCGACCACCCCACTACCACTATCAGATTAGAGTTATAAAGGAGACTAGACATCTACCAACCCACAACCACTATCAGATTAGAGCCATTAGGGAGACTAGACATCTACCAGCCCACTACCACTATCGGATTAGAGTTATAAAGGAGACTAGACATCTACCAACCCACAACCACTATCAGATTAGTGACACAAGCGAGACTAGACATCTACCACCCCACTACCACTATCAGATTAAAGTTATAAAGGAGACTAGACATCTACCAGCCCACTACCACTATCAGATTAGAGTCATAACGGATACTAGATATCTACAACCCCACTACCACCATCATATTAGAGCCACAAAGGAGACTAGACATCTACCATATCTACCACTATCAGATTAAAGCCATAAAGGAGACTAGACATCAACCACCACAAAATCACTATCAGATTAGAGCCATAAAGAAGACTAGACATCTACCACCCCACTACAACTATCAGATTAGAGCCATAAGGGAGACTAGACATCTAGCACCCCACTACCACTATCAGATTAGAGCCATAAGGGAGACTAGACATCTAGCACCCCACTACCACTATCAGATTAGAGCCACAAGGGAGACTAGACATCTACCAGCCCACTACCACTATCGGATTAGAGTTATAAAGGAGACTAGACATCTACCAACCCACAACCACTATCAGATTAGAGCCACAAGGGAGCCTAGACATCTACCAGCCCACTAAAACTATAAGATTAGAGCCACAAGGGAGACTAGACATCTACCAACCCACAACCACTATCAGATTAGAGCCACAAGGGAGACTAGACATCTACCAGCCCACTACCACTATCAGATTAGAGTTAAAAAGGAGACTAGACATCTACCAGCCCACTACCACTATCAGATTAGAGCCATTAGGGAGACTAGACATCTACCAGCCCACTACCACTATCAGATTAGAGTTATAAAGGCGACTAGACATCTACCACCCCACTACCACTATCAGATTAGAGTCATAAGGGATACTAGATATCTACAACCCCACTACCACCATCAAATTAGAGCCACAAAGGAGACTAGACATCTACCACATCTACCACTATCAGATTAGAGCCATAAAGGAGACTAGACATCAACCACCACAAAACCACTATCAGATTAGAGCCATAAAGGAGACTAGACATCTACCAGCCCACTACCACTATCAGATTAGAGCCATAAGGGAGACTAGACATCTAGCACCCCACTACCACTATCAGATTAGAGTTATAAAGGAGACTAGACATCTACCAACCCACTACCACTATAAGATTAGAGCCACAAGGGAGACTAGACATCTACCAGCTCACTACAACTATCAGATTAGAGCCACAAGGGAGACTAGACATCGACCACCTCACTACCACTATCAGATTAGAGTTATAAAGGAGACTAGACATCTACCAACCCACAACCACTATCAGATTAGAGCCATTAGGGAGACTAGACATCTACCAGCCCACTACCACTATCAGATTAGAGTTATAAAGGAGACTAGACATCTACCAACCCACAACCACTATCAGATTAGTGACACAAGCGAGACTAGACATCTACCACCCCACTACCACTATCAGATTAGAGTTATAAAGGAGACTAGACATCTACCATATCTACCACTATCAGATTAGAGCCATAAAGGAGACTAGACATCAACCACCACAAAACCACTATCAGATTAGAGCCATAAAGAAGACTAGACATCTACCACCCCACTACAACTATCAGATTAGAGCCATAAGGGAGACTAGACATCTAGCACCCCACTACCACTATCAGATTAGAGCCATAAGGGAGACTAGACATCTAGCACCCCACTACCACTATCAGATTAGAGCCATAAGGGAGACTAGACATCTAGCACCCCACTACCACTATCAGATTAGAGCCATTAGGGAGACTAGACATCTACCAGCCCACTACCACTATCAGATTAGAGCCATAAGGGAGACTAGACATCTAGCACCCCACTACCACTATCAGATTAGAGCCATAAAGGAGACTAGACATCTACCAACCCACTACCACTATCAGAGTAGAGCCACAAAGGAGACTAGACATCTACCACATCTACCACTATCAGATTAGAGCCATAAAGGAGACTAGACATCAACCACAACAAAACCACTATCAGATTAGAGACACAAGGGAAACTAGACATCTACCACCCCACTACCACTATCAGATTAGAGTTATAAAGGAGACTAGACATCTACCAACCCACAACCACTATCAGATTAGAGCCACAAGGGAGACTAGACATCTACCAGCCCACTACCACTATCAGATTAGAGTTATAAAGGAGACTAGACATCTACCAACCCACAACCACTATCAGATTAGAGCCACAAGGGAGCCTAGACATCTACCAGCCCACTACAACCATCAGATTAGAGCCACAAGGGAGACTAGACATCGACCACCTCACTACCACTATAAGATTAGAGCCATAAGGGAGACTAGAAATCTACCAACCCACTACCACTATCAGATTAGAGCCATAAGGGAGACTAGATATCTACGACCCCACTACCACCATCATATTAGCGCCACAAAGGAGACTAGACATCTACCATATCTACCACTATCAGATTAGAGCCATAAAGGAGACTAGACATCAACCACCACAAAACCACTATCAGACTAGAGACACAAGGGAGACTAGACATCTACCACCCCACTACCACTATCAGATTAGAGTTATAAAGGAGACTAGACATCGACCACCCCACTACCACTATCAGATTAGAGTTATAAAGGAGACTAGACATCTACCAGCCCACTACCACTATAAGATTAGAGCCACAAGGGAGACTAGACATCTACCAGCCCACTACAACTATCAGATTAGAGCCACAAGGGAGACTAGATATCAACGACCCGACTACCACTATAAGATTAGAGCCATAAGGGAGACTAAATATCTACGACCCCACTACCACCATCATATTAGAGCCACAAAGGAGACTAGACATCTACCATATCTACCACTATCAGATTAGAGCCATAAAGGAGACTAGACATCAACCACCACAATACCACTATAAGATTAGAGCCATAAGGGAGACTAGAAATCTACCAGCCTACTACCACTTCAGATTAGAGCCATAAGGGAGACTAGATATCTACGACCCCACTACCACCATCATATTAGAGCCACAAAGGAGAGTAGACATCTACCATATCTACCACTATCAGATTAGAGCCATAAAGGAGACTAGACATCAACCACCACAATACCACTATCAGATTAGAGCCATAAAGAAGACTAGACATCTACCACCCCACTACCACTATCAGATTAGAGCCATTAGGGAGACTAGACATCTACCAGCCCACTACCACTATCAGATTAGAGCCATAAGGGAGACTAGACATCGACCACCCCACTACCACTATCAGATTAGAGTTATAAAGGAGACTAGACATCTACCAACCCACAACCACTATCAGATTAGTGACACAAGCGAGACTAGACATCTACCACCCCACTACCACTATCAGATTAGAGTTATAAAGGAGACTAGACATCTACCAGCCCACTACCACTATCAGATTAGAGTCATAAGGGATACTAGATATCTACAACCCCACTACCACCATCATATTAGAGCCACAAAGGAGACTAGACATCTACCATATCTACCACTATCAGATTAGAGCCATAAAGGAGACTAGACATCAACCACCACAAAACCACTATCAGACTAGAGACACAAGGGAGACTAGACATCTACCACCCCACTACCACTATCAGATTAGAGTTATAAAGGAGACTAGACATCGACCACCCCACTACCACTATCAGATTAGAGTTATAAAGGAGACTAGACATCTACCAGCCCACTACCACTATAAGATTAGAGCCACAAGGGAGACTAGACATCTACCAGCCCACTACAACTATCAGATTAGAGCCACAAGGGAGACTAGATATCAACGACCCGACTACCACTATAAGATTAGAGCCATAAGGGAGACTAAATATCTACGACCCCACTACCACCATCATATTAGAGCCACAAAGGAGACTAGACATCTACCATATCTACCACTATCAGATTAGAGCCATAAAGGAGACTAGACATCAACCACCACAATACCACTATAAGATTAGAGCCATAAGGGAGACTAGAAATCTACCAACCTACTACCACTTCAGATTAGAGCCATAAGGGAGACTAGATATCTACGACCCCACTACCACCATCATATTAGAGCCACAAAGGAGAGTAGACATCTACCATATCTACCACTATCAGATTAGAGCCATAAAGGAGACTAGACATCAACCACCACAATACCACTATCAGATTAGAGCCATAAAGAAGACTAGACATCTACCACCCCACTACCACTATCAGATTAGAGCCATTAGGGAGACTAGACATCTACCAGCCCACTACCACTATCAGATTAGAGCCATAAGGGAGACTAGACATCTAGCACCCCACTACCACTATCAGATTAGAGCCATAAGGGAGACTAGACATCTAGCACCCCACTACCACTATCAGATTAGAGCCATAAGGGAGACTAGACATCTAGCACCCCACTACCACTATCAGATTAGAGCCATAAGGGAGACTAGACATCTAGCACCCCACTACCACTATCAGATTAGAGCCATAAGGGAGACTAGACATCTACCAGCCCACTACCACTATCAGATTAGAGCCATAAAGGAGACTAGACATCTACCAAACCACTACCACTATCAGATTAGAGCCACAAAGGAGACTAGACATCTACCATATCTACCACTATCAGATTAGAGCCATAAAGGAGACTAGACATCAACCACCACAAAACCACTATCAGACTAGAGACACAAGGGAGACTAGACATCTACCACCCCACTACCACTATCAGATTAGAGTTATAAAGGAGACTAGACATCTACCAGCCCACTACCACTATAAGATTAGAGCCACAAGGGAGACTAGACATCTACCAGCCCACTACAACTATCAGATTAGAGCCACAAGGGAGACTAGATATCTACCAACCCACTACCACTATCAGATTAGAGCCATAAGGGAGACTAGATATCTACGACCCCACTACCACCATCATATTAGAGCCACAAAGGAGACTAGACATCTACCATATCTACCACTATCAGATTAGAGCCATAAAGGAGACTAGACATCAACCACCACAATACCACTATAAGATTAGAGCCATAAGGGAGACTAGAAATCTACCAACCTACTACCACTTCAGATTAGAGCCATAAGGGAGACTAGATATCTACGACCCCACTACCACCATCATATTAGAGCCACAAAGGAGAGTAGACATCTACCATATCTACCACTATCAGATTAGAGCCATAAAGGAGACTAGACATCAACCACCACAATACCACTATCAGATTAGAGCCATAAAGAAGACTAGACATCTACCACCCCACTACCACTATCAGATTAGAGCCATTAGGGAGACTAGACATCTACCAGCCCACTACCACTATCAGATTAGAGCCATAAGGGAGACTAGACATCTACCACCCCACTACCACTATCAGATTAGAGCCATAAGGGAGACTAGACATCTAGCACCCCACTACCACTATCAGATTAGAGCCATAAGGGAGACTAGACATCTAGCACCCCACTACCACTATCAGATTAGAGCCATAAGGGAGACTAGACATCTAGCACCCCACTACCACTATCAGATTAGAGCCATAAGGGAGACTAGACATCTACCAGCCCACTACCACTATCAGATTAGAGCCATAAAGGAGACTAGACATCTACCAAACCACTACCACTATCAGATTAGAGCCACAAAGGAGACTAGACATCTACCACATCTACCACTATCAGATTAGAGCCATAAAGGAGACTAGACATCAACCACAACAAAACCACTATCAGATTAGAGACACAAGGGAGACTAGACATCTACCACCCCACTACCACTATCAGATTAGAGTTATAAGGGAGACTAGACATCTACCAACCCACGACCACTATCAGATTAGAGCCACAAGGGAGACTAGACATCTACCAGCCCACTACCACTATCAGATTAGAGCCATAAGGGAGACTAGACATCTAGCACCCCACTACCACTATCAGATTAGAGCCAAAAGGGAGACTAGACATGTCACGATCTATCACAAGGATGACGCTGGAGAGACGAAGCAGGTACGGGGAGTAACATTTAATAAATCACGGACATGGAACGAGACATAAACAGCTTAGCAAACAGAAAAACAATCAATGCAGAAGCAGGGAACAGAGCTGGGGAACTGACACATATAGGGGAGGAAATGAACAGGTGATAATAGAGTCCAGGTGAGTCCAATAACGCTGATGCGCGTGACAAGGAAAGGCAGGTGTACGTGATGGATGGCAGGAGTGAGTGATGCAAGGCATTCTGGCGCCCTCAAGCGCCAGGGGGAGGGAAAGAGCGGGAGCAGACGTGACAGTACCCCCCCACTAGGGGCGCCACCCAGCGTCCCACCTGGGCAAACCGGCCGAGACAACCGGCAAGCCGGTTGAGGCGTGGAAGCCCGACGAACCGGCTGGAGCGTGAGAGCCTGGCGAGCCGGCTGAGGCATGGGAGCCTGACGATCCGGCTGAGTCCAGACGCCTGTCGATCCCGCTGAGGAAACCCGATGATCCGGTGGATTGTGACGTGGGATGGGAAGCCACTGAGCCAACCGAGGCAATGAAACCTCTCGAGCCAGCCAGGGCATGAAAGCTCGACGGGCTGGCTTAGGCACCCCCGGTTCCATCGGCGGCAGAATCCACCCCCGACGTCACCGACAAAACAAACAACAAACAAACAAAAAAAACTTCTGGACAGGCTGGGCAGACAAGAACTGACGATCCAGCTGAGGCCCGACGTGGGATGGGCGCCATCCGAGCCAACCGGGGCAAGGAAACCTCTCGAGCATGCTAGGGCGTGGAAGCCCGACGAGCAGGCTAGGCACCCCCGGTTCCATCGGTGGTGACCCAGAGCCGATGCCACTATACCAACCAGAACGCCAGTACTCCCCGATGCTTCGTGTGATGGCTTCTGCATTCTGTCACGATCTATCACAAGGATGACGCTGGAGAGACGAAGCAGGTACGGGGAGTAACATTTAATAAATCACGGACATGGAACGAGACATAAACAGCTTAGCAAACAGAAAAACAATCAATGCAGAAGCAGGGAACACAGCTGGGGAACTGACACATATAGGGGAGGAAATGAACAGGTGATAATAGAGTCCAGGTGAGTCCAATAACGCTGATGCGCGTGACAAGGAAAGGCAGGTGTACGTGATGGATGGCAGGTGTGAGTGATGCAAGGCATTCTGGCGCCCTCAAGCGCCAGGGGGAGGGAAAGAGCGGGAGCAGACGTGACAAGACATCTACCAACCCACTACCACTATCAGATTAGAGCCATAAAGGAGACTAGACATCTACCAAACCACTACCACTATCAGATTAGAGCCACAAAGGAGACTAGACATCTACCACATCTACCACTATCAGATTAGAGCCATAAAGGAGACTAGACATCTACCAACCCACTACCACAATCAGATTAGAGCCACAAAGGAGACTAGACATCTACCACATCTACCACTATCAGATTAGAGCCATAAAGGAGACTAGACATCAACCACAACAAAACCACTATCAGATTAGAGACACAAGGGAGACTAGATATCAACGACCCGACTACCACTATAAGATTAGAGCCATAAGGGAGACTAGATATCTACGACCCCACTACCACCATCATATTAGAGCCACAAAGGAGACTAGACATCTACCATATCTACCACTATCAGATTAGAGCCATAAAGGAGACTAGACATCAACCACCACAATACCACTATAAGATTAGAGCCATAAGGGAGACTAGAAATCTACCAACCTACTACCACTTCAGATTAGAGCCATAAGGGAGACTAGATATCTACGACCCCACTACCACCATCATATTAGAGCCACAAAGGAGACTAGACATCTACCATATCTACCACTATCAGATTAGAGCCATAAAGGAGACTAGACATCAACCACCACAAAACCACTATCAGATTAGAGCCATAAAGAAGACTAGACATCTACCACCCCACTACCACTATCAGATTAGAGCCATTAGGGAGACTAGACATCTACCAGCCCACTACCACTATCAGATTAGAGCCATAAGGGAGACTAGACATCGACCACCCCACTACCACTATCAGATTAGAGTTATAAAGGAGACTAGACATCTACCAACCCACAACCACTATCAGATTAGAGCCATTAGGGAGACTAGACATCTACCAGCCCACTACCTATATCAGATTAGAGTTATAAAGGAGACTAGACATCTACCAACCCACAACCACTATCAGATTAGTGACACAAGCGAGACTAGACATCTACCACCCCACTACCACTATCAGATTAGAGTTATAAAGGAGACTAGACATCTACCAGCCCACTACCACTATCAGACTAGAGCCATTAGGGAGACTAGACATCTACCAGCCCACTACCACTATCAGATTAGAGCCATAAGGGAGACTAGACATCTAGCACCCCACTACCACTATCAGATTAGAGCCATAAGGGAGACTAGACATCTACCAGCCCACTACCACTATCTGATTAGAGCCATAAAGGAGACTAGACATCTACCAACCCACTACCACAATCAGATTAGAGCCACAAAGGAGACTAGACGTCTACCACATCTACCACTATCAGATTAGAGCCATAAAGGAGACTAGACATCAACCACAACAAAACCACTATCAGATTAGAGACACAAGGGAGACTAGATATCAACGACCCGACTACCACTATAAGATTAGAGCCATAAGGGAGACTAGATATCTACGACCCCACTACCACCATCATATTAGAGCCACAAAGGAGACTAGACATCTACCATATCTACCACTATCAGATTAGAGCCATAAAGGAGACTAGACATCAACCACCACAAAACCACTATCAGATTAGAGACACAAGGGAGAATAGACATCTGCCACCCCACTACCACTATCAGATTAGAGTTATAAAGGAGACTAGACATCTACCAACCCACAACCACTATCAGATTAGAGCCACAAGGGAGACTGTTATGCTGATGAATGAGGACCCAAAAGCGACGTAATAGTAACAGAGTCTTTATTCCAGTATCAAACAAACAATGATTCTCCTGGATATATCAAAGGTAAATCCAAAACAGGAAACTGAAATCCTCTCGTCAGTAGAGAGGAACGACAGGAGACGCGACCACAGACTGCAGGTCGCTTCAGGAAGGCACAGGCCGTAGCTGACATAGACACCTGCTCACACGCAGCATCTGAAGAAGGCAAAAACACGACAGGGCAGAACAAGGACACAGGAACAGCAAACATCAAACAAGAATCCGACCAGGACAGAAGCGGAAAACAGAGGGAGAAATAGGGACTCTAATCAGAGGGCAAAATAGGGGACAGGTGTGAAAGAGTAAATGAGGTCGTTAGGAGAATGAGAAACAGCTGGAAGCAGGAACGGAACGATAGAGAGAGAGAGCGGGAGAGGGAGAGAGGGAGGAGGAGAGAGAGAGAGAGAAAGAGGGAAAGAACCTAATAAGACCAGCAGAGGGAAGCACAGGGACAAGACATGAAGATCAAAGACAAAACATGACAGAGACTAGACATCTACCAGCCCACTACCACTATCAGATTAGAGTTATAAAGGAGACTAGACATCTACCAACCCACAACCACTATCAGATTAGAGCCACAAGGGAGCCTAGACATCTACCAGCCCACTACAACTATCATATTAGAGCCACAAGGGAGACTAGACATCGACCACCTCACTACCACTATAAGATTAGAGCCATAAGGGAGACTAGATATCTACGACCCCACTACCACCATCATATTAGCGCCACAAAGGAGACTAGACATCTACCATATCTACCACTATCAGATTAGAGCCATAAAGGAGACTAGACATCAACCACCACAAAACCACTATCAGACTAGAGACACAAGGGAGACTAGACATCTACCACCCCACTACCACTATCAGATTAGAGTTATAAAGGAGACTAGACATCTACAACCCCACTACCACCATCATATTAGAGCCACAAAGGAGACTAGACATCTACCACATCTACCACTATCAGATTAGAGCCATAAAGGAGACTAGACATCAACCACAACAAAACCACTATCAGATTAGAGACACAAGGGAGACTAGATATCAACGACCCCACTACCACTATAAGATTAGAGCCATAAGGGAGACTAGAAATCTACCAACCCACTACCACAATCAGATTAGAGCCATAAGGGAGACTAGATATCTACGACCCCACTACCACCATCATATTAGAGCCACAAAGGAGACTAGACATCTACCATATATACCACTATCAGATTAGAGCCATAAAGGAGACTAGACATCAACCACCACAAAACCACTATCAGATTAGAGACACAAGGGACACTAGACATCTACCACACCACTACCACTATCAGATTAGAGTTATAAAGGAGACTAGACATCTACCAAACCACTACCACTATAAGATTAGAGCCACAAGGGAGACTAGACATCTACCAGCCCACTACCATTATCAGATTAGAGCCATAAGGGAGACTAGACATCTACCAGCCCACTACCACTATCAGATTAGAGTTATAAAGGAGACTAGACATCTACCAAACCACTACCACTATAAGATTAGAGCCACAAGGGAGACTAGACATCTACCAGCCCACTACCATTATCAGATTAGAGCCACAAGGGAGACTAGACATCTACCAGCCCACTACAACTATCAGATTAGAGCCACAAGGGAGACTAGACATCTACCAGCCCACTACCACTATCAGATTAGAGTTATAAAGGAGACTAGACATCTACCACCCCACTACCACTATCAGATTAGAGTTATAAAGGAGACTAGACATCTACCAACCCACAACCACTATCTGATTAGTGACACAAGCGAGATTAGACATCTACCACCCCACTACCACTATCAGATTAGAGTTATAAAGGAGACTAGACATCTACCAGCCCACTACCACTATCAGATTAGAGTCATAAGGGATACTAGATATCTACAACCCCACTACCACCATCATATTAGAGCCACAAAGGAGACTAAACATCTACCACCCCACTAGAACTATCAGATTAGAGCCATAAGGGAGCCTAGACATCTAGCACCCCACTACCACTATCAGATTAGAGCCATAAGGGAGACTAGACAACTAGCACCCCACTACCACTATCAGATTAGAGCCATAAGGGAGACTAGACATCTAGCACCCCACTACCACTATCAGATTAGAGCCATTAGGGAGACTAGACATCTACCAGCCCACTACCACTATCAGATTAGAGATATAAAGGCGACTAGACATCTACCACCCCACTACCACTATCAGATTAGAGTCATAAGGGATACTAGATATCTACAACCCCACTACCACCATCATATTAGCGCCACAAAGGAGACTAGACATCTACCATATCTAACCCTATCAGATTAGAGCCATAAAGGAGACTAGACATCAACCACCACAAAACCACTATCAGACTAGAGACACAAGGGAGACTAGACATCTACCACCCCACTACCACTATCAGATTAGAGTTATAAAGGAGACTAGACATCTACAACCCCACTACCACCATCATATTAGAGCCACAAAGGAGACTAGACATCTACCACTATCAGATTACAGCCATAAAGGAGACTAGACATCAACCACCACAAAACCACCATCAGATTAGAGACACAAGGGAGACTAGATATCAACGACCCGACTACCACTATAAGATTAGAGCCATAAGGGAGACTAGAAATCTACCAACCCACTACCACAATCAGATTAGAGCCATAAGGGAGACTAGATATCTACGACCCCACTACCACCATCATATTAGAGCCACAAAGGAGACTAGACATCTACCATATATACCACTATCAGATTAGAGCCATAAAGGAGACTAGACATCAACCACCACAAAACCACTATCAGATTAGAGACACAAGGGAGACTAGACATCTACCACCCACTACCACTATCAGATTAGAGCCATAAAGGAGACTAGACATCTACCAGCCCACTACCACTATCAGATTAGAGCCATAAAGGAGACTAGACATCTACCAGCCCACTACCATTATCAGATTAGAGCCACAAGGGAGACTAGACATCTACCAGCCCACTACCACTATCAGATTAGAGCCACAAGGGAGACTAGACATCTACCAGCCCACTACCACTATAAGATTAGAGCCACAAGGGAGACTAGACATCTACCAGCCCACTACCATTATCAGATTAGAGCCATAAGGGAGACTAGACATCTACCAGCCCACTACAACTATCAGATTAGAGCCACAAGGGAGACTAGACATCTACCAGCCCACTACCACTATCAGATTAGAGTTATAAAGGAGACTAGACATCTACCACCCCACTACCACTATCAGATTAGAGTTATAAAGGAGACTAGACATCTACCAACCCACAACCACTATCTGATTAGTGACACAAGCGAGATTAGACATCTACCACCCCACTACCACTATCAGATTAGAGTTATAAAGGAGACTAGACATCTACCAGCCCACTACCACTATCAGATTAGAGTCATAAGGGATACTAGATATCTACAACCCCACTACCACCATCATATTAGAGCCACAAAGGAGACTAAACATCTACCACCCCACTAGAACTATCAGATTAGAGCCATAAGGGAGCCTAGACATCTAGCACCCCACTACCACTATCAGATTAGAGCCATAAGGGAGACTAGACAACTAGCACCCCACTACCACTATCAGATTAGAGCCATAAGGGAGACTAGACATCTAGCACCCCACTACCACTATCAGATTAGAGCCATTAGGGAGACTAGACATCTACCAGCCCACTACCACTATCAGATTAGAGATATAAAGGCGACTAGACATCTACCACCCCACTACCACTATCAGATTAGAGTCATAAGGGATACTAGATATCTACAACCCCACTACCACCATCATATTAGCGCCACAAAGGAGACTAGACATCTACCATATCTACCACTATCAGATTAGAGCCATAAAGGAGACTAGACATCAACCACCACAAAACCACTATCAGATTAGAGACACAAGGGAGACTAGACATCTGCCACCCCACTACCACTATCAGATTAGAGTTATAAAGGAGACTAGACATCTACAACCCCACTACCACCATCATATTAGAGCCACAAAGGAGACTAGACATCTACCACATCTACCACTATCAGATTACAGCCATAAAGGAGACTAGACATCAACCACCACAAAACCACCATCAGATTAGAGACACAAGGGAGACTAGATATCAACGACCCGACTACCACTATAAGATTAGAGCCATAAGGGAGACTAGAAATCTACCAACCCACTACCACAATCAGATTAGAGCCATAAGGGAGACTAGATATCTACGACCCCACTACCACCATCATATTAGAGCCACAAAGGAGACTAGACATCTACCATATCTACCACTATCAGATTAGAGCCATAAAGGAGACTAGACATCAACCACCACAAAACCACTATCAGATTAGAGACACAAGGGACACTAGACATCTACCACACCACTACCACTATCAGATTAGAGTTATAAAGGAGACTAGACATCTACCAAACCACTACCACTATAAGATTAGAGCCACAAGGGAGACTAGACATCTACCAGCCCACTACCATTATCAGATTAGAGCCACAAGGGAGACTAGACATCTACCAGCCCACTACAACTATCAGATTAGAGCCACAAGGGAGACTAGACATCTACCAGCCCACTACCACTATCAGATTAGAGTTATAAAGGAGACTAGACATCTACCAAACCACTACCACTATAAGATTAGAGCCACAAGGGAGACTAGACATCTACCAGCCCACTACCATTATCAGATTAGAGCCACAAGGGAGACTAGACATCTACCAGCCCACTACAACTATCAGATTAGAGCCACAAGGGAGACTAGACATCTACCAGCCCACTACCACTATCAGATTAGAGTTATAAAGGAGACTAGACATCTACCACCCCACTACCACTATCAGATTAGAGTTATAAAGGAGACTAGACATCTACCAACCCACAACCACTATCTGATTAGTGACACAAGCGAGATTAGACATCTACCACCCCACTACCACTATCAGATTAGAGTTATAAAGGAGACTAGACATCTACCAGCCCACTACCACTATCAGATTAGAGTCATAAGGGATACTAGATATCTACAACCCCACTACCACCATCATATTAGAGCCACAAAGGAGACTAAACATCTACCACCCCACTAGAACTATCAGATTAGAGCCATAAGGGAGCCTAGACATCTAGCACCCCACTACCACTATCAGATTAGAGCCATAAGGGAGACTAGACAACTAGCACCCCACTACCACTATCAGATTAGAGCCATAAGGGAGACTAGACATCTACCACCCCACTACCACTATCAGATTAGAGCCATTAGGGAGACTAGACATCTACCAGCCCACTACCACTATCAGATTAGAGATATAAAGGCGACTAGACATCTACCACCCCACTACCACTATCAGATTAGAGTCATAAGGGATACTAGATATCTACAACCCCACTACCACCATCATATTAGAGCCACAAAGGAGACTAGACATCTACCACATCTACCACTATCAGATTAGAGCCATAAAGGAGACTAGACATCAACCACCACAAAACCACTATCAGATTAGAGCCATAAAGGAGACTAGACATCTACCAGCTCACTACAACTATCAGATTAGAGCCACAAGGGAGACTAGACATCGACCACCTCACTACCACTATAAGATTAGAGCCATAAGGGAGACTAGAAATCTACCAACCCACTACCACTTCAGATTAGAGCCATAAGGGAGACTAGATATCTACGACCCCACCACCACCATCATATTAGAGACACAAAGGAGACTAGACATCTACATGATCTACCACTATCAGATTAGAGCCATAAAGGAGACTAGACATCAACCACCACAATACCACTATCAGATTAGAGCCATAAAGAAGACTAGACATCTACCACCCCACTACCACTATCAGATTAGAGCCATTAGGGAGACTAGACATCTACCAGCCCACTACCACTATCAGATTAGAGCCATAAGGGAGACTAGACATCGACCACCCCACTACCACTATTAGATTAGAGTTATAAAGGAGACTAGACATCTACCAACCCACAACCACTATCAGATTAGAGCCATCAGGGAGACTAGACATCTACCAGCCCACTACCACTATCAGATTAGAGTTATAAAGGAGACTAGACATCTACCAACCCACAACCACTATCAGATTAGTGACACAAGCGAGACTAGACATCTACCACCCCACTACCACTATCAGATTAGAGTTTTAAAGGAGACTAGACATCTACCAGCCCACTACCACTATCAGATTAGAGTCATAAGGGATACTACATATCTACAACCCCACTACCACCATCATATTAGAGCCACAAAGGAGACTAGACATCTACCATATCTACCACTATCAGATTAGAGCCATAAAGGAGACTAGACATCAACCACCACAAAACCACTATCAGATTAGAGCCATAAAGAAGACTAGACATCTACCACCCCACTACAACTATCAGATTAGAGCCATAAGGGAGACTAGACATCTAGCACCCCACTACCACTATCAGATTAGAGCCATAAGGGAGACTAAACATCTAGCACCCCACTACCACTATCAGATTAGAGCCATTAGGGAGACTAGACATCTACCAGCCCACTACCACTATCAGATTAGAGCCATAAGGGAGTCTAGACATCTAGCACCCCACTACCACTATCAGATTAGAGCCATAAGGGAGACTAGACATCTACCAGCCCACTACCACTATCAGATTAGAGCCATAAGGGAGTCTAGACATCTAGCACCCCACTACCACTATCAGATTAGAGCCATAAGGGAGACTAGACATCTACCAGCCCACTACCACTATCAGATTAGAGCCATAAAGGAGACTAGACATCTACCAACCCACTACCACAATCAGATTAGAGCCACAAAGGAGACTAGACATCTACCACATCTACCACTATCAGATTAGAGCCATAAAGGAGACTAGACATCAACCACAACAAAACCACTATCAGATTAGAGACACAAGGGAGACTAGATATCAACGACCCGACTACCACTATAAGATTAGAGCCATAAGGGAGACTAGATATCTACGACCCCACTACCACCATCATATTAGAGCCACAAAGGAGACTAGACATCTACCACCACAAAACCACTATCAGATTAGAGACACAAGGGAGACTAGACATCTACCACCCCACTACCACTATCAGATTAGAGTTATAAAGGAGACTAGACATCTACAACCCACTACCACTATAAGATTAGAGACATAAGGGAGACTAGACATCTACCAGCCCAATACAACTATCAGATTAGAGCCACAAGGGAGACTAGACATCTTCCAGCCCACTACCACTATCAGATTAGAGTTATAAAGGAGACTACACATCTACCAACCCACAACCACTATCAGATTAGAGCCACAAGGGAGCCTAGACATCTACCAGCCCACTACAACCTACAGATTAGAGCCACAAGGGAGACTAGACATCGACCACCTCACTACCACTATAAGATTAGAGCCATAAGGGAGACTAGAAATCTACCAACCCACTACCACTATCAGATTAGAGCCATAAGGGAGACTAGATATCTACGACCCCACTACCACCATCATATTAGCGCCACAAAGGAGACAAGACATCTACCACTATCAGATTAGAGCCATAAAGGAGACTAGACATCAACCACCACAAAACCACTATCAGATTAGAGACACAAGGGAGACTAGATATCAACGACCCGACTACCACTATAAGATTAGAGCCATAAGGGAGACTAGAAATCTACCAACCCACTACCACAATCAGATTAGAGCCATAAGGGAGACTAGATATCTACGACCCCACTACCACCATCATATTAGAGCCACAAAGGAGACTAGACATCTACCATATCTACCACTATCAGATTAGAGCCATAAAGGAGACTAGACATCAACCACCACAAAACCACTATCAGATTAGAGACACAAGGGAGACTAGACATCTACCACACCACTACCACTATCAGATTAGAGTTATAAAGGAGACTAGACATCTACCAACCCACTACCACTATAAGATTAGAGCCACAAGGGAGACTAGACATCTACCAGCCCACTACCACTATCAGATTAGAGTTATAAAGGAGACTAGACATCTACCAACCCACTACCACTATAAGATTAGAGCCACAAGGGAGCCTAGACATCTACCAGCCCACTACAACTATCAGATTAGAGTTATAACGGAGACTAGACATCGACCACCCCACTACCACTATCAGATTAGAGTTATAAAGGAGACTAGACATCTACCAGCCCACTACCACTATAAGATTAGAGCCACAAGGGAGACTAGACATCTACCAGCCCACTACAACTATCAGATTAGAGCCACAAGGGAGACTAGACATCTACCAGCCCACTACCACTATCAGATTAGAGTCATAAGGGATACTAGATATCTACAACCCCACTACCACCATCATATTAGAGCCACAAAGGAGCCTAGACATCTACCACATCTACCACTATCAGATTACAGCCTTAAAGGAGACTAGACATCAACCACCACAAAACCACTATCAGATTAGAGCCATAAAGAAGATTAGACATCTACCACCCCACTACCACTATCAGATTAGAGCCATTAGGGAGACTAGACATCCACCAGCCCACTACCACTATCAGATTAGAGCCATAAGGGAGACTAGACATCTAGCACCCCACTACCACTATCAGATTAGAGTCATAAAGAAGACTAGACATCAACCACAACAAAACCACTATCAGATTAGAGACACAAGGGAGACTAGATATCAAGGACCCCACTACCACTATCAGATTAGAGCCATAAGGGAGACTAGAAATCTACCAACCCACTACCACTATAAGATTAGAGCCATAAGGGAGACTAGAAATCTACCAACCCACTACCGCTATCAGATTAGAGTTATAAAGGAGCCTAGAAATCTACCAACCCACTACCACTATCAGATTAGAGCCATAAGGGAGACTAGATATCTACGACCCCACTACCACCATCATATTAGAGCCACAAAGGAGACTAGACATCTACCATATCTACCACTATCAGATTAGAGCCATAAAGGAGACTAGACGTCAACCACCACAAAACCACTATCAGATTAGAGACACAAAGGAGACTAGACATCTACCACCCCACTACCACTATCAGATTAGAGTTATAAAGGAGACTAGACATCGACCACCCCACTACCACTATCAAATTAGAGCCATAAAGGAGACAAGACATCGACCACCCCACTACCACTATCAGATTAGAGTTATAAAGGAGACTAGACATCGACCACCCCACTACCACTATCAGATTAGAGTTATAAAGGAGACTAGACATCTACCAGCCCACTACAACTATCAGATTAGAGCCATAAAGGAGACTAGACATCAACCACAACAAAACCACTATCAGATTAGAGACACAAGGGAGACTAGATATCTACGACCCCACTACCACCATCATATTAGCGCCACAAAGGAGACTAGACATCTACCATATCTACCACTATCAGATTAGAGCCATAAAGGAGACTAGACATCAACCACCACAAAACCACTATCAGACTAGAGACACAAGGGAGACGAGACATCTACCACCCCACTACCACTATCAGATTAGAGTTATAAAGGAGACTAGACATCGACCACCCCACTACCCCTATCAGATTAGAGCCATTAGGGAGACTAGACATCTACCAGCCCACTACCACTATCAGATTAGAGCCACAAAGGAGACTAGATATCTACCACATCTACCACTATCAGATTACAGCCATAAAGGAGACTAGACATCGACCACCACAAAACTACTATCAGATTAGAGCCATAAAGAAGACTAGACATCTACCACCCCACTACCACTATCAGATTAGAGCCATTAGGGAGACTAGACATCTACCAGCCCACTACCACTATCAGATTAGAGCCATAAGGGAGACTAGACATCTAGCACCCCACTACCACTATCAGATTAGAGTTATAAAGGAGACTAGACATCGACCACCCCACTACCACTATCAGATTAGAGTTATAAAGGAGACTAGACATCTACCAGCCCACTACCACTATAAGCTTAGAGCCACAAGGGAGACTAGACATCTACCAGCCCACTACCACTATCAGATTAGAGCCATTAGGGAGACTAGACATCTACCAGCCCACTACCACTATCAGATTAGAGTCATAAGGGATACCAGATATCTACAACCCCACTACCACCATCATATTAGAGTTATAAAGGAGACTAGACATCTACCACATCTACCACTATCAGATTACAGCCATAAAGGAGACTAGACATCAACCACCACAAAACCACTATCAGTTTAGAGCCATAAAGAAGACTAGACATCTACCGCCCCACTACCACTATCAGATTAGAGCCATTAGGGAGACTAGACATCTACCAGCCCACTACCACTATCAGATTAGAGCCATAAGGGAGACTAGACATCTAGCACCCCACTACCACTATCAGATTAGAGCCATAAGGGAGACTAGACATCTACCAGCCCACTACCACTATCAGATTAGAGCCATAAAGGAGACTAGACATCTACCAACCCACTACCACTATCAGATTAGAGCCACAAAGGATACTAGACATCTACCACATCTACCACTATCAGATTAGAGCCATAAAGAAGACTAGACATCAACCACAACCAAACCAGTATCAGATTAGAGACACAAGGGAGACTAGACATCTACCACCCCACTACCACTATAAGATTAGAGCCACAAGGGAGACTAGACATCTACCATCCCACTACAACTATCAGATTAGAGCCAGAAGGGAGACTAGACATCTACCAGCCCACTACCACTATCAGATTAGAGTTATAAAGGAGACTAGACATCTACCAACCCACAACCACTATCAGATTAGAGCCACAAGGGAGCCTAGACATCTACCAGCCCACTACCACTAAGAGATTAGAGCCATAAGGTAGACTAGAAATCTACCAACCCACTACCACTATCAGATTAGAGCCATAAGGGAGACTAGATATCTACGACCCCACTACCACCATCATATTAGAGCCACAAAGGAGACTAGACATCTACCATATCTACCACTATCAGATTAGAGCCATAAAGGAGACTAGACATCAACCACCACAAAACCACTATCAGATTAGAGACACAAGGGAGACTAGACATCTATCACCCCACTACCACTATCAGATTAGAGTTATAAAGGAGACTAGACATCTACCAGCCCACTACCACTATAAGCTTAGAGCCACAAGGGAGACTAGACATCTACCAGCCCACTACCACTATCAGATTAGAGCCACAAGGGAGACTAGACATCTACCAGCCCACTACCACTATCAGATTAGAGTCATAAGGGATACTAGATATCTACAACCCCACTAACACCATTATATTAGAGCCACAAAGGAGACTAGACATCTACCACATCTACCACTATCAGATTACAGCCATAAAGGAGACTAGACATCTAGCACCCCACTACCACTATCAGATTAGAGCCATAAGGGAGACTAGACATCTACCAGCCCACTACCACTATCAGATTAGAGCCATAAGGGAGACTAGACATCTAGCACCCCACTACCACTATCAGATTAGAGCCATAAGGGAGACTAGACATCTACCAGCCCACTACCACTATCAGATTAGAGCCATAAAGGAGACTAGACATCTACCAACCCACTACCACTATCAGATTAGAGCCACAAAGGATACTAGACATCTACCACATCTACCACTATCAGATTAGAGCCATAAAGAAGACTAGACATCTACCGCCCCACTACCACTATCAGATTAGAGCCATTAGGGAGACTAGACATCTACCAGCCCACTACCACTATCAGATTAGAGCCATAAGGGAGACTAGACATCTAGCACCCCACTACCACTATCAGATTAGAGCCATAAGGGAGACTAGACATCTACCAGCCCACTACCACTATCAGATTAGAGCCATAAAGAAGACTAGACATCTACCGCCCCACTACCACTATCAGATTAGAGCCATTAGGGAGACTAGACATCTACCAGCCCACTACCACTATCAGATTAGAGCCATAAGGGAGACTAGACATCTAGCACCCCACTACCACTATCAGATTAGAGCCATAAGGGAGACTAGACATCTACCAGCCCACTACCACTATCAGATTAGAGCCATAAAGGAGACTAGACATCTACCAACCCACTACCACTATCAGATTAGAGCCACAAAGGATACTAGACATCTACCACATCTACCACTATCAGATTAGAGCCATAAAGAAGACTAGACATCAACCACAACCAAACCACTATCAGATTAGAGACACAAGGGAGACTAGACATCTACCACCCCACTACCACTATAAGATTAGAGCCACAAGGGAGACTAGACATCTACCAGCCCACTACAACTATCAGATTAGAGCCACAAGGGAGACTAGACATCTACCAGCCCACTACCACTATCAGATTAGAGTTATAAAGGAGACTAGACATCTACCAACCCACAACCACTATCAGATTAGAGCCACAAGGGAGCCTAGACATCTACCAGCCCACTACCACTAAGAGATTAGAGCCATAAGGTAGACTAGAAATCTACCAACCCACTACCACTATCAGATTAGAGCCATAAGGGAGACTAGATATCTACGACCCCACTACCACCATCATATTAGAGCCACAAAGGAGACTAGACATCTACCATATCTACCACTATCAGATTAGAGCCATAAAGGAGACTAGACATCAACCACCACAAAACCACTATCAGATTAGAGACACAAGGGAGACTAGACATCTACCACCCCACTACCACTATCAGATTAGAGTTATAAAGGAGACTAGACATCTACCAGCCCACTACCACTATAAGCTTAGAGCCACAAGGGAGACTAGACATCTACCAGCCCACTACCACTATCAGATTAGAGCCACAAGGGAGACTAGACATCTACCAGCCCACTACCACTATCAGATTAGAGTCATAAGGGATACTAGATATCTACAACCCCACTAACACCATTATATTAGAGCCACAAAGGAGACTAGACATCTACCACATCTAACACTATCAGATTACAGCCATAAAGGAGACTAGACATCTAGCTCCCCACTACCACTATCAGATTAGAGCCATAAGGGAGACTAGACATCTACCAGCCCACTACCACTATCAGATTAGAGCCATAAGGGAGCCTAGACATCTAGCACCCCACTACCACTATCAGATTAGAGCCATAAGGGAGACTAGACATCTACCAGCCCACTACCACTATCAGATTAGAGCCATAAAGGAGACTAGACATCTACCACCCCACTACCACTATCAGATTAGAGCCACAAAGGATACTAGACATCTACCACATCTACCACTATCAGATTAGAGCCATAAAGAAGACTAGACATCTACCGCCCCACTACCACTATCAGATTAGAGCCATTAGGGAGACTAGACATCTACCAGCCCACTACCACTATCAGATTAGAGCCATAAGGGAGACTAGACATCTAGCACCCCACTACCACTATCAGATTAGAGCCATAAGGGAGACTAGACATCTACCAGCCCACTACCACTATCAGATTAGAGCCATAAAGGAGACTAGACATCTACCAACCCACTACCACTATCAGATTAGAGCCACAAAGGATACTAGACATCTACCACATCTACCACTATCAGATTAGAGCCATAAAGAAGACTAGACATCAACCACAACCAAACCACTATCAGATTAGAGACACAAGGGAGACTAGACATCTACCACCCCACTACCACTATAAGATTAGAGCCACAAGGGAGACTAGACATCTACCAGCCCACTACAACTATCAGATTAGAGCCACAAGGGAGACTAGACATCTACCAGCCCACTACCACTATCAGATTAGAGTTATAAAGGAGACTAGACATCTACCAACCCACAACCACTATCAGATTAGAGCCACAAGGGAGCCTAGACATCTACCAGCCCACTACCACTAAGAGATTAGAGCCATAAGGTAGACTAGAAATCTACCAACCCACTACCACTATCAGATTAGAGCCATAAGGGAGACTAGATATCTACGACCCCACTACCACCATCATATTAGAGCCACAAAGGAGACTAGACATCTACCATATCTACCACTATCAGATTAGAGCCATAAAGGAGACTAGACATCAACCACCACAAAACCACTATCAGATTAGAGACACAAGGGAGACTAGACATCTACCACCCCACTACCACTATCAGATTAGAGTTATAAAGGAGACTAGACATCTACCAACCCACTACCACTATAAGATTAGAGCCACAAGGGAGACTAGACATCTACCAGCCCACTACCACTATCAGATTAGAGTTATAAAGGAGACTAGACATCTACCAACCCACAACCACTATCAGATTAGAGCCACAAGGGAGACTAGACATCGACCACCTCACTACCACTATAAGATTAGAGCAATAAGGGAGACTAGAAATCTACCACCCCACTACCACTATCAGATTAGAGCCATTAGGGAGACTAGACATCTACCAGCCCACTACCACTATCAGATTAGAGCCATAAGGGAGTCTAAACATCTAGCACCCCACTACCACTATCAGATTAGAGCCATAAGGGAGACTAGACATCGACCACCCCACTACCACTATCAGATTAGAGTTATAAAGGAGACTAGACATCTACCAGCCCACTACCACTATAAGCTTAGAGCCACAAGGGAGACTAGACATCTACCAGCCCACTACCACTATCAGATTAGAGCCACAAGGGAGACTAGACATCTACCAGCCCACTACCACTATCAGATTAGAGTCATAAGGGATACTAGATATCTACAACCCCACTAACACCATTATATTAGAGCCACAAAGGAGACTAGACATCTACCACATCTACCACTATCAGATTACAGCCATAAAGGAGACTAGACATCAACCACCACAAAACCACTATCAGTTTAGAGCCATAAAGAAGACTAGACATCTACCGCCCCACTACCACTATCAGATTAGAGCCATTAGGGAGACTAGACATCTACCAGCCCACTACCACTATCAGATTAGAGCCATAAGGGAGACTAGACATCTAGCACCCCACTACCACTATCAGATTAGAGCCATAAGGGAGACTAGACATCTACCAGCCCACTACCACTATCAGATTAGAGCCATAAAGGAGACTAGACATCTACCAACCCACTACCACTATCAGATTAGAGCCACAAAGGATACTAGACATCTACCACATCTACCACTATCAGATTAGAGCCATAAAGAAGACTAGACATCAACCACAACCAAACCAGTATCAGATTAGAGACACAAGGGAGACTAGACATCTACCACCCCACTACCACTATAAGATTAGAGCCACAAGGGAGACTAGACATCTACCATCCCACTACAACTATCAGATTAGAGCCAGAAGGGAGACTAGACATCTACCACCCCACTACCACTATCAGATTAGAGCCATAAAGGAGACTAGACATCTACCACCCCACTACCACTATCAGATTAGAGCCATAAGGGAGACTAGACATCTACCAGCCCACTACCACTAAGAGATTAGAGCCATAAGGTAGACTAGAAATCTACCAACCCACTACCACTATCAGATTAGAGCCATAAGGGAGACTAGATATCTACGACCCCACTACCACCATCATATTAGAGCCACAAAGGAGACTAGACATCTACCATATCTACCACTATCAGATTAGAGCCATAAAGGAGACTAGACATCAACCACCACAAAACCACTATCAGATTAGAGACACAAGGGAGACTAGACATCTACCACCCCACTACCACTATCAGATTAGAGTTATAAAGGAGACTAGACATCTACCAGCCCACTACCACTATAAGCTTAGAGCCACAAGGGAGACTAGACATCTACCAGCCCACTACCACTATCAGATTAGAGCCACAAGGGAGACTAGACATCTACCAGCCCACTACCACTATCAGATTAGAGTCATAAGGGATACTAGATATCTACAACCCCACTAACACCATCAGATTAGAGCCATAAGGGAGACTAGACATCTACCAGCCCACTACCACTATCAGATTAGAGCCATAAGGGAGACTAGACATCTAGCACCCCACTACCACTATCAGATTAGAGCCATAAGGGAGACTAGACATCTACCAGCCCACTACCACTATCAGATTAGAGCCATAAAGGAGACTAGACATCTACCAACCCACTACCACTATCAGATTAGAGCCACAAAGGATACTAGACATCTACCACATCTACCACTATCAGATTAGAGCCATAAAGAAGACTAGACATCTACCGCCCCACTACCACTATCAGATTAGAGCCATTAGGGAGACTAGACATCTACCAGCCCACTACCACTATCAGATTAGAGCCATAAGGGAGACTAGACATCTAGCACCCCACTACCACTATCAGATTAGAGCCATAAGGGAGACTAGACATCTACCAGCCCACTACCACTATCAGATTAGAGCCATAAAGAAGACTAGACATCTACCGCCCCACTACCACTATCAGATTAGAGCCATTAGGGAGACTAGACATCTACCAGCCCACTACCACTATCAGATTAGAGCCATAAGGGAGACTAGACATCTAGCACCCCACTACCACTATCAGATTAGAGCCATAAGGGAGACTAGACATCTACCAGCCCACTACCACTATCAGATTAGAGCCATAAAGGAGACTAGACATCTACCAACCCACTACCACTATCAGATTAGAGCCACAAAGGATACTAGACATCTACCACATCTACCACTATCAGATTAGAGCCATAAAGAAGACTAGACATCAACCACAACCAAACCACTATCAGATTAGAGACACAAGGGAGACTAGACATCTACCACCCCACTACCACTATAAGATTAGAGCCACAAGGGAGACTAGACATCTACCAGCCCACTACAACTATCAGATTAGAGCCACAAGGGAGACTAGACATCTACCAGCCCACTACCACTATCAGATTAGAGTTATAAAGGAGACTAGACATCTACCAACCCACAACCACTATCAGATTAGAGCCACAAGGGAGCCTAGACATCTACCAGCCCACTACCACTAAGAGATTAGAGCCATAAGGTAGACTAGAAATCTACCAACCCACTACCACTATCAGATTAGAGCCATAAGGGAGACTAGATATCTACGACCCCACTACCACCATCATATTAGAGCCACAAAGGAGACTAGACATCTACCATATCTACCACTATCAGATTAGAGCCATAAAGGAGACTAGACATCAACCACCACAAAACCACTATCAGATTAGAGACACAAGGGAGACTAGACATCTACCACCCCACTACCACTATCAGATTAGAGTTATAAAGGAGACTAGACATCTACCAGCCCACTACCACTATAAGCTTAGAGCCACAAGGGAGACTAGACATCTACCAGCCCACTACCACTATCAGATTAGAGCCACAAGGGAGACTAGACATCTACCAGCCCACTACCACTATCAGATTAGAGTCATAAGGGATACTAGATATCTACAACCCCACTAACACCATTATATTAGAGCCACAAAGGAGACTAGACATCTACCACATCTAACACTATCAGATTACAGCCATAAAGGAGACTAGACATCTAGCTCCCCACTACCACTATCAGATTAGAGCCATAAGGGAGACTAGACATCTACCAGCCCACTACCACTATCAGATTAGAGCCATAAGGGAGCCTAGACATCTAGCACCCCACTACCACTATCAGATTAGAGCCATAAGGGAGACTAGACATCTACCAGCCCACTACCACTATCAGATTAGAGCCATAAAGGAGACTAGACATCTACCACCCCACTACCACTATCAGATTAGAGCCACAAAGGATACTAGACATCTACCACATCTACCACTATCAGATTAGAGCCATAAAGAAGACTAGACATCTACCGCCCCACTACCACTATCAGATTAGAGCCATTAGGGAGACTAGACATCTACCAGCCCACTACCACTATCAGATTAGAGCCATAAGGGAGACTAGACATCTAGCACCCCACTACCACTATCAGATTAGAGCCATAAGGGAGACTAGACATCTACCAGCCCACTACCACTATCAGATTAGAGCCATAAAGGAGACTAGACATCTACCAACCCACTACCACTATCAGATTAGAGCCACAAAGGATACTAGACATCTACCACATCTACCACTATCAGATTAGAGCCATAAAGAAGACTAGACATCAACCACAACCAAACCACTATCAGATTAGAGACACAAGGGAGACTAGACATCTACCACCCCACTACCACTATAAGATTAGAGCCACAAGGGAGACTAGACATCTACCAGCCCACTACAACTATCAGATTAGAGCCACAAGGGAGACTAGACATCTACCAGCCCACTACCACTATCAGATTAGAGTTATAAAGGAGACTAGACATCTACCAACCCACAACCACTATCAGATTAGAGCCACAAGGGAGCCTAGACATCTACCAGCCCACTACCACTAAGAGATTAGAGCCATAAGGTAGACTAGAAATCTACCAACCCACTACCACTATCAGATTAGAGCCATAAGGGAGACTAGATATCTACGACCCCACTACCACCATCATATTAGAGCCACAAAGGAGACTAGACATCTACCATATCTACCACTATCAGATTAGAGCCATAAAGGAGACTAGACATCAACCACCACAAAACCACTATCAGATTAGAGACACAAGGGAGACTAGACATCTACCACCCCACTACCACTATCAGATTAGAGTTATAAAGGAGACTAGACATCTACCAACCCACTACCACTATAAGATTAGAGCCACAAGGGAGACTAGACATCTACCAGCCCACTACCACTATCAGATTAGAGTTATAAAGGAGACTAGACATCTACCAACCCACAACCACTATCAGATTAGAGCCACAAGGGAGACTAGACATCGACCACCTCACTACCACTATAAGATTAGAGCAATAAGGGAGACTAGAAATCTACCAACCCACTACCACTATCAGATTAGAGCCATAAGGGAGACTAGATATCTACGACCCCACTACCACCATCATATTAGCGCCACAAAGGAGACTAGACATCTACCATATCTACCACTATCAGATTAGAGCCATAAAGGAGACTAGACATCAACCACCACAAAACCACTATCAGATTAGAGACACAAGGGAGACTAGACATCTACCACCACACTACCACTATCAGCTTAGAGTTATAAAGGAGACTAGACATCTACCACCCCACTACCACTATCAGATTAGAGCCATAAAGGAGACTAGACATCGACCACCCCACTACCACTATCAGATTAGAGCCATAAAGGAGACTAGACATCGACCACCCCACTACCACTATCAGATTAGAGTTATAAAGGAGACTAGACATCTACCAGCCCACTACCACTATAAGATTAGAGCCACAAGGGAGACTAGACATCTCCCAGCCCACTACCACTATCAGATTAGAGCCATAAAGAAGACTAGACATCAACCACAACAAAACCACTATCAGATTAGAGACACAAGGGAGAATAGATATCAAGGACCTGACTACCACTATAAGATTAGAGCCATAAGGGAGCCTAGAAATGTACCAACCCACTACCACAATCAGATTAGAGTTATAAAGGAGACTAGAAATCTACCAACCCACTACCACTATCAGATTAGAGCCATAAGGGAGACTAGACATCTAGCACCCCACTACCACTATCAGATTAGAGCCATAAAGGAGACTAGACATCTACCAACCCACTACCACTATCAGATTAGAGCCATAAAGGAGACTAGACATCTACCAACCCACTACCACTGTCAGATTAGAGCCACAAAGGAGACTAGACATCTACCACATCTACCACTATCAGATTAGAGCCATAAAGAAGACTAGACATCAACCACAACAAAACCACTATCAGATTAGGATTAGAGACACAAGGGAGCCTAGATATCAACGACCCCACTACCACTATAAGATTAGCGCCATAAGGGAGACTAGAAATCTACCAACCCACTACCACAATCAGATTAGAGTTATAAAGGAGACTAGAAATCTACCAACCCACTACCACTATCAGATTAGAGCCATAAGGGAGACTAGATATCTACGACCCCACTACCACCATCATATTAGAACCACAAAGGAGACTAGACATCTGCCATATCTACCACTATCAGATTAGAGCCATAAAGGAGACTAGACATCAACCACCACAAAACCACTATCAGATTAGAGACAAAAGGGAGACTAGACATCTACCACCCCACTACCACTATCAGATTAGAGTTATAAAGGAGACTAGACATCGACCACCCAACTACCACTATCAGATTAGAGTTATAAAGGAGACTAGACATCTACCAACCCACAACTGCTATCAGATTAGAGCCATTTGGGAGACCAGACATCTACCACCCCACTACCACTATCAGATTAGAGTTATAAAGGAGACTAGACATCGACCACCCCACTACCACTATCAGATTAGAGCCATAAAGGAGACTAAACATCGACCACCCCACTACCACTATCAGATTAGAGCCACAAGGGAGACTAGACATCGACCACCTCACTACCACTCTCAGATTAGAGCCATAAAGGAGACTAGACATCAACCACCACAAAACCACTATCAGATTAGAGACACAAGGGAGACTAGACATCTACCACCCCACTACCACTATCAGATTAGAGTTATAAAGGAGACTAGAAATCTACCAACCCACTACCACTATCAGATTAGAGCCATTAGGGAGACTAGACATCTACCAGCCCACTACCACTATCAGATTAGAGCCATAAGGGAGACTAGACATCTAGCACCCCACTACCACTATCAGATTAGAGCCATAAAGGAGACTAGACATCTACCAGCCCACTACCACTATCAGATTAGAGCCATAAAGGAGACTAGACATCTACCAACCCACTACCACTATCAGATTAGAGCCACAAAGGAGACTAGACATCTACCACTATCAGATTAGAGCCATAAAGAAGACTAGACATCAACCACAACAAAACCACTATCAGATTAGGATTAGAGACACAAGGGAGCCTAGATATCAACGACCCCACTACCACTATAAGATTAGAGCCATAAGGGAGACTAGAAATCTACCAACCCACTACCACAATCAGATTAGAGTTATAAAGGAGACTAGAAATCTACCAACCCACTACCACTATCAGATTAGAGCCATAAGGGAGAGTAGATATCTACGACCCCACTACCACCAACCAATTTGAGCCACAAAGGAGACTAGACATCTACCATATCTACCACTATCAGATTACAGCCATAAAGGAGACTAGACATCAACCACCACAAAACCACTATCAGATTAGAGACACAAGGGAGCCTAGACATCGACCACCTCACTACCACTATAAGATTAGAGCCATAAGGGAGACTAGAAATCTACCAACCCACTACCACTATCAGATTAGAGCCATAAGGGAGACTAGATATCTACGACCCCACTACCACCATCATATTAGAGCCACAAAGGAGACTAGACATCGACCACCCCACTACCACTATCAGATTAGAGTTATAAAGGAGACTAGACATCGACCACCCAACTACCACTATCAGATTAGAGTTATAAAGGAGACTAGACATCTACCAACCCACAACTGCTATCAGATTAGAGCCATTTGGGAGACCAGACATCTACCACCCCACTACCACTATCAGATTAGAGTTATAAAGGAGACTAGACATCGACCATCCCTCTACCACTATCAGATTAGAGCCATGAAGGAGACTAGACAACGACCACCTCACTACCACTCTCAGATTAGAGCCATAAAGGAGACTAGACATCAACCACCACAAAACCACTATCAGATTAGAGACACAAGGGAGACTAGACATCTACCACCCCACTACCACTATAAGATTAGAGCCAAAAGGGAGACTAGACATCTACCAACCCACAACCACTATCAGATTAGAGCCATTAGGGAGACTAGACATCTACCAGCCCACTACCACTCTCAGAATAGAGTTATAAAGGAGACTAGACATCTACCAGCCCACGACCACTCTCAGATTAGAGTTATAAAGGAGACTAGACATCTACCACATCTACCACTATCAGATTAGAGCCATAAAGAAGACTAGACATCAACCACAACCAAACCACTATCAGATTAGAGACACAAGGGAGACTAGACATCTACCACCCCACTACCACTATAAGATTAGAGCCACAAGGGAGACTAGACATCTACCAGCCCACTACAACTATCAGATTAGAGCCACAAGGGAGACTAGACATCTACCAGCCCACTACCACTATCAGATTAGAGTTATAAAGGAGACTAGACATCTACCAACCCACAACCACTATCAGATTAGAGCCACAAGGGAGCCTAGACATCTACCAGCCCACTACCACTAAGAGATTAGAGCCATAAAGTAGACTAGAAATCTACCAACCCACTACCACTATCAGATTAGAGTTATAAAGGAGACTAGACATCTACCATATCTACCACTATCAGATTAGAGCCATAAAGGAGACTAGACATCAACCACCACAAAACCACTATCAGATTAGAGACACAAGGGAGACTAGACATCTACCACCCCACTACCACTATCAGATTAGAGTTATAAAGGAGACTAGACATCTACCAGCCCACTACCACTATAAGCTTAGAGCCACAAGGGAGACTAGACATCTACCAGCCCACTACCACTATCAGATTAGAGCCACAAGGGAGACTAGACATCTACCAGCCCACTACCACTATCAGATTAGAGTCATAAGGGATACTAGATATCTACAACCCCACTAACACCATTATATTAGAGCCACAAAGGAGACTAGACATCTACCACATCTACCACTATCAGATTACAGCCATGAAGGAGACTAGACATCTAGCACCCCACTACCACTATCAGATTAGAGCCATAAGGGAGACTAGACATCTACCAGCCCACTACCACTATCAGATTAGAGCCATAAGGGAGACTAGACATCTAGCAGCCCACTACCACTATCAGATTAGAGCCATAAGGGAGACTAGACATCTACCAGCCCACTACCACTATCAGATTAGAGCCATAAAGGAGACTAGACATCTACCAACCCACTACCACTATCAGATTAGAGCCACAAAGGATACTAGACATCTACCACATCTACCACTATCAGATTAGAGCCATAAAGAAGACTAGACATCTACCGCCCCACTACCACTATCAGATTAGAGCCATTAGGGAGACTAGACATCTACCAGCCCACTACCACTATCAGATTAGAGCCATAAGGGAGACTAGACATCTAGCACCCCACTACCACTATCAGATTAGAGCCATAAGGGAGACTAGACATCTACCAGCCCACTACCACTATCAGATTAGAGCCATAAAGAAGACTAGACATCTACCGCCCCACTACCACTATCAGATTAGAGCCATTAGGGAGACTAGACATCTACCAGCCCACTACCACTATCAGATTAGAGCCATAAGGGAGACTAGACATCTAGCACCCCACTACCACTATCAGATTAGAGCCATAAGGGAGACTAGACATCTACCAGCCCACTACCACTATCAGATTAGAGCCATAAAGGAGACTAGACATCTACCAACCCACTACCACTATCAGATTAGAGCCACAAAGGATACTAGACATCTACCACATCTACCACTATCAGATTAGAGCCATAAAGAAGACTAGACATCAACCACAACCAAACCACTATCAGATTAGAGACACAAGGGAGACTAGACATCTACCACCCCACTACCACTATAAGATTAGAGCCACAAGGGAGACTAGACATCTACCTGCCCACTACAACTATCAGATTAGAGCCACAAGGGAGACTAGACATCTACCAGCCCACTACCACTATCAGATTAGAGTTATAAAGGAGACTAGACATCTACCAACCCACAACCACTATCAGATTAGAGCCACAAGGGAGCCTAGACATCTACCAGCCCACTACCACTAAGAGATTAGAGCCATAAGGTAGACTAGAAATCTACCAACCCACTACCACTATCAGATTAGAGCCATAAGGGAGACTAGATATCTACGACCCCACTACCACCATCATATTAGAGCCACAAAGGAGACTAGACATCTACCATATCTACCACTATCAGATTAGAGCCATAAAGGAGACTAGACATCAACCACCACAAAACCACTATCAGATTAGAGACACAAGGGAGACTAGACATCTACCACCCCACTACCACTATCAGATTAGAGTTATAAAGGAGACTAGACATCTACCAGCCCACTACCACTATAAGCTTAGAGCCACAAGGGAGACTAGACATCTACCAGCCCACTACCACTATCAGATTAGAGCCACAAGGGAGACTAGACATCTACCAGCCCACTACCACTATCAGATTAGAGTCATAAGGGATACTAGATATCTACAACCCCACTAACACCATTATATTAGAGCCACAAAGGAGACTAGACATCTAC
This sequence comes from Salvelinus alpinus, assembly GCF_045679555.1. Lineage (NCBI taxonomy): Eukaryota > Metazoa > Chordata > Actinopteri > Salmoniformes > Salmonidae > Salvelinus > Salvelinus alpinus. The sequence continues at coordinate 50,070,290 of NC_092109.1, forward strand.
CACATCTACCACTATCAGATTACAGCCATAAAGGAGACTAGACATCTAGCACCCCACTACCACTATCAGATTAGAGCCATAAGGGAGACTAGACATCTACCAGCCCACTACCACTATCAGATTAGAGCCATAAGGGAGACTAGACATCTAGCACCCCACTACCACTATCAGATTAGAGCCATAAGGGAGACTAGACATCTAGCACCCACTACCACTATAACATTAGAGTTATAAAGGAGACTAGACATCTACCACCCCACTACCACTATAAGATTAGAGCCACAAGGGAGACTAGACATCTACCAACCCACTACAACTATCAGATTAGAGTCATAAGGGATATTAGATATCTACAACCCCACTACCACCATCATATTAGAGCCACAGAGGAGACTAGACATCTACCATATCTACCACTATCAGATTAGAGCCATAAAGGAGACTAGACATCAACCACCACAAAACCACTATCAGATTAGAGCCATAAAGAAGACTAGACATCTACCACCCCACTACAACTATCAGATTAGAGCCATAAGGGAGACTAGACATCTAGCTCCCCACTACCACTATCAGATTAGAGCCATAAGGGAGACTAGACATCTAGAACCCCACTACCACTATCAGATTAGAGCCATAAGGGAGACTAGACATCTAGCACCCCACTACCACTATCAGATTAGAGCCATTAGGGAGACTAGACATCTACCAGCCCACTACCACTATCAGATTAGAGTTATAAAGGCGACTAGACATCTACCACCCCACTACCACTATCAGATTAGAGTCATCAGGGATACTAGATATCTACAACCCCACTACCACCATCATATTAGAGCCACAAAGGAGACTAGACATCTACCACATCTACCACTATCAGATTAGAGCCATAAAGGAGACTAGACATCAACCACCACAAAACCACTATGAGATTAGAGCCATAAAGGAGACTAGACATCTAGCACCCCACTACCACTATCAGATTAGAGTTATAAAGGAGACTAGACATCTACCAGCCCACTACCACTATCAGATTAGAGTCATACGGGATACTAGATATCTACAACCCCACTACCACCATCATATTAGAGCCACAAAGGAGACTAGACATCTACCACATCTACCACTATCAGATTAGAGCCATAAAGGAGACTAGACATCAACCACCACAAAACCACTATCAGATTAGAGCCATAAAAGGAGACTAGACATCTACCACCCCACTACCACTATCAGATTAGAGCCATTAGGGAGACTAGACATCTACCATCCCACTACCACTATCAGATTAGAGCTATAAGGGAGACTAGACATCTAGCACCCCACTACCACTATAATATTAGAGTTATAAAGGAGACTAGACATCTACCACCCCACTACCACTATAAGATTAGAGCCACAAGGGAGACTAGACATCTACCAACCCACTACAACTATCAGATTAGAGTCATAAGGGATATTAGATATCTACAACCCCACTACCACCATCATATTAGAGCCACAAAGGAGACTAGACATCTACCATATCTACCACTATCAGATTAGAGCCATAAAGGAGACTAGACATCAACCACCACAAAACCACTATCAGATTAGAGCCATAAAGAAGACTAGACATCTACCACCCCACTACAACTATCAGATTAGAGCCATACGGGAGACTAGACATCTAGCACCCCACTACCACTATCAGATTAGAGCCATAAGGGAGACTAGACATCTACAACCCCACTACCACTATCAGATTAGAGCCATAAGGGAGACTAGACATCTAGCACCCCACTACCACTATCAGATTAGAGCCATTAGGGAGACTAGACATCTACCAGCCCACTACCACTATCAGATTAGAGTTATAAAGGCGACTAGACATCTACCACCCCACTACCACTATCAGATTAGAGTCATAAGGGATACTAGATATCTACAACCCCACTACCACCATCATATTAGAGCCACAAAGGAGACTAGACATCTACTACATCTACCACTATCAGATTAGAGCCATAAAGGAGACTAGACATCAACCACCACAAAACCACTATGAGATTAGAGCCATAAAGGAGACTAGACATCTAGCACCCCACTACCACTATCAGATTAGAGTTATAAAGCAGACTAGACATCTAGCACCCCACTACCACTATCAGATTAGAGCCATAAGGGAGACTAGACATCGACCACCCCACCACCACTATCAGATTAGAGTTATAAAGGAGACTAGACATCTGCCAACCCACAACCACTATCAGATTAGAGCCATTAGGGAGTCTAGACATCTACCATCCCACAACCACTATCAGATTAGAGTTATAAAGGAGACTAGACATCTACCAACCCACAACCACTATCAGATTAGTGCCAACAAGCGAGACTAGACATCTACCACCCCACTACCACTATCAGATTAGAGTTATAAAGGAGACTAGACATCTACCAGCCCACTACCACTATCAGATTAGAGTCATAAGGGATACTAGATATCTACAACCCCACTACCACCATCATATTAGAGCCACAAAGGAGACTAGACATCTACCATATCTACCACTATCAGATTAGAGCCATAAAGGAGACTAGACATCAACCACAACAAAACCACTATCAGATTAGAGACACAAGGGAGACTAGATATCAACGACCCGACTACCACTATAAGATTAGAGCCATAAGGGAGACTAGAAATCTACCAACCCACTACCACAATCAGATTAGAGCCATAAGGGAGACTAGATATCTACGACCCCACTACCACCATCATATTAGAGCCACAAAGGAGACTAGACATCTACCACCACAAAACCACTATCAGATTAGAGACACAAGGGAGACTAGACATCTACCACCCCACTACCACTATCAGATTAGAGTTATAAAGGAGACTAGACATCGACCACCCCACTACCACTATCAGATTAGAGCCATAAGGGAGACTAGACATCTAGCACCCCACTACCACTATCAGATTAGAGCCATAAGGGAGACTAGACATCTAGCACCCCACTACCACTATCAGATTAGAGCCATTAGGGAGACTAGACATCTACCAGCCCACTACCACTATCAGATTAGAGCCATAAAGGAGACTAGACATCTACCAACCCACTACCACTATCAGATTAGAGCCACAAAGGAGACTAGACATCTACCACATCTACCACTATCAGATTAGAGCCATAAAGGAGACTAGACATCAACCACAACAAAACCACTATCAGATTAGAGACACAAGGGAGACTAGATATCAACAACCCGACTACCACTATAAGATTAGAGCCATAAGGGAGACTAGAAATCTACCAACCCACTACCACAATCAGATTAGAGCCATAAGGGAGACTAGATATCTACGACCCCACTACCACCATCATATTAGAGCCACAAAGGAGACTAGACATCTACCACCACAAAACCACTATCAGATTAGAGACACAAGGGAGACTAGACATCTAGCACCCCACTACCACTATCAGATTAGAGTTATAAAGGAGACTAGACATCGACCACCCCACTACCACTATCAGATTAGAGCCATAAGGGAGACTAGACATCTACCAACCCACTACCACAATCAGATTAGAGCCATAAGGGAGACTAGATATCTACGACCCCACTACCACCATCATATTCGAGCCACAAAGGAGACTAGACATCTACCATATCTACCACTATCAGATTAGAGCCATAAAGGAGACTAGACATCAACCACCACAAAACCACTATCAGATTAGAGACACAAGGGAGCCTAGACATCTACCACCCCACTACCACTATCAGATTAGAGTTATAAAGGAGACTAGACATCTACCACCCCACTACCACTATAAGATTAGAGCCACAAGGGAGACTAGACATCTACCAACCCACTACAACTATCAGATTAGAGTCATAAGGGATATTAGATATCTACAACCCCACTACCACCATCATATTAGAGCCACAAAGGAGACTAGACATCTACCATATCTACCACTATCAGATTAGAGCCATAAAGGAGACTAGACATCAACCACCACAAAACCACTATCAGATTAGAGCCATAAAGAAGACTAGACATCTACCACCCCACTACAACTATCAGATTAGAGCCATACGGGAGACTAGACATCTAGCACCCCACTACCACTATCAGATTAGAGCCATAAGGGAGACTAGACATCTAGAACCCCACTACCACTATCAGATTAGAGCCATAAGGGAGACTAGACATCTAGCACCCCACTACCACTATCAGATTAGAGCCATTAGGGAGACTAGACATCTACCAGCCCACTACCACTATCAGATTAGAGTTATAAAGGCGACTAGACATCTACCACCCCACTACCACTATCAGATTAGAGTCATAAGGGATACTAGATATCTACAACCCCACTACCACCATCATATTAGAGCCACAAAGGAGACTAGACATCTACCACATCTACCACTATCAGATTAGAGCCATAAAGGAGACTAGACATCAACCACCACAAAACCACTATGAGATTAGAGCCATAAAGGAGACTAGACATCTAGCACCCCACTACCACTATCAGATTAGAGTTATAAAGCAGACTAGACATCTAGCACCCCACTACCACTATCAGATTAGAGCCATAAGGGAGACTAGACATCGACCACCCCACCACCACTATCAGATTAGAGTTATAAAGGAGACTAGACATCTGCCAACCCACAACCACTATCAGATTAGAGCCATTAGGGAGTCTAGACATCTACCATCCCACAACCACTATCAGATTAGAGTTATAAAGGAGACTAGACATCTACCAACCCACAACCACTATCAGATTAGTGACACAAGCGAGACTAGACATCTACCACCCCACTACCACTATCAGATTAGAGTTATAAAGGAGACTAGACATCTACCAGCCCACTACCACTATCAGATTAGAGTCATAAGGGATACTAGATATCTACAACCCCACTACCACCATCATATTAGAGCCACAAAGGAGACTAGACATCTACCATATCTACCACTATCAGATTAGAGCCATAAAGGAGACTAGACATCAACCACCACAAAACCACTATCAGATTAGAGCCATAAAGAAGACTAGACATCTACCATCCCACTACAACTATCAGATTAGAGCCATAAGGGAGACTAGACATCTAGCACCCCACTACCACTATCAGATTAGAGCCATAAGGGAGACTAGACATCTAGCACCCCACTACCACTATCAGATTAGAGCCATAAGGGAGACTAGACATCTAGCACCCCACTACCACTATCAGATTAGAGCCATTAGGGAGACTAGACATCTACCAGCCCACTACCACTATCAGATTAGAGCCATAAGGGAGACTAGACATCTAGCACCCCACTACCACTATCAGATTAGAGCCATAAAGGAGACTAGACATCTACCAGCCCACTACCACTATCAGATTAGAGCCATAAAGGAGACTAGACATCTACCAACCCACTACCACTATCAGATTAGAGCCACAAAGGAGACTAGACATCTACCACATCTACCACTATCAGATTAGAGCCATAAAGGAGACTAGACATCAACCACAACAAAACCACTATCAGATTAGAGACACAAGGGAGACTAGATATCAACGACCCGACTACCACTATAAGATTAGAGCCATAAGGGAGACTAGAAATCTACCAACCCACTACCACAATCAGATTAGAGCCATAAGGGAGACTAGATATCTACGACCCCACTACCACCATCATATTAGAGCCACAAAGGAGACTAGACATCTACCACCACAAAACCACTATCAGATTAGAGACACAAGGGAGACTAGACATCTAGCACCCCACTACCACTATCAGATTAGAGTTATAAAGGAGACTAGACATCGACCACCCCACTACCACTATCAGTTTAGAGCCATAATTGAGACTAGAAATCTACCAACCCACTACCACAATCAGATTAGAGCCATAAGGGAGACTAGATATCTACGACCCCACTACCACCATCATATTCGAGCCACAAAGGAGACTAGACATCTACCATATCTACCACTATCAGATTAGAGCCATAAAGGAGACTAGACATCAACCACCACAAAACCACTATCAGATTAGAGACACAAGGGAGCCTAGACATCTACCACCCCACTACCACTATCAGATTAGAGTTATAAAGGAGACTAGACATCTACCAGCCCACTACCACTATCAGATTAGAGCCACAAGGGAGACTAGACATCTACCAGCCCACTACACCTATCAGATTAGAGCCACAAGGGAGACTAGACATCTACCAGCCCACTACCACTATGAGATTAGAGCCCTAAGGGAGACTAGAAATCTAGCAACCCACTACCACTATCAGATTAGAGCCATAAGGGAGACTAGACATCGACCACCCCACCACCACTATCAGATTAGAGTTATAAAGGAGACTAGACATCTGCCAACCCACAACCACTATCAGATTAGAGCCATTAGGGAGTCTAGACATCTACCATCCCACAACCACTATCAGATTAGAGTTATAAAGGAGACTAGACATCTACCAACCCACAACCACTATCAGATTAGTGACACAAGCGAGACTAGACATCTACCACCCCACTACCACTATCAGATTAGAGTTATAAAGGAGACTAGACATCTACCAGCCCACTACCACTATCAGATTAGAGTCATAAGGGATACTAGATATCTACAACCCCACTACCACCATCATATTAGAGCCACAAAGGAGACTAGACATCTACCATATCTACCACTATCAGATTAGAGCCATAAAGGAGACTAGACATCAACCACCACAAAACCACTATCAGATTAGAGCCATAAAGAAGACTAGACATCTACCACCCCACTACAACTATCAGATTAGAGCCATACGGGAGACTAGACATCTAGCACCCCACTACCACTATCAGATTAGAGCCATAAGGGAGACTAGACATCTACAACCCCACTACCACTATCAGATTAGAGCCATAAGGGAGACTAGACATCTAGCACCCCACTACCACTATCAGATTAGAGCCATTAGGGAGACTAGACATCTACCAGCCCACTACCACTATCAGATTAGAGTTATAAAGGCGACTAGACATCGACCACCCCACTACCACTATCAGTTTAGAGCCATAATTGAGACTAGAAATCTACCAACCCACTACCACAATCAGATTAGAGCCATAAGGGAGACTAGATATCTACGACCCCACTACCACCATCATATTCGAGCCACAAAGGAGACTAGACATCTACCATATCTACCACTATCAGATTAGAGCCATAAAGGAGACTAGACATCAACCACCACAAAACCACTATCAGATTAGAGACACAAGGGAGCCTAGACATCTACCACCCCACTACCACTATCAGATTAGAGTTATAAAGGAGACTAGACATCTACCAACCCACTACCACTATCAGATTAGAGCCACAAGGGAGACTAGACATCTACCAGCCCACTACACCTATCAGATTAGAGCCACAAGGGAGACTAGACATCGACCACCTCACTACCACTATAAGATTAGAGCCCTAAGGGAGACTAGAAATCTAGCAACCCACTACCACTATCAGATTAGAGCCATAAGGGAGACTAGACATCGACCACCCCACCACCACTATCAGATTAGAGTTATAAAGGAGACTAGACATCTGCCAACCCACAACCACTATCAGATTAGAGCCATTAGGGAGTCTAGACATCTACCATCCCACAACCACTATCAGATTAGAGTTATAAAGGAGACTAGACATCTACCAACCCACAACCACTATCAGATTAGTGACACAAGCGAGACTAGACATCTACCACCCCACTACCACTATCAGATTAGAGTTATAAAGGAGACTAGACATCTACCAGCCCACTACCACTATCAGATTGAAGTCATAAGGGATACTAGATATCTACAACCCCACTACCACCATCATATTAGAGCCACAAAGGAGACTAGACATCTACCATATCTACCACTATCAGATTAGAGCCATAAAGGAGACTAGACATCAACCACCACAAAACCACTATCAGATTAGAGCCATAAAGAAGACTAGACATCTACCACCCCACTACAACTATCAGATTAGAGCCATACGGGAGACTAGACATCTAGCACCCCACTACCACTATCAGATTAGAGCCATAAGGGAGACTAGACATCTACAACCCCACTACCACTATCAGATTAGAGCCATAAGGGAGACTAGACATCTAGCACCCCACTACCACTATCAGATTAGAGCCATTAGGGAGACTAGACATCTACCAGCCCACTACCACTATCAGATTAGAGTTATAAAGGCGACTAGACATCTGCCACCCCACTACCACTATCAGATTAGAGTCATAAGGGATACTAGATATCTACAACCCCACTACCACCATCATATTAGAGCCACAAAGGAGACTAGACATCTACCACATCTACCACTATCAGATTAGAGCCATAAAGGAGACTAGACATCAACCACCACAAAACCACTATGAGATTAGAGCCATAAAGGAGACTAGACATCTAGCACCCCACTACCACTATCAGATTAGAGTTATAAAGCAGACTAGACATCTAGCACCCCACTACCACTATCAGATTAGAGCCATAAGGGAGACTAGACATCTGCCAACCCACAACCACTATCAGATTAGAGCCATTAGGGAGTCTAGACATCTACCATCCCACTACCACTATCAGATTAGAGTTATAAAGGAGACTAGACATCTACCAACCCACAACCACTATCAGATTAGTGACACAAGCGAGACTAGACATCTACCACCCCACTACCACTATCAGATTAGAGTTATAAAGGAGACTAGACATCTACCAGCCCACTACCACTATCAGAATAGAGTCATAAGGGATACTAGATATCTACAACCCCACTACCACCATCATATTAGAGCCACAAAGGAGACTAGACATCTACCATATCTACCACTATCAGATTAGAGCCATAAAGGAGACTAGACATCAACCACCACAAAACCACTATCAGATTAGAGCCATAAAGAAGACTAGACATCTACGACCCCACTACAACTATCAGATTAGAGCCATAAGGGAGACTAGATATCTACGACCCCACTACCACCATCATATTCGAGCCACAAAGGAGACTAGACATCTACCATATCTACCACTATCAGATTAGAGCCATAAAGGAGACTAGACATCAACCACCACAAAACCACTATCAGATTAGAGACACAAGGGAGCCTAGACATCTACCACCCCACTACCACTATCAGATTAGAGTTATAAAGGAGACTAGACATCTACCACCACACTACCACTATAATATTAGAGCCACAAGGGAGACTAGACATCTACCAACCCACTACAACTATCAGATTAGAGTCATAAGGGATATTAGATATCTACAACCCCACTACCACCATCATATTAGAGCCACAAAGGAGACTAGACATCTACCATATCTACCACTATCAGATTAGAGCCATAAAGGAGACTAGACATCAACCACCACAAAACCACTATCAGATTAGAGCCATAAAGAAGACTAGACATCTACGACCCCACTACAACTATCAGATTAGAGCCATACGGGAGACTAGACATCTAGCACCCCACTACCACTATCAGATTAGAGCCATAAGGGAGACTAGACATCTAGAACCCCACTACCACTATCAGATTAGAGCCATAAGGGAGACTAGACATCTAGCACCCCACTACCACTATCAGATTAGAGCCATTAGGGAGACTAGACATCTACCAGCCCACTACCACTATCAGATTAGAGCCATAAGGGAGACTAGACATCTAGCACCCCACTACCACTATCAGATTAGAGCCATAAGGGAGACTAGACATCTACCAGCCCACTACCACTATCAGATTAGAGCCACAAAGGAGACTAGACATCTACCACATCTACCACTATCAGATTAGAGTCATAAAGGAGACTAGACATCAACCACAACAAAACCACTATCAGATTAGAGACACAAGGGAGACTAGATATCAACGACCCGACTACCACTATAAGATTAGAGCCATAAGGGAGACTAGAAATCTACCAACCCACTACCACAATCAGATTAGAGCCATAAGGGAGACTAGATATCTACGACCCCACTACCACCATCATATTAGAGCCACAAAGGAGACTAGACATCTACCACCACAAAACCACTATCAGATTAGAGACACAAGGGAGACTAGACATCTAGCACCCCACTACCACTATCAGATTAGAGTTATAAAGGAGACTAGACATCGACCACCCCACTACCACTATCAGTTTAGAGCCATAAGGGAGACTAGAAATCTACCAACCCACTACAACAATCAGATTAGAGCCATAAGGGAGACTAGATATCTACGACCCCACTACCACCATCATATTCGAGCCACAAAGGAGACTAGACATCTACCATATCTACCACTATCAAATTAGAGCCATAAAGGAGACTAGACATCAACCACCACAAAACCACTATCAGATTAGAGACACAAGGGAGCCTAGACATCTACCACCCCACTACCACTATCAGATTAGAGTTATAAAGGAGACTAGACATCTACCACCCCACTACCACTATAAGATTAGAGCCACAAGGGAGACTAGACATCTACCAACCCACTACAACTATCAGATTAGAGTCATAAGGGATATTAGATATCTACAACCCCACTACCACCATCATATTAGAGCCACAAAGGAGACTAGACATCTACCATATCTACCACTATCAGATTAGAGCCATAAAGGAGACTAGACATCAACCACCACAAAACCACTATCAGATTAGAGCCATAAAGAAGACTAGACATCTACGACCCCACTACAACTATCAGATTAGAGCCATACGGGAGACTAGACATCTAGCACCCCACTACCACTATCAGATTAGAGCCATAAGGGAGACTAGACATCTAGAACCCCACTACCACTATCAGATTAGAGCCATAAGAGAGACTAGACATCTAGCACCCCACTACCACTATCAGATTAGAGCCATTAGGGAGACTAGACATCTACCAGCCCACTACCACTATCAGATTAGAGTTATAAAGGCGACTAGACATCTACCACCCCACTACCACTATCAGATTAGAGTCATAAGGGATACTAGATATCTACAACCCCACTACCACCATCATATTAGAGCCACAAAGGAGACTAGACATCTACCACATCTACCACTATCAGATTAGAGCCATAAAGGAGACTAGACATCAACCACCACAAAACCACTATGAGATTAGAGCCATAAAGGAGACTAGACATCTAGCACCCCACTACCACTATCAGATTAGAGTTATAAAGCAGACTAGACATCTAGCACCCCACTACCACTATCAGATTAGAGCCATAAGGGAGACTAGACATCGACCACCCCACCACCACTATCAGATTAGAGTTATAAAGGAGACTAGACATCTGCCAACCCACAACCACTATCAGATTAGAGCCATTAGGGAGTCTAGACATCTACCATCCCACAACCACTATCAGATTAGAGTTATAAAGGAGACTAGACATCTACCAACCCACAACCACTATCAGATTAGTGACACAAGCGAGACTAGACATCTACCACCCCACTACCACTATCAAATTAGAGTTATAAAGGAGACTAGACATCTACCAGCCCACTACCACTATCAGATTAGAGTCATAAGGGATACTAGATATCTACAACCCCACTACCACCATCATATTAGAGCCACAAAGGAGACTAGACATCTACCATATCTACCACTATCAGATTAGAGCCATAAAGGAGACTAGACATCAACCACCACAAAACCACTATCAGATTAGAGCCATAAAGAAGACTAGACATCTACCATCCCACTACAACTATCAGATTAGAGTCATAAGGGAGACTAGACATCTAGCACCCCACTACCACTATCAGATTAGAGCCATAAGGGAGACTAGACATCTAGCACCCCACTACCACTATCAGATTAGAGCCATAAGGGAGACTAGACATCTAGCACCCCACTACCACTATCAGATTAGAGCCATTAGGGAGACTAGACATCTACCAGCCCACTACCACTATCAGATTAGAGCCATAAGGGAGACTAGACATCTACCACATCTACCACTATCAGATTAGAGCCATAAAGGAGACTAGACATCAACCACAACAAAACCACTATCAGATTAGAGACACAAGGGAGACTAGATATCAACGACCCGACTACCACTATAAGATTAGAGCCATAAGGGAGACTAGAAATCTACCAACCCACTACCACAATCAGATTAGAGCCATAAGGGAGACTAGATATCTACGACCCCACTACCACCATCATATTAGAGCCACAAAGGAGACTAGACATCTACAACCACAAAACCACTATCAGATTAGAGACACAAGGGAGACTAGACATCTAGCACCCCACTACCACTATCAGATTAGAGTTATAAAGGAGACTAGACATCGACCACCCCACTACCACTATCAGTTTAGAGCCATAAGGGAGACTAGAAATCTACCAACCCACTACCACAATCAGATTAGAGCCATAAGGGAGACTAGATATCTACGACCCCACTACCACCATCATATTCGAGCCACAAAGGAGACTAGACATCTACCATATCTACCACTATCAGATTAGAGCCATAAAGGAGACTAGACATCAACCACCACAAAACCACTATCAGATTAGAGACACAAGGGAGCCTAGACATCTACCACCCCACTACCACTATCAGATTAGAGTTATAAAGGAGACTAGACATCTACCAACCCACTACCACTATCAGATTAGAGCCACAAGGGAGACTAGACATCTACCAGCCCACTACACCTATCAGATTAGAGCCACAAGGGAGACTAGACATCGACCACCTCACTACCACTATAAGATTAGAGCCCTAAGGGAGACTAGAAATCTAGCAACCCACTACCACTATCAGATTAGAGCCATAAGGGAGACTAGATATCTACGACCCCACTACCGCCATGATATTAGAGCCACAAAGGAGACTAGACATCTACCATATCTACCACTATCAGATTAGAGCCATAAAGGAGACTAGACATCAACCACCACAAAACCACTATCAGATTAGAGACACAAGGGAGACTAGACATCTACCACCCCACTACCACTATCAGATTAGAGTTATAAAGGAGACTAGACATCGACCACCCCACTAACACAATCAGATTAGAGCCATAAAGGAGAGTAGACATCGACCACCCCACTACCACTATCAGATTAGAGTTATAAGGAGACTAGACATCTACCAACCCACAACCACTATCAGATTAGAGCCATTAGGGAGGCTAGACATCTACCAGCCCACTACCACTCTCAGATTAGAGTTATAAAGGAGACTAGACATCTACCAGCCCACTACCACTATCAGATTAGAGCCACAAGGGAGACTAGACATCTACCACCCCACTACCACTATCAGATTAGAGCCATAAAGGAGACTAGACATCTACCAGCCCACTACCACTATCAGATGAGAGTTATAAAGGAGACTAGACATCTACCAGCCCACAACCACTATCAGATTAGAGCCACAAGGGAGACTAGACATCTACCAACCCACAACCACAATCAGATTAGAGCCACAAGGGAGACTAGACATCTACCAGCTCACTACAACTGTACGATTAGAGCCATAAGGGAGACTAGACATCAACCACCACAAAACCACTATCAGATTAGAGCCATACAGGAGACTAGACATCAACCACCACAAAACCACTATCAGATTAGAGCCATTAAGAAGACTAGACATCTAGCACCCCACTACCACTATCAGATTAGAGCCACAAGGGAGACTAGACATCTACCAGCTCACTACAACTGTACGATTAGAGCCATAAGGGAGACTAGAAATCTACCAACCCACTACCACAATCAGATTAGAGCCATAAGGGAGACTAGATATCTACGACCCCACTACCACCATCATATTCGAGCCACAAAGGAGACTAGACATCTACCATATCTACCACTATCAGATTAGAGCCATAAAGGAGACTAGACATCAACCACCACAAAACCACTATCAGATTAGAGACACAAGGGAGCCTAGACATCTACCACCCCACTACCACTATCAGATTAGAGTTATAAAGGAGACTAGACATCTACCAACCCACTACCACTATCAGATTAGAGCCACAAGGGAGACTAGACATCTACCAGCCCACTACACCTATCAGATTAGAGCCACAAGGGAGACTAGACATCGACCACCTCACTACCACTATAAGATTAGAGCCCTAAGGGAGACTAGAAATCTAGCAACCCACTACCACTATCAGATTAGAGCCATAAGGGAGACTAGATATCTACGACCCCACTACCGCCATGATATTAGAGCCACAAAGGAGACTAGACATCTACCATATCTACCACTATCAGATTAGAGCCATAAAGGAGACTAGACATCAACCACCACAAAACCACTATCAGATTAGAGACACAAGGGAGACTAGACATCTACCACCCCACTACCACTATCAGATTAGAGTTATAAAGGAGACTAGACATCGACCACCCCACTAACACAATCAGATTAGAGCCATAAAGGAGAGTAGACATCGACCACCCCACTACCACTATCAGATTAGAGTTATAAGGAGACTAGACATCTACCAACCCACAACCACTATCAGATTAGAGCCATTAGGGAGGCTAGACATCTACCAGCCCACTACCACTCTCAGATTAGAGTTATAAAGGAGACTAGACATCTACCAGCCCACTACCACTATCAGATTAGAGCCACAAGGGAGACTAGACATCTACCAGCCCACTACAACTATCAGATTAGAGCCACAAGGGAGACTAGACATCTACCAGCCCACTACCACTATCAGATTAGAGTTATAAAGGAGACTAGACATCTACCAGCCCACAACCACTATCAGATTAGAGCCACAAGGGAGACTAGACATCTACCAACCCACAACCACAATCAGATTAGAGCCACAAGGGAGACTAGACATCTACCAGCTCACTACAACTGTACGATTAGAGCCATAAGGGAGACTAGACATCAACCACCACAAAACCACTATCAGATTAGAGCCATACAGGAGACTAGACATCAACCACCACAAAACCACTATCAGATTAGAGCCATTAAGAAGACTAGACATCTAGCACCCCACTACCACTATCAGATTAGAGCCACAAGGGAGACTAGACATCTACCAGCTCACTACAACTGTACGATTAGAGCCATAAGGGAGACTAGAAATCTACCAACCCACTACCACAATCAGATTAGAGCCATAAGGGAGACTAGATATCTACGACCCCACTACCACCATCATATTAGAGCCACAAAGGAGACTAGACATCTACCATATCTACCACTATCAGATTAGAGCCATAAAGGAGACTAGACATCAACCACCACAAAACCACTATCAGATTAGAGACACAAGGGAGCCTAGACATCTACCACCCCACTACCACTATCAGATTAGAGTTATAAAGGAGACTAGACATCTACCAACCCACTACCACTATCAGATTAGAGCCACAAGGGAGACTAGACATCTACCAGCCCACTACACCTATCAGATTAGAGCCACAAGGGAGACTAGACATCGACCACCTCACTACCACTATAAGATTAGAGCCCTAAGGGAGACTAGAAATCTAGCAACCCACTACCACTATCAGATTAGAGCCATAAGGGAGACTAGATATCTACGACCCCACTACCGCCATGATATTAGAGCCACAAAGGAGACTAGACATCTACCATATCTACCACTATCAGATTAGAGCCATAAAGGAGACTAGACATCAACCACCACAAAACCACTATCAGATTAGAGACACAAGGGAGACTAGACATCTACCACCCCACTACCACTATCAGATTAGAGTTATAAAGGAGACTAGACATCGACCACCCCACTAACACAATCAGATTAGAGCCATAAAGGAGAGTAGACATCGACCACCCCACTACCACTATCAGATTAGAGTTATAAGGAGACTAGACATCTACCAACCCACAACCACTATCAGATTAGAGCCATTAGGGAGGCTAGACATCTACCAGCCCACTACCACTCTCAGATTAGAGTTATAAAGGAGACTAGACATCTACCAGCCCACTACCACTATCAGATTAGAGCCACAAGGGAGACTAGACATCTACCAGCCCACTACAACTATCAGATTAGAGCCACACGGGAGACTAGACATCTACCAGCCCACTACCACTATCAGATGAGAGTTATAAAGGAGACTAGACATCTACCAGCCCACAACCACTATCAGATTAGAGCCACAAGGGAGACTAGACATCTACCAACCCACAACCACAATCAGATTAGAGCCACAAGGGAGACTAGACATCTACCAGCTCACTACAACTGTACGATTAGAGCCATAAGGGAGACTAGACATCAACCACCACAAAACCACTATCAGATTAGAGCCATACAGGAGACTACACATCAACCACCACAAAACCACTATCAGATTAGAGCCATTAAGAAGACTAGACATCTAGCACCCCACTACCACTATCAGATTAGAGCCACAAGGGAGACTAGACATCTACCAGCTCACTACAACTGTACGATTAGAGCCATAAGGGAGACTAGAAATCTACCAACCCACTACCACAATCAGATTAGAGCCATAAGGGAGACTAGATATCTACGACCCCACTACCACCATCATATTAGAGCCACAAAGGAGACTAGACATCTACCATATCTACCACTATCAGATTAGAGCCATAAAGGAGACTAGACATCAACCACCACAAAACCACTATCAGATTAGAGACACAAGGGAGTCTAGACATCTACCACCCCACTACCACTATAAGATTAGAGCCATAAGGGAGACTAGACATCTACCAGCCGACTACCACTATAAGATTAGAGCCACAAGGGAGACTAGACATCTACCAGCCCACTACCACTATCAGATTAGAGTTATAAAGGCGACTAGACATCTACCACCCCACTACCACTATCAGATTAGAGTCATACGGGATACTAGATATCTACAACCCCACTACCACCATCATATTAGAGCCACAAAGGAGACTAGACATCTACCACATCTACCACTATCAGATTAGAGCCATAAAGGAGACTAGACATCAACCACCACAAAACCACTATCAGATTAGAGCCATAAAGCAGACTAGACATCTACCAGCCAACTACCACTATCAGATTAGAGCCATAAGGGAGACTAGACATCTAGCACCCCACTACCACTATCAGATTAGAGTTATAAAGGAGACTAGACATCTACCAACCCACTACCACTATAAGATTAGAGGCACAAGGCAGACTAGACATCTACCAGCCCACTACAACTATCAGATTAGAGCCACAAGGGAGACTAGACATCTACCACCCCACTACCACTATAAGATTAGAGGCACAAGGCAGACTAGACATCTACCAGCCCACTACAACTATCAGATTAGAGCCACAAGGGAGACTAGACATCTACCAGCCTACTACACCTATCAGATTAGAGCCACAAGGGAGACTAGACATCGACCACCTCACTACCACTATAAGATTAGAGCCCTAAGGGAGACTAGAAATCTAGCAACCCACTACCACTATCAGATTAGAGCCATAAGGGAGACTAGATATCTACGACCCCACTACCGCCATGATATTAGAGCCACAAAGGAGACTAGACATCTACCATATCTACCACTATCAGATTAGAGCCATAAAGGAGACTAGACATCAACCACCACAAAACCACTATCAGATTAGAGACACAAGGGAGACTAGACATCTACCACCCCACTACCACTATCAGATTAGAGTTATAAAGGAGACTAGACATCGACCACCCCACTAACACTATCAGATTAGAGCCATAAAGGAGAGTAGACATCGACCACCCCACTACCACTATCAGATTAGAGTTATAAGGAGACTAGACATCTACCAACCCACAACCACTATCAGATTAGAGCCATTAGGGAGGCTAGACATCTACCAGCCCACTACCACTCTCAGATTAGAGTTATAAAGGAGACTAGACATCTACCAGCCCACTACCACTATAAGATTAGAGCCACAAGGGAGACTAGACATCTACCAGCCCACTACAACTATCAGATTAGAGCCACAAGGGAGACTAGACATCTACCAGCCCACTACCACTATCAGATTAGAGTTATAAAGGAGACTAGACATCTACCAGCCCACAACCACTATCAGATTAGAGCCACAAGGGAGACTAGACATCTACCAACCCACAACCACAATCAGATTAGAGCCACAAGCGAGACTAGACATCTACCAGCTCACTACAACTGTACGATTAGAGCCATAAGGGAGACTAGACATCTACCAGCCCACAACCACTATCAGATTAGATCCATAAGGGAGACTAGATATCTACGACCCCACTACCACCATCAAATTAGAGCCACAAAGGAGACTAGACATCTACCATATCTACCACTATCAGATTAGAGCCATACAGGAGACTAGACATCAACCACCACAAAACCACTATCAGATTAGAGCCATAAGGGAGACTAGATATCTACAACCCCACTACCACCATCATATTAGAGCCACAAAGGAGACTAGACATCGACCACATCTACCACTATCATATTAGAGCCATAAGGGAGACTAGACATCTAGCACCCCACTACCACTATCATATTAGAGTTATAAAGGAGACTAGACATCTACCAACCCACTACCACTATAAGATTAGAGCCACAAGGCAGACTAAACATCTACCAGCCCACTACAACTATCAGATTAGAGCCACAAGGGAGACTAGACATCTACCACCCCACTACCACTATAAGATTAGAGGCACAAGGCAGACTAGACATCTACCAGCCCACTACAACTATCAGATTAGAGCCACAAGGGAGACTAGACATCTACCAGCCCACTACCACTATCAGATTAGAGACACAAGGGAGACTAGACATCTACCACCCCACTACCACTATAAGATTAGAGCCATAAGGGAGACTAGACATCTACCAGCCCACTACCACTATCAGATTAGAGTTATAAAGGCGACTAGACATCTACCACCCCACTACCACTATCAGATTAGAGTCATAAGGAATACTAGATATCTACGACCCCACTACCACCATCATATTAGAGCCACAAAGGAGACTAGACATCTACCATATCTACCACTATCAGATTAGAGCCATAAAGGAGACTAGACATCAACCACCACAAAACCACTATCAGATTAGAGACACAAGGGAGCCTAGACATCTACCACCCCACTACCACTATCAGATTAGAGTTATAAAGGAGACTAGACATCTACCAACCCACTACCACTATCAGATTAGAGCCACAAGGGAGACTAGACATCTACCAGCCCACTACACCTATCAGATTAGAGCCACAAGGGAGACTAGACGTCGACCACCTCACTACCACTATAAGATTAGAGCCCTAAGGGAGACTAGAAATCTAGCAACCCACTACCACTATCAGATTAGAGCCATAAGGGAGACTAGATATCTACGACCCCACTACCGCCATGATATTAGAGCCACAAAGGAGACTAGACATCTACCATATCTACCACTATCAGATTAGAGCCATAAAGGAGACTAGACATCAACCACCACAAAACCACTATCAGATTAGAGACACAAGGGAGACTAGACATCTACCACCCCACTACCACTATCAGATTAGAGTTATAAAGGAGACTAGACATCGACCACCCCACTAACACTATCAGATTAGAGCCATAAAGGAGAGTAGACATCGACCACCCCACTACCACTATCAGATTAGAGTTATAAGGAGACTAGACATCTACCAACCCACAACCACTATCAGATTAGAGCCATTAGGGAGGCTAGACATCTACCAGCCCACTACCACTCTCAGATTAGAGTTATAAAGGAGACTAGACATCTACCAGCCCACTACCACTATAAGATTAGAGCCACAAGGGAGACTAGACATCTACCAGCCCACTACAACTATCAGATTAGAGCCACACGGGAGACTAGACATCTACCAGCCCACTACCACTATCAGATGAGAGTTATAAAGGAGACTAGACATCTACCAGCCCACAACCACTATCAGATTAGAGCCACAAGGGAGACTAGACATCTACCAACCCACAACCACAATCAGATTAGAGCCACAAGGGAGACTAGACATCTACCAGCTCAATACAACTGTACAATTAGAGCCATAAGGGAGACTAGACATCTACCAGCCCACAACCACTATCAGATTAGATCCATAAGGGAGACTAGATATCTACGACCCCACTACCACCATCAAATTAGAGCCACAAAGGAGACTAGACATCTACCATATCTACCACTATCAGATTAGAGCCATACAGGAGACTAGACATCAACCACCACAAAACCACTATCAGATTAGAGCCATTAAGAAGACTAGACATCTAGCACCCCACTACCACTATCAGATTAGAGCCACAAGGGAGACTAGACATCTACCAGCTCACTACAACTGTACGATTAGAGCCATAAGGGAGACTAGAAATCTACCAACCCACTACCAAAATCAGATTAGAGCCATAAGGGAGACTAGATATCTACGACCCCACTACCACCATCATATTAGAGCCACAAAGGAGACTAGACATCTACCATATCTACCACTATCAGATTAGAGCCATAAAGGAGACTAGACATCAACCACCACAAAACCACTATCAGATTAGAGACACAAGGGAGTCTAGACATCTACCACAGAACTACCATTATAAGATTAGAGCCATAAGGGAGACTAGACATCTACCAGCCGACTACCACTATAAGATTAGAGCCACAAGGGAGACTAGACATCTACCAGCCCACTACCACTATCAGATTAGAGTTATAAAGGCGACTAGACATCTACCACCCCACTACCACTATCAGATTAGAGTCATACGGGATACTAGATATCTACAACCCCACTACCACCATCATATTAGAGCCACAAAGGAGACTAGACATCTACCACATCTACCACTATCAGATTAGAGCCATAAAGGAGACTAGACATCAACCACCACAAAACCACTATCAGATTAGAGCCATAAAGCAGACTAGACATCTACCAGCCAACTACCACTATCAGATTAGAGCCATAAGGGAGACTAGACATCTAGCACCCCACTACCACTATCAGATTAGAGTTATAAAGGAGACTAGACATCTACCAACCCACTACCACTATAAGATTAGAGGCACAAGGCAGACTAGACATCTACCAGCCCACTACAACTATCAGATTAGAGCCACAAGGGAGACTAGACATCTACCAGCCCACTACCACTATAAGATTAGAGGCACAAGGCAGACTAGACATCTACCAGCCCACTACAACTATCAGATTAGAGCCACAAGGGAGACTAGACATCTACCAGCCCACTACACCTATCAGATTAGAGCCACAAGGGAGACTAGACATCGACCACCTCACTACCACTATAAGATTAGAGCCCTAAGGGAGACTAGAAATCTAGCAACCCACTACCACTATCAGATTAGAGCCATAAGGGAGACTAGATATCTACGACCCCACTACCGCCATGATATTAGAGCCACAAAGGAGACTAGACATCTACCATATCTACCACTATCAGATTAGAGCCATAAAGGAGACTAGACATCAACCACCACAAAACCACTATCAGATTAGAGACACAAGGGAGACTAGACATCTACCACCCCACTACCACTATCAGATTAGAGTTATAAAGGAGACTAGACATCGACCACCCCACTAACACTATCAGATTAGAGCCATAAAGGAGAGTAGACATCGACCACCCCACTACCACTATCAGATTAGAGTTATAAGGAGACTAGACATCTACCAACCCACAACCACTATCAGATTAGAGCCATTAGGGAGGCTAGACATCTACCAGCCCACTACCACTCTCAGATTAGAGTTATAAAGGAGACTAGACATCTACCAGCCCACTACCACTATAAGATTAGAGCCACAAGGGAGACTAGACATCTACCAGCCCACTACAACTATCAGATTAGAGCCACAAGGGAGACTAGACATCTACCAGCCCACTACCACTATCAGATTAGAGTTATAAAGGAGACTAGACATCTACCAGCCCACAACCACTATCAGATTAGAGCCACAAGGGAGACTAGACATCTACCAACCCACAACCACAATCAGATTAGAGACACAAGGGAGACTAGACATCTACCAGCTCACTACAACTGTACGATTAGAGCCATAAGGGAGACTAGACATCTACCAGCCCACAACCACTATCAGATTAGATCCATAAGGGAGACTAGATATCTACGACCCCACTACCACCATCAAATTAGAGCCACAAAGGAGACTAGACATATACCATATCTACCACTATCAGATTAGAGCCATAAAGGAGACTAGACATCAACCACCACAATACCACTATCAGATTAGAGCCATAAAGAAGACTAGACATCTACCACCCCACTACCACTATCAGATTAGAGTTATAAAGGAGACTAGACATCTAGCACCCCACTACCACTATCAGATTAGAGCCATAAGGGAGACTAGAAATCTACCAACCCACTACCACAATCAGATTAGAGCCATAAGGGAGACTAGATATCTACAACCCCACTACCACCACCATATTAGAGCCACAAAGGAGACTAGACATCGACCACATCTACCACTATCATATTAGAGCCATAAGGGAGACTAGACATCTAGCACCCCACTACCACTATCATATTAGAGTTATAAAGGAGACTAGACATCTACCAACCCACTACCACTATAAGATTAGAGCCACAAGGCAGACTAAACATCTACCAGCCCACTACAACTATCAGATTAGAGCCACAAGGGAGACTAGACATCTACCACCCCACTACCACTATAAGATTAGAGGCACAAGGCAGACTAGACATCTACCAGCCCACTACAACTATCAGATTAGAGCCACAAGGGAGACTAGACATCTACCAGCCCACTACCACTATCAGATTAGAGACACAAGGGAGACTAGACATCTACCACCCCACTACCACTATAAGATTAGAGCCATAAGGGAGACTAGACATCTACCAGCCCACTACCACTATCAGATTAGAGTTATAAAGGCGACTAGACATCTACCACCCCACTACCACTATCAGATTAGAGTCATAAGGAATACTAGATATCTACAACCCCACTACCACCATCATATTAGAGCCACAAAGGAGACTAGACATCTACCACATCTACCACTATCAGTTTAGAGCCATAAAGGAGACTAGACATCAACCACCACAAAACCACTATCAGATTAGAGCCATAAAGCAGACTAGACATCTACCAGCCAACTACCACTATCAGATTAGAGCCATAAGGGAGACTAGACATCTAGCACCCCACTACCACTATCAGATTAGAGTTATAAAGGAGACTAGACATCTACCAACCCACTACCACTATAAGATTAGAGGCACAAGGCAGACTAGACATCTACCAGCCCACTACAACTATCAGATTAGAGCCACAAGGGAGACTAGACATCTACCAGCCCACTACCACTATCAGATTAGAGCCACAAGGGAGACTAGACATCGACCACCTCACTACCACTATAAGATTAGAGCCATAAGGGAGACTAGAAATCTACCAACCACTATCAGATTAGAGCCATAAGGGAGACTAGATATCTGCGACCCCACTACCACCATCATATTAGAGCCACAAAGGAGACTAGACATATACCATATCTACCACTATCAGATTAGAGCCATAAAGGAGACTAGACATCAACCACCACAATACCACTATCAGATTAGAGCCATAAAGAAGACTAGACATCTACCACCCCACTACCACTATCAGATTAGAGCCATTAGGGAGACTAGACATCTACCAGCCCACTACCACTATCAGATTAGAGCTGTAAGGGAGACTAGACATCTAGCACCCCACTACCACTATCAGATTAGAGCCATAAGGGAGACTAGACATCGACCACCCCACTACCACTATCAGATTAGAGTTATAAAGGAGACTAGACATCTACCAACCCACAACCACTATCAGATTAGAGCCATTAGGGAGACTAGACATCTACCAGCCCACTACCACTATCAGATTAGAGCTATGAAGGAGACAAGACATCTACCAACCCACTACCACTATCAGATTAGAGCCACAAAGGTGACTAGACATCTACCACATCTACCACTATCAGATTAGAGCCATAAAGGAGACTAGACATCAACCACAACAAAACCACTATCAGATTAGAGACACAAGGGAGACTAGGTATCAACGACCCGACTACCACTATAAGATTAGAGCCATAAGGGAGACTAGATATCTACGACCCCACTACCACCATCATATTAGAGCCACAAAGGAGACTAGACATCTACCATATCTACCACTATCAGATTAGAGCCATAAAGGAGACTAGACATCAACCACCACAAAACCACTATCAGATTAGAGACACAAGGGAGACTAGACATATATCACCCCACTACCACTATCAGATTATAGTTATAAAGGAGACTAGACATCTACCAACCCACTACCACTATAAGATTAGAGCCACAAGGGAGACTAGACATCTACCAGCCCACTACAACTATCAGATTAGAGCCACAAGGGAGACTAGACATCTACCAGCCCACTACCACTATCAGATTAGAGCCATAAGGGAGACTGGACATCTAGCACCCCACTACCACTATCAGATTAGAGTTATAAAGGAGACTAGACATCTACCAACCCACTACCACTATAAGATTAGAGCCACAAGGCAGACTAGACATCTACCAGCCCACTACAACTATCAGATTAGAGCCACAAGGGAGACTAGACATCTACCAGCCCACTACCACTATCAGATTAGAGCCATAAGGGAGACTAGAAATTTACCACCCCACTACCACTATAAGATTAGAGCCATTAGGGAGACTAGACATCTACCAGCACACTACCACTATCAGATTAGAGCCATAAGGGAGACAACACATCTAGCACCCCACTACCACTATCAGATGAGAGCCATAAGGGAGACTAGACATCTACCAGCCCACTACCACTATCAGATTAGAGCCATGAAGGAGACTAGACATCTACCAACCCACTACCACTATCAGATTAGAGCCACAAAGGTGACTAGACATCTACCACATCTACCACTATCAGATTAGAGCCATAAAGGAGACTAGACATCAACCACAACAAAACCACTATCAGATTAGAGACACAAGGGAGACTAGATATCAACGACCCGACTACCACTATAAGATTAGAGCCATAAGGGAGACTAGATATCTACGACCCCACTACCACCATCATATTAGAGCCACAAAGGAGACTAGACATCTACCTTATCTACCACTATCAGATTAGAGCCATAAAGGAGACTAGACATCAACCACCACAAAACCACTATCAGATTAGAGACACACGGGAGCCTAGACATCTACCACCCCACTACCACTATCAGATTAGAGTTATAAAGGAGACTAGACATCTACCAGCCCACTACAACTATCAGATTAGAGCCACAAGGGAGACTAGACATCGACCACCTCACTACCACTATAAGATTAGAGCCATAAGGGAGACTAGAAATCCACCAACCCACTACCACTATCAGATTAGAGTTATAAAGGAGACTAGACATCGACCACCCCACTACCACTATCAGATTAGAGCCATAAAAGAGACTAGACATCGACCACCCCACTACCACTATCAGATTAGAGCCATAAAGGAGACTAGACATCAACCACCACAAAACCACTATCAGATTAGAGCCATAAAGGAGACTAGACATCTACCAGCCAACTACCACTATCAGATTAGAGCCATAAGGGAGACTGGACATCTAGCACCCGACTACCACTATCAGATTAGAGTTATAAAGGAGACTAGACATCTACCAACCCACTACCACTATAAGATTAGAGCCACAAGGCAGACTAGACATCTACCAGCCCACTACAACTATCAGATTAGAGCCACAAGGGAGACTAGACATCTACCAGCCCACTACCACTATCAGATTAGAGCCACAAGGGAGACTAGACATCGACCACCTCACTACCACTATAAGATTAGAGCCATAAGGGAGACTAGAAATTTACCACCCCACTACCACTATAAGATTAGAGCCATTAGGGAGACTAGACATCTACCAGCCCACTACCACTATCAGATTAGAGCCATAAGGGAGACAACACATCTAGCACCCCACTACCACTATCAGATGAGAGCCATAAGGGAGACTAGACATCTACCAGCCCATTACCACTATCAGATTAGAGCCATGAAGGAGACTAGACATCTACCAACCCACTACCACTATCAGATTAGAGCCACAAAGGTGACTAGACATCTACCACATCTACCACTATCAGATTAGAGCCATAAAGGAGACTAGACATCAACCACAACAAAACCACTATCAGATTAGAGACACAAGGGAGACTAGATATCAACGACCCGACTACCACTATAAGATTAGAGCCATAAGGGAGACTAGATATCTACGACCCCACTGCCACCATCATATTAGAGCCACAAAGGAGACTAGACATCTACCACATCTACCACTATCAGATTAGAGCCATAAAGGAGACTAGACATCAACCACCACAAAACCACTATCAGATTAGAGACACAAGGGAGACTAGACATATATCACCCCACTACCACTATCAGATTAGAGCCACAAGGGAGACTAGACATCTACCAGCCCACTACCACTATCAGATTAGAGTTATAAAGGAGACTAGACATCTACCAACCCACAACCACTATCAGATTAGAGCCACAAGGGAGCCTAGAAATCTACCAGCCCACTACAA
Organism: Salvelinus alpinus; assembly: GCF_045679555.1. Classification (NCBI taxonomy): domain Eukaryota; kingdom Metazoa; phylum Chordata; class Actinopteri; order Salmoniformes; family Salmonidae; genus Salvelinus; species Salvelinus alpinus. The sequence goes on from NC_092109.1 coordinate 50,097,060, forward strand.
CTATCAGATTAGAGCCACAAGGGAGACTAGACATCGACAACCTCACTACCACTATACGATTAGAGCCATAATGGAGACTAGATATCTACGACCCCACTACCACCATCATATTAGCGCCACAAAGGAGACTAGACATCTACCACATCTACCACTATCAGATTAGAGCGATAAAGAAGACTAGACATCAACCACAACAAAACCACTATCAGATTAGAGACACAAGGGAGACTAGATATCAACGACCCCACTACCACTATAAGATTAGAGCCATAAGGGAGACTAGAAATCTACCAACCCACTACCACTATCAGATTAGAGCCATAAGGGAGACTAGATATCTACGACCCCACTACCACCATCATATTAGAGCCACAAAGGAGACTAAACATCTACCTTATCTACCACTATCAGATTAGAGCCATAAAGGAGACTAGACATCAACCACCACAAAACCACTATCAGATTTGAGCCATAAAGCAGACTAGACATCTACCAGCCAACTACCACTATCAGATTAGAGCCATAAGGGAGACTAGACATCTAGCACCCCACTACCACTATCAGATTAGAGTTATAAAGGAGACTAGACATCTACCAACCCACTACCACTATAAGATTAGAGGCACAAGGCAGACTAGACATCTACCAGCCCACTACAACTATCAAATTAGAGCCACAAGGGAGACTAGACATCTACCAGCCCACTACCACTATCAGATTAGAGCCACAAGGGAGACTAGACATCGACCACCTCACTACCACTATAAGATTAGAGCCATAAGGGAGACTAGAAATCTACCAACCACTATCAGATTAGAGCCATAAGGGAGACTAGATATCTGCGACCCCACTACCACCATCATATTAGAGCCACAAAGGAGACTAGACATCTACCATATCTACCACTATCAGATTAGAGCCATAAAGGAGACTAGACATCAACCACCACAATACCACTATCAGATTAGAGCCATAAAGAAGACTAGACATCTACCACCCCACTACCACTATCAGATTAGAGCCATTAGGGAGACTAGACATCTACCAGCCCACTACCACTATCAGATTAGAGTTATAAAGGAGACTAGACATCTACCAACCCACAACCACTATCAGATTAGAGCCATTAGGGAGACTAGACATCTACCAGCCCACTACCACTATCAGATTAGAGTTATAAAGGAGACTAGACATCTACCAGCCCACTACCACTATCAGATTAGAGTCATAAGGGATACTAGATATCTACAACCCCACTACCACCATCATATTAGAGCCACAAAGGAGACTAGACATCTACCACATCTACCACTATCAGATTAGAGCCATAAAGGAGACTAGACATCAACCACCACAAAACCACTATCAGATTAGAGCCATAAAGGAGACTAGACATCTACCAGCCAACTACCACTATCAGATTAGAGCCATAAGGGAGACTGGACATCTAGCACCCCACTACCACTATCAGATTAGAGTTATAAAGGACACTAGACATCTACCAGCCCACTACCACTATCAGATTAGAGCCACAAAGGTGACTAGACATCTACCACATCTACCACTATCAGATTAGAGCCATAAAGGAGACTAGACATCAACCACAACAAAACCACTATCAGATTAGAGACACAAGGGAGACTAGATATCAACGACCCGACTACCACTATAAGATTAGAGCCATAAGGGAGACTAGATATCTACGACCCCACTACCACCATCATATTAGAGCCACAAAGGAGACTAGACATCTACCTTATCTACCACTATCAGATTAGAGCCATAAAGGAGACTAGACATCAACCACCACAAAACCACTATCAGATTAGAGACACACGGGAGCCTAGACATCTACCACCCCACTACCACTATCAGATTAGAGTTATAAAGGAGACTAGACATCTACCAGCCCACTACAACTATCAGATTAGAGCCACAAGGGAGACTAGACATCGACCACCTCACTACCACTATAAGATTAGAGCCATAAGGGAGACTAGAAATCTACTAACCCACTACCACTATCAGATTAGAGTTATAAAGGAGACTAGACATCGACCACCCCACTACCACTATCAGATTAGAGCCATAAAAGAGACTAGACATCGACCACCCCACTACCACTATCAGATTAGAGCCATAAAGGAGACTAGACATCAACCACCACAAAACCACTATCAGATTAGAGCCATAAAGGAGACTAGACATCTACCAGCCAACTACCACTATCAGATTAGAGTTATAAAGGAGACTAGACATCTACCAACCCACTACCACTATAAGATTAGAGCCACAAGGCAGACTAGACATCTACCAGCCCACTACAACTATCAGATTAGAGCCATAAGGGAGACTAGATATCTACGACCCCACTACCACTATCAGATTAGAGCCACAAGGGAGACTAGACATCTTCCACCCCACTACCACTATCAGATTAGAGTTATAAAGGAGACTAGACATCGACCACCCCACTACCACTATCAGATTAGAGCCATAAGGGAGACTAGAAATTTACCACCCCACTACCACTATAAGATTAGAGCCATTAGGGAGACTAGACATCTACCAGCCCACTACCACTATCAGATTAGAGCCATAAGGGAGACAACACATCTAGCACCCCACTACCACTATCAGATGAGAGCCATAAGGGAGACTAGACATCTACCAGCCCACTACCACTATCAGATTAGAGCCATGAAGGAGACTAGACATCTACCAACCCACTACCACTATCAGATTAGAGCCACAAAGGTGACTAGACATCTACCACATCTACCACTATCAGATTAGAGCCATAAAGGAGACTAGACATCAACCACAACAAAACCACTGTCAGATTAGAGACACAAGGGAGACTAGGTATCAACGACCCGACTACCACTATAAGATTAGAGCCATAAGGGAGACTAGATATCTACGACCCCACTACCACCATCATATTAGAGCCACAAAGGAGACTAGACATCTACCATATCTACCACTATCAGATTAGAGCCATAAAGGAGACTAGACATCAACCACCACAAAACCACTATCAGATTAGAGACACAAGGGAGCCTAGACATATATCACCCCACTACCACTATCAGATTATAGTTATAAAGGAGACTAGACATCTACCAACCCACTACCACTATAAGATTAGAGCCACAAGGGAGACTAGACATCTACCAGCCCACTACAACTATCAGATTAGAGCCACAAGGGAGACTAGACATCTACCAGCCCACTACCACTATCAGATTAGAGCCATAAGGGAGACTGGACATCTAGCACCCCACTACCACTATCAGATTAGAGTTATAAAGGAGACTAGACATCTACCAGCCCACTACAACTATCAGATTAGAGCCACAAGGGAGACTAGACATCTACCAGCCCACTACCACTATCAGATTAGAGCCACAAGGGAGACTAGACATCTTCCAGCTCACTACAACTATCAGATTAGAGCCACAAGGGAGACTAGACATCGACCACCTCACTACCACTATAAGATTAGAGCCATAAGGGAGACTAGAAATTTACCACCCCACTACCACTATAAGATTAGAGCCATTAGGGAGACTAGACATCTACCAGCCCACTACCACTATCAGATTAGAGCCATAAGGGAGACAACACATCTAGCACCCCACTACCACTATCAGATGAGAGCCATTAGGGAGACTAGACATCTACCAGCCCACTACCACTATCAGATTAGAGCCATGAAGGAGACTAGACATCTACCAACCCACTACCACTATCAGATTAGAGCCACAAAGGTGACTAGACATCTACCATATCTACCACTATCAGATTAGAGCCATAAAGGAGACTAGACATCAACCACAACAAAACCACTATCAGATTAGAGACACAAGGGAGACTAGATATCAACGACCCGACTACCACTATAAGATTAGAGCCATAAGGGAGACTAGATATCTACGACCCCACTACCACCATCATATTAGAGCCACAAAGGAGACTAGACATCTACCTTATCTACCACTATCAGATTAGAGCCATAAAGGAGACTAGACATCAACCACCACAAAACCACTATCAGATTAGAGACACACGGGAGCCTAGACATCTACCACCCCACTACCACTATCAGATTAGAGTTATAAAGGAGACTAGACTTCTACCAGCCCACTACAACTATCAGATTAGAGCCACAAGGGAGACTAGACATCGACCACCTCACTACCACTATAAGATTAGAGCCATAAGGGAGACTAGAAATCTACCAACCCACTACCACTATCAGATTAGAGTTATAAAGGAGACTAGACATCGACCACCCCACTACCACTATCAGATTAGAGCCATAAAAGAGACTAGACATCGACCACCCCACTACCACTATCAGATTAGAGCCATAAAGGAGACTAGACATCAACCACCACAAAACCACTATCAGATTAGAGCCATAAAGGAGACTAGACATCTACCAGCCCACTACCACTATCAGATTAGAGCCATAAGGGAGACTGGACATCTAGCACCCCACTACCACTATCAGATTAGAGTTATAAAGGAGACTAGACATCTACCAACCCACTACCACTATAAGATTAGAGCCACAAGGCAGACTAGACATCTACCAGCCCACTACAACTATCAGATTAGAGCCACAAGGGAGACTAGACATCTACCAGCCCACTACCACTATCAGATTAGAGCCACAAGGGAGACTAGACATCTTCCAGCTCACTACAACTATCAGATTAGAGCCACAAGGGAGACTAGACATCGACCACCTCACTACCACTATAAGATTAGAGCCATAAGGGAGACTAGAAATTTACCACCCCACTACCACTATAAGATTAGAGCCATTAGGGAGACTAGACATCTACCAGCCCACTACCACTATCAGATTAGAGCCATAAGGGAGACAACACATCTAGCACCCCACTACCACTATCAGATGAGAGCCATAAGGGAGACTAGACATCTACCAGCCCACTACCACTATCAGATTAGAGCCATGAAGGAGACTAGACATCTACCAACCCACTACCACTATCAGATTAGAGCCACAAAGGTGACTAGACATCTACCACATCTACCACTATCAGATTAGAGCCATAAAGGAGACTAGACATCAACCACCACAAAACCACTATCAGATTAGAGCCACAAGGGAGACTAGACATCTACCAGCCCACTACCACTATCAGATTAGAGTTATAAAGGAGACTAGACATCTACCAACCCACAACCACTATCAGATTAGAGCCACAAGGGAGCCTAGAAATCTACCAGCCCACTACAACTATCAGATTAGAGCCACAAGGGAGACTAGATATCGACAACCTCACTACCACTATACGATTAGAGCCATAATGGAGACTAGATATCCACGACCCCACTACCACCATCATATTAGCGCCACAAAGGAGACTAGACATCTACCACATCTACCACTATCAGATTAGAGCGATAAAGAAGACTAGACATCAACCACAACAAAACCACTATCAGATTAGAGACACAAGGGAGACTAGATATCAACGACCCCACTACCACTATAAGATTAGAGCCATAAGGGAGACTAGAAATCTACCAACCCACTACCACTATCAGATTAGAGCCATAAGGGAGACTAGATATCTACGACCCCACTACCACCATCATATTAGAGCCACAAAGGAGACTAGACATCTACCTTATCTACCACTATCAGATTAGAGCCATAAAGGAGACTAGACATCAACCACCACAAACCCACTATCAGATTAGAGACACACGGGAGCCTAGACATCTACCACCCCACTACCACTATCAGATTAGAGTTATAAAGGAGACTAGACATCTACCAGCCCACTACAACTATCAGATTAGAGCCACAAGGGAGACTAGACATCGACCACCTCACTACCACTATCAGATTAGAGTTATAAAGGAGACTAGACATCGACCACCCCACTACCACTATCAGATTAGAGCCATAAAAGATACTAGACATCGACCACCCCACTACCACTATCAGATTAGAGTTATAAAGGAGACTAGAGAAGGGAACAAGGGAAAAACTGGCGTCACTTCCTCTTTAACTTGCAGACGTGTTGCTGTGCGTTTTGTTGCCAACCGTACTTTGCTAGCTGACAACTTTACGTTTTAATTACCGTTTATATTTTTAGTTTTTCCATCACAACTTTTTTCCCTCATTCAACTTTTTCACTCCGGACGCTTTATCTGGACATGGCTCGTCAGCACCTTCAACAGCCGAAGCTAAGTAGTAACATTAAAATGATGTCTTCTAACTGCATTCGCTGTACTCATAATATACAGGAGAATGATCGCCTTACGGCGAGGATAGCTGTGCTGCAAGCCCAGCTTCAGACGCAATCGTTAGGCAAGGGTAATTTCAGTGTAGGAAAGGGTGAAACAGCGTCTGTGCCACCAGTAAGTACAGATAGTAACGTTAGTATAAATCCCACCGCACTGTCCCCGCAGCCGGACAATTTTCTCATGGCTTCTGGAGGGAAATGCTGTTGGAATGCTCAACCGGTGTCGCTCATTCAGCCGACAGAAACTTTCAACCGGTTTTCCCCATTGAGTAGCGAGTCGGAGTCTGAGGCCGAGTCTTCTCTTGTCTCTACTCCTCCCGTTACGGGGTCTGAGACGCCGAAGGCTCCCACCATTAGCTCTGACAAATTGAAAACCCTAGTCATTGGCGACTCCATTACCCGCAGTATTAGACTTAAGACAAATCACCCAGCGATCATACACTGTTTACCAGGGGGCAGGGCTACCGACGTTAAGGCTAATCTGAAGATGGTGCTGGCTAAAGCTAAAACTGGCGAGTGTAGAGAGTATAGAGATATTGTTATCCACGTCGGCACCAACGATGTTAGGATGAAACAGTCAGAGGTCACCAAGCGCAACATAGCTTCAGCCTGTAAATCAGCTAGAAAGATGTGTCGGCATCGAGTAATTGTCTCTGGCCCTCTCCCAGTTAGGGGGAGTGACGAGCTCTACAGCAGAGTCTCACAACTCAATCGCTGGTTGAAAACTGTTTTCTGCCCCTCCCAAAAGATAGAATTTGTAGATAATTGGCCCTCTTTCTGGGACTCACCCACAAACAGGACCAAGCCTGACCTGCTGAGGAGTGACGGACTCCATCCTAGCTGGAGGGGTGCTCTCATCTTATCTACCAACATAGACAGGGCTCTAACTCCTCTAGCTCCACAATGAAATAGGGTGCAGGCCAGGCAGCAGGCTGTTAGCCAGCCTGCCAGCTTAGTGGAGTCTGCCACTAGCATAGTCAGTGTAGTCAGCTCAGCCATCCCCATTGAGACTGTGTCTGTGCCTCGACCTAGGTTGGGCAAAACTAAACATGGCGGTGTTCGCCTTAGCAATCTCATTAGGATAAAGACCTCCTCCATTCCTGCCATTATTGAAAGAGATCGTGATACCTCACATCTCAAAATAGGGTTACTTAATGTTAGATCCCTCACTTCAAAGGCAGTTATGATCAATGAACTTATCACTGATCATAATATTGATGTGATTGGCCTGACTGAAACATGGCTTAAGCCTGATGAATTTACTGTGTTAAATGAGGCCTCACCTCCTGGTTACACTAGTGACCATATCCCCCGTGCATCCCGCAAAGGTGGAGGTGTTGCTAACATTTACGATAGCAAATTTCAATTTACACAAAAAAAAATGACGTTTTCGTCTTTTGAGCTTCTAGTCATGAAATCTATGCAGCCTACTCAATCACTTTTTCTAGCTACAGTTTACAGGCCTACGGTGCCATATACAGCGTTCCTCTCTGAGTTCCCTGAATTCCTATCGGACCTTGTAGTCATAGCAGATAATATTCAAATTTTTGGTGATTTTAATATTCATATGGAGAAGCCCACAGACCCACTCCAAAAGGCTTTCGGAGCCATCATCGACTCAGTGGGTTTTGTCCAACATGTCTCTGGACCTACTCACTGCCACAGTCATACTCTGGACCTAGTTTTCTCCCATGGAATAAATGTTGTAGATCTTAATGTTTTTCCTCATAATCCTGGACTATCGGACCACCATTTTATTACGTTTGCAATCGCAACAAATAATCTGCTCAGACTCCAACCAAGGAGCATCAAAAGTCGTGCTATAAATTCTCAGACAACACAAAAATTCCTTGATGCCCTTCCAGACTCCTTCTGCCTACCCAAGGACGTCAGAGGACAAAAATCAGTTAACCACCTAACTGAGGAACTCAATTTAACCTTGTGCAATACCCTAGATGCAGTTGCACCCCTAAAAACGAAAAACATTTGTCATAAGAAACTAGCTCCCTGGTATACAGAAAATACCCGAGCTCAGAAGCAAGCTTCCAGAAAATTGGAACGGAAATGGCGCCACACCAAACTGGAAGTCTTCCGACTAGCTTGGAAAGACAGTATTGTGCAGTATCGAAGAGCCCTCACTGCTGCTCGATCATCCTACTTTTCCAACTTAATTGAGGAAAATAAGAACAATCCAACATTTCTTTTTGATACTGTTGCAAAGCTAACTAAAAAGCAGCATTACCCAAGAGAGGATGGCTTTCACTTCAGCAGTAATAAATTCATGAACTTCTTTGAGGAAAAGATCATGATCATTAGAAAGCAAATTACGGACTCCTCTTTAAATCTGCGTATTCCTCCAAGGCTTAGCTGTCCTGGATCTGCACAGCTCTGCCAGGACCTAGGATCGGGAGAGACACTTAACCTGTTGGGGACCAGGAGGTGCTATTTTCACTTTTGGGGAAAATCGTATGATTTTTAAACGGCCTCGTACTCAATTCTTGCTCGTACAATATGCATATTATTATTACTATTGGATAGAAAACAGTCTGTAGTTTCTAAAAACGTTTGAATTATTTCTCTAAGTGAAACAGAACTCCTTTTACAGACCATTTCCTAACCGGAAGTGAGATTTCCAAAAGCGAACTCTCTCTTCAGGAGCTTGTCTATAAAAGGGCATGTCACTTATGACTGTAGAAACACGTCATACGCCTTCGCCTGGGTGTCATGCGGAAGTGAGAGAAAAAATCTGTTGATTATCTCGACCAGGGACTGAACACAACGTCTTGGACTGAGACGTGCGCACTTTTATTTATTTCCTGGGCGCGAAGTCTGACCTGTACTCGGCTCATTGAAGAACCTTTTTAAAGGTGAATATGATCTCTGGCTTCGATTTTCTTTGATACATGTCACAATATCATCTTAAAGTATGTTTTTTCAATATAGTTTAATTATATTATTGAAATTTATTCTGGACTTTAGACGTGATGCGACGCAAGAATTGGTTCAAGAACGAGAGGCTAGCAATGCTAGCAAATGGTGCTTGCTAATTCTGAGGGAAATCGTTCGTTATGGATCCAAATAAAGTCGGTTCTGAACAAAGGACCCCTTGGAGAACATTCTGATGGAAGATCCACAAAGATAAGGACCCAATTTGGGATGCTTTTTCATATATATCTGTCGAACTGTGCTATGCTACCGTTTGACTAGAAGCAATGCTGCTGTGTGCTAGCTATTGTAGTAAGCTAATATAACGATATATTGTGTTTTCGCTGTAAAACACTTCAAAAATCGGAAATATTGTCTCTGTTCACAAGATCTTATTCTTTCATTAGCTATCCACCATATATTGTTCTGAAATGTTTTATGATGTGTAATTAGTAGTTGACGTTGGTGTCTGTATTTTCTCTGGCTACTGCCGTGCGATTTCTGACTGTAGCTGTGATGGTGGCTATGATGGTAGCAGTAATGTAAAACTGATTTATAGCTAAAATATGCACATTTTTCGAACAAAACAGATTTATTGTGTAACATGTTATAGGACTGTCATCTGAGGGAGTTTTTTCTAGGTTATTTAGGTTGGTTCTAGGTTGGTTCTAGGTTAGTTAGGTTAGCTACTTGCATGCTACCGTTGCTGTGAAAAACTGTCTGTCTGTCTTTTGTATTTGGTGGTGAACTAACATAAATATATGTGGTGTTTTCGCTGTAAAACACTTCAACAATCGGAAATATTGTCTGTATTCACAAGATATTTGTCTTTCATTAGCTATCCACCATATATTTGTCTGAAATGTTTTATGATGTGTAATTAGGTAGTTGGTGTCTGTATTTACTCTGGCTACTCCCGTGCGATTTCTGACTGTAGCTATGATGGTAGCAGTAATGTAAAACTGATTTATAGCTAAAATATGCAATTTTTTGGAACAAAACATAGATTTATTGTGTAACATGTTATAGGACTGTCATCTGAGGTAGTTTTTTCTAGGTTATTTAGGTTGGTTCTAGGTTAGTTAGGTTGGCTTGTGCATGCTACCTGCAGCCTACTTGTGCTGTGAAAAATGTCTGTCTGTCTTTTTTTATTTGGTGGTGACCTAACATAAATATATGTGGTGTTTTCTCTGTAAAACATTTAAAAAATCGGACATGTTGGATGGATTGACAAGATGTTTATCTTTCAAATGCTGTATTGGACTTGTTAATGTGTGAAAGTTAAATATTTCAATTTTGTTTTTTGAATTTGCCGCTCTGCCTTTTCAATGGAATGTGGGAGGCCTCAACAGGTTAAGTGTTTTAGTACTATATCTCTTGACACAATGATGAAAATAATCATGGCCTCAAAACCTTCAAGCTGCATACTGGATCCTATTCCTACTAAACTACTGAAAGAGCTGCTTCCTGTGCTTGGCCCTCCTATGTTTATTGTTTACTCCATGTGTAACTCTGTGTTGTCTGTTCACACTGCTATGCTTTATCTTGGCCAGGTCGCAGTTGCAAATGAGAACTTGTTCTCAACTAGCCTACCTGGTTAAATAAAGGTGAAATAAAAAAAATAAAAATAAAAATATGTTGAACATAATAAACGGCTCTCTATCCACCGGATGTGTACCAAACTCACTAAAAGTGGCAGTAATAAAGCCTCTCTTGAAAAATCCAAACCTTGACCCGGAAAATATAAAAAACTATCGGCCTATATCGAATCTTCCATTCCTCTCAAAAATTTTAGAAAAAGCTGTTGCGCAGCAACTCACTGCCTTCCTGAAGACAAACAATGTATACGAAATGCTTCAGTCTGGTTTTAGACCCCATCATAGCACTGAGACTGCACTTGTGAAGGTGGTAAATGACCTTTTAATGGCGTCAGACCGAGGCTCTGCATCTGTCCTCGTGCTACTAGACCTTAGTGCTGCCTTTGACACCATCGATCACCACATTCTTTTGGAGAGACTGGAAACCCAAATTGGTCTACACGGACAAGTTCTGGCCTGGTTTAGATCTTATCTGTCGGAAAGTTATCAGTTTGTCTCTGTGAATGGTTTGTCCTCTGACAAATCAACTGTACAATTCGGTGTTCCTCAAGGTTCCGTTTTAGGACCACTATTGTTTTCACTATATATTTTACCTCTTGGGGATGTTATTCGAAAACATAATGTTAACTTTCACTGCTATGCGGATGACACACAGCTGTACATCTCAATGAAACATGGTGAAGCCCCAAAATTGCCCTCGCTAGAATTCTGTGTTTCAGACATAAGGAAGTGGATGGCTGAAAACGTTCTACTTTTAAACTCGGACAAAACAGAGATGCTTGTTCTAGGTCCCAAGAAACAAAGAGATCTTCTGTTAAATCTGACAATTAATCTTGATGGTTGTAAAGTCGTCTCAAATAAAACTGTGAAGGACCTCGGCGTTACTCTTGACCCTGATCTCTCTTTTGACGAACATATCAAGACTGTTTCAAGGACAGCTTTTTTCCATCTACGTAACATTGCAAAAATCAGAAATTTTCTGTCCAAAAATGATGCAGAAAAATTAATCCATGCATTTGTTACTTCTAGGTTAGACTACTGCAATGCTCTACTTTCCGGCTACCCGGATAAAGCACTAAATAAACTTCAGTTAGTGCTAAATACGGCTGCTAGAATCCTGACTAGAACCAAGAAATTTGATCATATTACTCCAGTGCTAGCTTCCCTACACTGGCTTCCTGTTAAGGCAAGGGCTGATTTCAAGGTTTTACTGTTAACCTATAAAGCGTTACATGGGCTTGCTCCTACCTATCTTTCAGAGTTGGTCCTGCCGTACATACCTACACGTACGCTACGGTCACAAGACGCAGGCCTCCTAATTGTCCCTAGAATTTCTAAGCAAACAGCTGGAGGCAGGGCTTTCTCCTATAGATCTCCATTTTTATGGAATGGTCTGCCTACCCATGTGAGAGACGCAGACTCTGTCTCAACCTTTAAGTCTTTACTGAAGACTTATCTCTTCAGTAGGTCATATGATTGAGTGTAGTCTGGCCCAGGAGTGTGAAGGTGAACGGAAAGGCTCTGGAGCAACGAACCGCCCTTGCTGTCTCTGCCTGGCCGGTTCCCCTCCACTGGGATTCTCTACCTCTAACCCTATTACAGGGGCTGAGTCACTGGCTTACTGGTGCTCTTTCATGCCGTCCCTAGGAGAGGTGCGTCACTTGAGTGGGTTGAGTTACTGACGTGATCTTCCTGTCTGGGTTGGCGCCCCCCCCTTGGTTTGTGCTGTGGTGGAGATCTTTGTGGGCTATACTCGGCCTTGTCTCAGGATTGTAAGTTGGTGGTTGAAGATATCCCTTTAGTGGTGCGGGGGCTGTGCTTTGGCAAAGTGGGTGGGGTTATATCCTTCCTGTTTGGCCCTGTCCGGGGGTTTCTTCGGATGGGGCCACAGTGTCTCCTGACCCCTCCTGTCTCAGCCTCCAGTATTTATGCTGCAGTAGTTTGTGTCGGGGGGCTAGGGCCAGTTGGTTATATCTGGAGTACGTCTCCTGTCTTATCCAGTGTCCTGTGTGAATTTAAGTATGCTCTCTCTAATTCTCTCCTTCTCTCTTTCTTTCTCTCTCTCGGAGGAACTGAGCCCTAGGACCATACGTCAGGACTACCGGGCATGATGACTCCTTGCTGTCCCCAGTCCACCTGGCCTTGTTGCTGTCGCAGTTTCAACTGTTCTGCCTACGGTTATGGAACGCCTACCTGTCCCAGACCTGCTGTTCTCAACTCTTAATTATCGGCTATGAAAAGCCAACTGACATTTATTCCTGATTATTATTTGACAATACTTGTCATTTATGAACATCTTGGCTCTCTCTAATTCTCTCCTTCTCTCTTTCTTTTTCTCTCTCGGAGGAGCTGGGCCCTGGGACCGTGCGTCGGGACTGCCGGGCATGATGGTCCTTGCTGTCCCCAGTCCACCTGGCCTTGATGCTGTCCCAGTTTCAGCTGTTTTGCCTGCGGTTATGGAACCCCTACCTGTCCCAGACCTGCTGTTTTCAACTCTTAAATTATCGGCTATGAAAAGCCAACTGACATTTATTCCTGATTATTATTTGACCATGCTTGTCATTTATGAACATTTTGAACATCTTGGCCATGTTCTGTTATAATCTCCACCCGGCACAGCCAGAAGAGGACTGGCCACCCCTCATAGCCTGGTTCCTCTCTAGGTTTCTTCCTAGGTTTTGGCCTTTCTAGGGAGTTTTTCCTAGCCACCGTGCTTCTACACCTGCATTGCTTGCTGTTTGGGGTTTTAGGCTGGGTTTTTTGTACAGCACTTCAAGATATTGGCTGATGTACGAAGGGCTATATAAAATAAACTTGATTGATTGATTGACATCTACCAACCCACAACCACTATCAGATTAGAGCCATTAGGGAGACTAGACATCTACCAGCCCACTACCACTCTCAGATTAGAGTTATAAAGGAGACTAGACATCTACCAGCCCACTGCCACTCTCAGATTAGAGTTATAAAAGAGACTAGACATCTACCAGCCCACTACCACTATAAGATTAGAGCCAGAATGGAACCCCTACCTGTCCCAGACCTGCTGTTTTCAACTCTTAAATTATCGGCTATGAAAAGCCAACTGAAATGTATTCCTGATTATTATTTGACCATGCTTGTCATTTATGAACATTTTGAACATCTTGGCCATGTTCTGTTATAATCTCCACCCGGCACAGCCAGAAGAGGACTGGCCACCCCTCATAGCCTGGTTCCTCTCTAGGTTTCTTCCTAGGTTTTGGCCTTTCTAGGGAGTTTTTCCTAGCCACCGTGCTTCTACACCTGCATTGCTTGCTGTTTGGGGTTTTAGGCTGGGTTTTTTGTACAGCACTTCAAGATATTGGCTGATGTACGAAGGGCTATATAAAATAAACTTGATTGATTGATTGACATCTACCAACCCACAACCACTATCAGATTAGAGCCATTAGGGAGACTAGACATCTACCAGCCCACTACCACTCTCAGATTAGAGTTATAAAGGAGACTAGACATCTACCAGCCCACTGCCACTCTCAGATTAGAGTTATAAAAGAGACTAGACATCTACCAGCCCACTACCACTATAAGATTAGAGCCAGAAGGGAGACTAGACATCTACCAGCCCACTACAACCATCAGATTAGAGCCACAAAGGAGACTAGACATCTACCATATCTTCCACTATCAGATTAGAGCCATAAAGGAGACTAGACATCAACCACCACAAAACCACTGTCAGATTAGAGACACAAGGGAGACTAGGCATCTACCACCCCACTACCACTATCAGATTAGAGTTATAAAGGAGACTAGACATCTACCAACCCACTACCACTATAAGATTAGAGCCACAAGGGAGACTAGACATCTACCAGCCCACTAAAACTATCAGATTAGAGCCACAAGGGAGACTAGACATCTACCAGCCCACTACCACTATCAGATTAGAGTTATAAAGGAGACTAGACATATACCAACCCACAACCACTATCAGATTAGAGCCACAAGGGAGCCTAGACTTCTACCAGCCCACTACAACTATTAGAGTAGAGCCACAAGGGAGACTAGACATCGACCACCTCACTACCACTATAAGATTAGAGCCATAAGGGAGACTAAAAATCTACCAACCCACGACCACTATCAGATTAGAGCCATAAGGGAGACTAGATATCTACCATATCTACCACTATCAGATTAGAGCCATAAAGGAGACTAGACATCAACCACCACAAAACCACTATCAGATTAGAGACACAAGGGAGACTAGAAATCTACCACCCCACTACCACTATCAGATTAGAGTTATAAAGGAGACTACACATCGACCACCCCACTACCACTATCAGATTAGAGCCATAAAGGAGACTAGACATCGACCACCCCACTACCACTATCAGATTAGAGTTATAAAGGAGACTAGACATCGACCACCCCACTACCACTATAAGATTAGAGCCACAAGGGAGACTAGACATCTACCATATCTACCACTATCAGATTAGAGCCATAAAGGAGACTAGACATCAACCACCACAAAACCACTATCAGATTAGAGACACAAGGGAGACTAGACATCTACCATCCCACTACCACTATCAGATTAGAGTTATAAAGGAGACTAGACATCGACCACCCCACTACCACTATCAGATTAGAGCCATAAAGGAGACTAGACATCGACCACCCCACTACCACTATCAGATTAGAGTTTAAAGGAGACTAGACATCTACCAACCCACAACCACTATCAGATTAGAGCCATTAGGGAGACTAGACATCTACCAGCCCACTACCACTCTCAGATTAGAGTTATAAAGGAGACTAGACATCTACCAGCCCACTACCACTCTCAGATTAGAGTTATAAAGGAGACTAGACATCTACCAGCCCACTACCACTATAAGATTAGAGCCACAAGGGAGACTAGACATCTACCAGCCCACTACAACTATCAGATTAGAGCCACAAGGGAGACTAGACATCGACCACCTCACTACCACTATCAGATTAGAGCCATAAAGAAGACTAGACATCTACCACCCCACTACCACTATCAGATTAGAGCCATTAGGGAGACTAGACATATTCCAGCCCACTACCACTATCAGATTAGAGCCATAAGGGAGACTAGACATCTAGCACCCCACTACCACTATCATATTAGAGCCATAAGGGAGACTAGACATCTACCAGCCCACTACCACTATCAGATTAGAGCCATAAAGGAGACTAGACATCTACCAACCCACTACCACTATCAGATTAGTGCCACAAAGGAGACTAGACATCTACCACATCTACCACTATCAGATTAGAGACACAAGGGAGACTAGATATCAACGACCCCACTACCACTATAAGATTAGAGCCATAAGGGAGACTAGAAATCTCCCAACCCACTACCACAATCAGATTAGAGCCATAAGGGAGACTAGATATCTACGACCCCACTACCACCATCATATTAGAGCCACAAAGGAGACTAGACATGTACCATATCTACCACTATCAGATTAGAGCCATAAAGGAGACTAGACATCAACCACCACAAAACCACTATCAGATTAGAGACACAAGGGAGCCTAGACATCTACCACCCCACTAACACTATCAGATTAGAGTTATAAAGGAGACTAGACATCTACCAACCCACTACCACTATCAGATTAGAGCCATAAAGGAGACTAGATATCTACGACCCCACTACCACCATCATATTAGAGCCACAAAGGAGACTAGACATCTACCATATCTACCACTATCAGATTAGAGCCATAAAGGAGACTAGACATCAACCACCACAAAACCACTATCAGATTAGAGACACAAGGAAGCCTAGACATCTACCACCCCACTACCACTATCAGATTAGAGTTATAAAGGAGACTAGACATCTACCAACCCACTACCACTATCAGATTAGAGCCACAAGGGAGCCTAGACATCTACCAGCCCACTACAACTATCAGATTGGAGACACAAGGGAGACTAGACATCGACCACCTCACTACCACTATAAGATTAGAGCCATAAGGGGGGGGTGGTAGATGTCTAGTCTCGCTTGTGGCTTTAATCTCATAGTGGTTGTGGGTTGGTAGATGTCTAGTCTCCTTTATAACTCTAATCTGATATTGGTAGCAGGGTGGCAGATGCCTACTCTCCCTTATGGCTCTAATCTGATAGTGGTAGTGAGGTGCTCGATGTCTAGTCTCCCTTGTGGCTCTAATCTGATAGTTGTAGTGGGCTGGTAGATGTCTAGTCTCCTTTATAACTCTAATCTGATAGTGGTAGTGGGCTGGTAGATGTCTAGTCTCCCTTGTGGCTCTAATCTTATAGTTGTAGTAGGCTGGTAGATGTCTAGTCTCCCTTATGGCTCTAACCTGATAGTGGTTTTGTGGTGGTCGATGTCTATTCTCCCTTGTGTCTCTAATCTGATAGTGGTTTTGTGGTGGTTGATGTCTAGTCTCCTTTATGGCTCTAATCTGATAGTGGTAGTGGGGTGGTAGATTTCTAGTCTCCCTTGTGGCTCTAATTTGATTGTGGTTGTGGGTTGGTAGATGCCTAGTCTCCTTTATGGCTCTAATCTGATAGTGGTAGTGGGCTGGTAGATGTCTAGTCTCCCTTATGGCTCTAATCTGATAGTGGTAGAGGGCTGGTAGATGTCTAGTCTCCCTTATGGCTCTAGACTCCCTTATGGCTCGAATCTGATAGTTGTAGTGGGCTGGTAGAAGTCTAGTCTCCTTTATGGCTCTAATCTGATAGAGGTTTTGTGGTGGTTGATGTCTAGTCTCCTTTATGGCTCTAATCTGATAGTGGTAGATGTGGTAGATGTCTAGTCTCCTTTGTGGCTCTAATATGATGGTGGTAGTGGGGTTGTAGATATCTAGTATCCCTTATGACTCTAATCTGATAGTTGTAGTGGGCTGGTAGATGTCTAGTCTCCTTTATAGCTCTAATCTGATAGTGGTAGTGGGGTGGTAGATGTCTAGTCTCGCTTGTGTCACTATTCTGATAGTGGTTGTGGGTTGGTAGATGTCTAGTCTCCTTTATAACTCTAATCTGTTAGTGGTAGTGGGCTGGTAGATGTCTAGTCTCCTTTATGGCTCTAATCTGATAGTGGTTTTGTGGTGGTTGATGTCTAGTCTCCTTTATGGCTCTAATCTGATAGTGGTAGATGTGGTAGATGTCTAGTCTCCCTTGTGGCTCTAATCTGATAGTTGTAGTGGGCTGGTAGATGTCTAGTCTCCCTTGTGGCTCTAATCTTATAGTGGTAGTGGGCTGGTAGATGTCTAGTCTCCTTTATAACTCTAATCTGATAGTGGTAGTGAGCTGGTAGATGTCTAGTCTCCTTTATAACTCTAATCTGATAGTGGTAGTGGGGTGGTCGATGTCTAGTCTCCTTTATAACTCTAATCTGATAATGGTAGTGGGGTGGTCGATGTCTAGTCTCCTTTATGGCTCTAATCTGATGGTGGTAGTGGGGTGGTCGATGTCTAGTCTCCTTTGTGTCTCTAATCTGATAGTGGTTTTGTGGTGGTTGATGTCTAGTCTCCTTTATGGCTCTAATCTGATAGTGGTAGTTTTGGTAGATGTCTAATCTCCTTTGTGGCTCTAATATGATGGTGGTAGTGGGGTCGTAGATATCTAGTCTCCCTTATGGCTCTAATCTGATAGTGGTAGTGGGTTGGTATATTTCTAGACTCCCTTATGGCTCTAATCTTATAGTGGTAGTGAGGTGGTCGATGTCTAGTCTCCCTTGTGGCTCTAATCTGATAGTTGTAGTGGGCTGGTAGATGTCTAGTCTCCCTTGTGGCTCTAATCTTATAGTGGCTGTGGGCTGGTAGATGTCTAGTCTCCTTTATAACTCTAATCTGAGAGTGGTAGTGAGCTGGTAGATGTCTAGTCTCCTTTATAACTCTAATCTGATAGTGGTAGTGGGCTGGTAGATGTCTAGTCTCCTTTATAACTCTAATCTGATAGTGGTAGTGGGCTGGTAGATGTCTAGTCTCCTTTATAACTCTAATCTGATAGTGGTAGTGGTGTGGTAGATGTCTAGTCTCCTTTATGGCTCTAATCTGATAGTGGTAGTAGGCTGGTAGATGTCTAGTCTCCCTTATGGCTCTAATCTGATAGTGGTGTGGTAGATGTCTTGTCTCCCTTATGGCTCTAATCTGATAGTGGTAGTGTGGTGCTAGATGTCTAGTCTCCCTTATTGCTCTAATCTGATAGTGGTAGTGGGCTGGTAGATGTCTAGTCTCCCTTGTGGCTCTAATCTGATAGTGGTTTTGTGGTGGTTGATGTCTAGTCTCCTTTATGGCTCTAATCTGATAGTGGTAGATGTCTAGTCTCCTTTGTGGCTCTAAACTGATAGAGGTAGTAGGGCGGTATATTTCTAGTCTCCTTTATAACTCTATTCTGATAGTGGTAGTGGGGTGGTAGATGTCTAGTCTCGCTTGTGGCTCTAATCTCATAGTGGTTGTGGGTTGGTAGATGTCTAGTCTCCTTTATAACTCTAATCTGATAGTGGTAGCGGGGTGGCAGATGCCTACTCTCCCTTATGGCTCTAATCTGATAGTGGTAGTGAGGTGCTCGATGTCTAGTCTCCCTTGTGGCTCTAATCTTATAGTTGTAGTGGGCTGGTAGATGTCTAGTCTCCTTTATAACTCTAATCTGATAGTGGTAGTGGGCTGGTAGATGTCTAGTCTCCCTTGTGGCTCTAATCTTATAGTTGTAGTAGGCTGGTAGATGTCTAGTCTCCCTTATGGCTCTAACCTGATAGTGGTTTTGTGGTGGTCGATGTCTATTCTCCCTTGTGTCTCTAATCTGATAGTGGTTTTGTGGTGGTTGATGTCTAGTCTCCTTTATGGCTCTAATCTGATAGTGGTAGATGTGGTAGATGTCTAGTCTCCTTTGTGGCTCTAATATGATGGTGGTAGTGGGGTCGTAGATATCTAGTCTCCCTTGTGTCTCTAATCTGATAGTGGTTTTGTGGTGGTTGATGTCTAGTCTCCTTTATGGCTCTAATCTGATAGTGGTAGTTTTGGTAGATGTCTAGTCTCCTTTGTGGCTCTAATATGATGGTGGTAGTGGGGTCGTAGATATCTAGTCTCCCTTATGGCTCTAATCTGATAGTGGTAGTGGGTTGGTATATTTCTAGACTCCCTTATGGCTCTAATCTTATAGTGGTAGTGAGGTGGTCGATGTCTAGTCTCCCTTGTGGCTCTAATCTGATAGTTGTAGTGGGCTGGTAGATGTCTAGTCTCCCTTGTGGCTCTAATCTTATAGTGGTTGTGGGCTGGTAGATGTCTAGTCTCCTTTATAACTCTAATCTGAGAGTGGTAGTGAGCTGGTAGATGTCTAGTCTCCTTTATAACTCTAATCTGATAGTGGTAGTGGGCTGGTAGATGTCTAGTCTCCTTTATAACTCTAATCTGATAGTGGTAGTGGGCTGGTAGATGTCTAGTCTCCTTTATAACTCTAACCTGATAGTGGTAGTGGGCTGGTAGATGTCTAGTCTCCTTTATAACTCTAATCTGATAGTGGTAGTGGGGTGGTAGATGTCTAGTCTCGCTTGTGTCACTAATCTGATAGTGGTTGTGGGTTGATAGATGTCTAGTCTCCTTTATAACTCTAATCTGATAGTGGTAGTGGGGTGGTAGATGTCTAGTCTCCCTTGTGGCTCTAATCTGATAGCTGTAGTGGGCTGGTAGATGTCTAGTCTCCCTTGTGGCTCTAATCTTATAGTGGTAGTGGGCTGGTAGATGTCTAGTCTCCTTTATAACTCTAATCTGATAGTGGTAGTGGGGTGGTCGATGTCTAGTCTCCCTTATGGCTCTAATCTGATAGTGGTAGTGTGGTGCTAGATGTCTAGTCTCCCTTATTGCTCTAATCTGATAGTGGTAGTGGGCTGGTAGATGTCTAGTCTCCCTTGTGGCGCTAATCTGATAGTGGTTTTGTGGTGGTTGATGTCTAGTCTCCTTTATGGCTCTAATCTGATAGTGGTAGATGTCTAGTCTCCTTTGTGGCTCTAAACTGATTAAGGTAGTAGGGCGGTATATTTCTAGTCTCCTTTATAACTCTATTCTGATAGTGGTAGTGGGGTGGTAGATGTCTAGTCTCGCTTGTGGCTCTAATCTCATAGTGGTTGTGGGTTGGTAGATGTCTAGTCTCCTTTATAACTCTAATCTGATAGTGGTAGCGGGGTGGCAGATGCCTACTCTCCCTTATGGCTCTAATCTGATAGTGGTAGTGAGGTGCTCGATGTCTAGTCTCCCTTGTGGCTCTAATCTGATAGTTGTAGTGGGCTGGTAGATGTCTAGTCTCCTTTATAACTCTAATCTGATAGTGGTAGTGGGCTGGTAGATGTCTAGTCTCCCTTGTGGCTCTAATCTTATAGTTGTAGTAGGCTGGTAGATGTCTAGTCTCCCTTATGGCTCTAACCTGATAGTGGTTTTGTGGTGGTCGATGTCTATTCTCCCTTGTGTCTCTAATCTGATAGTGGTTTTGTGGTGGTTGATGTCTAGTCTCCTTTATGGCTCTAATCTGATAGTGGTAGATGTGGTAGATGTCTAGTCTCCTTTGTGGCTCTAATATGATGGTGGTAGTGGGGTCGTAGATATCTAGTCTCCCTTTTGGCTCTAATCTGATAGTGGTAGTGGGCTGGTAGATGTCTAGTCTCCCTTATTGCTCTAGTCTCCCTTATGGCTCTAATTTGATAGTGGTAGTGGGCTGGTAGATGTCTAGTCTCCTGTTTGACTCTAATCTGATAGTTGTAGTGGGGTGGCAGATGCCTACTCTCCCTTATGGCTCTAATCTGATAGTGGTAGTGAGGTGGTAGATGTCTAGTCTCCTTTATAACTCTAATCAGATAGTGGTAGATGTGCTAGATGTCTAGTCTCCTTTATGGCTCTAATCTGATAGTGGTAGATGTGGTAGATGTCTAGTCTCCCTAATGGCTCTAATCTGATAGTGGGGTGCTAGATGTCTAGTCTCCCTTATGGCTCTAATCTGATAGTGGTAGTGGGGTGGTAGATGTCTAGTCTCCTTTATGGCTCTAATCTGATAGTGGTTTTGTGGTGGTTGATGTCTTGTCTCCCTTATGGCTCTAATTTGATAGTGGTAGATGTGGTAGGTGTCTAGTCTCCTTTATAACTCTAATCTGATAGTGGTAGTAGGGTGATAGATGTCTAGTCTCCCTTATGGCTCTAATCTGATAGTGGTAGATGTGGTAGATGTCTAGTCTCCTTTATGGCTCTAATCTGATAGAGGTAGTGGGGCGGTACATTTCTAGTCTCCCTTGTGTCTCTAATCTGATAGTGGTAGCGGGGTGGTAGATGTCTAGTCTCCTTTATTACTCTAATCTGATAGTGGTAGTGGGGTGGTAGATGTCTAGTCTCCCTAATGGCTCTAATCTCATAGTGGTAGTGGGGTGCTACATGTCTAGTCTCCCTTATGGCTCTAATCTGATAGTGGTAATGGGGTGGTAGATTTCTAGTCTCCTTTATGACTCTAATCTGATAGTGGTTTTGTGGTGGTAGATGTCTAGTCTCCTGTTTGACTCTAATCTGATAGTTGTAGTGGGGTGGCAGATGCCTACTCTCCCTTATGGCTCTAATCTGATAGTGGTAGTGAGGTGGTAGATGTCTAGTCTCCTTTATAACTCTAATCTGATAGTGGTAGATGTGCTAGATGTCTAGTCTCCCTTATAACTCTAATCTGATAGTGGTAGTGGGCTGGTAGATGTCTAGTCTCCTTTATAACTCTAATCTGATAGTGGTAGTGGTGTGGTAGATGTCTAGTCTCCTTTATGGCTCTAATCTGATAGTGGTAGTAGGCTGGTAGATGTCTAGTCTCCCTTATGGCTCTAATCTGATAGTGGTGTGGTAGATGTCTTGTCTCCCTTATGGCTCTAATCTGATAGTGGTAGTGTGGTGCTAGATGTCTAGTCTCCCTTATTGCTCTAATCTGATAGTGGTAGTGGGCTGGTAGATGTCTAGTCTCCCTTGTGGCGCTAATCTGATAGTGGTTTTGTGGTGGTTGATGTCTAGTCTCCTTTATGGCTCTAATCTGATAGTGGTAGATGTCTAGTCTCCTTTGCGGCTCTAAACTGATAGAGGTAGTAGGGCGGTATATTTCTAGTCTCCTTTATAACTCTATTCTGATAGTGGTAGTGGGGTGGTAGATGTCTAGTCTCGCTTGTGGCTCTAATCTCATAGTGGTTGTGGGTTGGTAGATGTCTAGTCTCCTTTATAACTCTAATCTGATAGTGGTAGCGGGGTGGCAGATGCCTACTCTCCCTTATGGCTCTAATCTGATAGTGGTAGTGAGGTGCTCGATGTCTAGTCTCCCTTGTGGCTCTAATCTGATAGTTGTAGTGGGCTGGTAGATGTCTAGTCTCCTTTATAACTCTAATCTGATAGTGGTAGTGGGCTGGTAGATGTCTAGTCTCCCTTGTGGCTCTAATCTTATAGTTGTAGTAGGCTGGTAGATGTCTAGTCTCCCTTATGGCTTTAACCTGATAGTGGTTTTGTGGTGGTCGATGTCTATTCTCCCTTGTGTCTCTAATCTGATAGTGGTTTTGTGGTGGTTGATGTCTAGTTTCCTTTATGGCTCTAATCTGATAGTGGTAGATGTGGTAGATGTCTAGTCTCCTTTGTGGCTCTAATATGATGGTGGTAGTGGGGTCGTAGATATCTAGTCTCCCTTTTGGCTCTAATCTGATAGTGGTAGTGGGCTGGTAGATGTCTAGTCTCCCTTATTGCTCTAGTCTCCCTTATGGCTCTAATTTGATAGTGGTAGTGGGCTGGTAGATGTCTAGTCTCCTGTTTGACTCTAATCTGATAGTTGTAGTGGGGTGGCAGATGCCTACTCTCCCTTATGGCTCTAATCTGATAGTGGTAGTGAGGTGGTAGATGTCTAGTCTCCTTTATAACTCTAATCTGATAGTGGTAGATGTGCTAGATGTCTAGTCTCCTTTATGGCTCTAATCTGATAGTGGTAGATGTGGTAGATGTCTAGTCTCCCTAATGGCTCTAATCTGATAGTGGGGTGCTAGATGTCTAGTCTCCCTTATGGCTCTAATCTGATAGTGGTAGTTTGGTGGTAGATGTCTAGTCTCCTTTATGGCTCTAATCTGATAGTGGTTTTGTGGTGGTTGATGTCTTGTCTCCCTTATGGCTCTAATTTGATAGTGGTAGATGTGGTAGGTGTCTAGTCTCCTTTATAACTCTAATCTGATAGTGGTAGTGGGGTGATAGATGTCTAGTCTCCCTTATGGCTCTAATCTGATAGTGGTAGATGTGGTAGATGTCTAGTCTCCTTTATGGCTCTAATCTGATAGAGGTAGTGGGGCGGTACATTTCTAGTCTCCCTTGTGTCTCTAATCTGATAGTGGTAGCGGGGTGGTAGATGTCTAGTCTCCTTTATTACTCTAATCTGATAGTGGTAGTGGCGTGGTAGATGTCTAGTCTCCCTAATGGCTCTAATCTCATAGTGGTAGTGGGGTGCTACATGTCTAGTCTCCCTTATGGCTCTAATCTGATAGTGGTAATGGGGTGGTAGATTTCTAGTCTCCTTTATGACTCTAATCTGATAGTGGTTGTGTGGTGGTAGATGTCTAGTCTCCTGTTTGACTCTAATCTGATAGTTGTAGTGGTGTGGCAGATGCCTACTCTCCCTTATGGCTCTAATCTGATAGTGGTAGTGAGGTGGTAGATGTCTAGTCTCCCTTATTGCTCTAGTCTCCCTTATTGCTCTAGTCTCCCTTATGCCTCTAATTTGATAGTGGTAGTGGGCTGGTAGATGTCTAGTCTCCTTTATAACTCTAATCTGATAGTGGTAGATGTGCTAGATGTCTAGTCTCCCTTATGGCTCTAATCTGATAGTGTTAGTGAGGTGGTAGATGTCTAGTCTCCCTTATTGCTCTAGTCTCCCTTATTGCTCTAGTCTCCCTTATGCCTCTAATTTGATAGTGGTAGTGGGCTGGTAGATGTCTAGTCTCCTGTTTGACTCTAATCTGATAGTTGTAGTGGGGTGGCAGATGCCTACTCTCCCTTA
Organism: Salvelinus alpinus; assembly: GCF_045679555.1. Taxonomy (NCBI): domain Eukaryota; kingdom Metazoa; phylum Chordata; class Actinopteri; order Salmoniformes; family Salmonidae; genus Salvelinus; species Salvelinus alpinus. Next base: position 50,121,922 of record NC_092109.1, read on the forward strand.
TGGCTCTAATCTGATAGTGGTAGTGAGGTGGTAGATGTCTAGTCTCCTTTATAACTCTAATCTGATAGTGGTAGATGTGGTAGATGTCTAGTCTCCCTAATGGCTCTAATCTGATAGTGGTAGTGGGGTGCTAGATGTCTCGTCTCCTTTATGGCTCTAATCTGATAGTGGTTTTGTGGTGGTTGATGTCTAGTCTCCTTTATGGCTCTAATGTGATAGTGGTAGATGTGGTAGATGTCTAGTCTCCTTTATAACTCTAATCTGATAGTGGTAGTGGGGTGATAGATGTCTAGTCTCCCTTATGGCTCTAATCTGATAGTGGTAGATGTGGTAGATGTCTAGTCTCCTTTATGGCTCTAATCTGATAGAGGTAGTGGGGCGGTAGATTTCTAGTCTCCTTTATGACTCTAATCTGATAGTGGTTTTGTGGTGGTAGATGTCTAGTCTCCCTTGTGTCTCTAATCTGATAGTGGTAGTGGGGTGGTAGACGTCTAGTCTCCTTTATAACTCTAATCTGATAGTGGTAGTGGGGTGGTAGATTTCTAGTCTCCTTTATGACTCTAATCTGATAGTGGTTTTGTGGTGGTTGATGTCTAGTCTCCCTTTATGGGTCTAATCTGATATTGGTAGATGTGGTAGATGTCTAGTCTCCTTTATAACTCTAATCTGATAGTGGTAGTGAGGTGGTAGATGTCTAGTCTCCCTTATTGCTCTAGTCTCCCTTATTGCTCTAGTCTCCCTTATGGCTCTAATTTGATAGTGGTAGTGGGCTGGTAGATGTCTAGTCTCCTGTTTGACTCTAATCTGATAGTTGTAGTGGGGTGGCAGATGCCTACTCTCCCTTATGGCTCTAATCTGATAGTGGTAGTGAGGTGGTAGATGTCTAGTCTCCTTTATAACTCTAATCTGATAGTGGTAGATGTGGTAGATGTCTAGTCTCCCTAATGGCTCTAATCTGATAGTGGTAGTGGGGTGCTAGATGTCTCGTCTCCTTTATGGCTCTAATCTGATAGAGGTAGTGGGGCGGTATATTTCTAGTCTCCCTTGTGTCTCTAATCTGATAGTGGTAGCGGGGTGGTAGATGTCTAGTCTCCTTTATAACTCTAATCTGATAGTGGTAGTGGGGTGGTAGATGTCTAGAGTCCCTAATGGCTCTAATCTGATAGTGGGGTGCTAGATGTCTAGTCTCCCTTATGGCTCTAATCTGATAGTGGTAGTGGGGTGGTAGATGTCTAGTCTCCTTTATAACTCTAATCTGATAGTGGTAGATGTGGTAGATGTCTAGTCTCCCTAATGGCTCTAATCTGATAGTGGTAGATGTGGTAGATGTCTCGTCTCCTTTATGGCTCTAATCTGATAGAGGTAGTGGGGCGGTATATTTCTAGTCTCCCTTGTGTCTCTAATCTGATAGTGGTAGCGGGGTGGTAGATGTCTAGTCTCCTTTATAACTCTAATCTGATAGTGGTAGTGGGGTGGTAGATGTCTAGTCTACCTAATGGCTTTAATCTGATAGTGGGGTGCTAGATGTCTAGTCTCCCTTATGGCTCTAATCTGATAGTGGTAGTGGGGTGGTAGATGTCTAGTCTCCTTTATGGCTCTAATCTGATAGTGGTTTTGTGGTGGTTGATGTCTAGTCTCCTTTATGGCTCTAATGTGATAGTGGTAGATGTGGTAGATGTCTAGTCTCCTTTATAACTCTAATCTGATAGTGGTAGTGGGGTGATAGATGTCTAGTCTCCCTTATGGCTCTAATCTGATAGTGGTAGATGTGGTAGATGTCTAGTCTCCTTTATGGCTCTAATCTGATAGAGGTAGTGGGGCGGTATATTTCTAGTCTCCCTTGTGTCTCTAATCTGATAGTGGTAGTGGGGTGGTAGACGTCTAGTCTCCTTTATAACTCTAATCTGATAGTGGTAGTGGGGTGGTAGATTTCTAGTCTCCTTTATGACTCTAATCTGATAGTGGTTTTGTGGTTGTTGATGTCTAGTCTCCCTTTATGGCTCTAATCTGATATTGGTAGATGTGGTAGATTTCTAGTCTCCTTTATGACTCTAATCTGATAGTGGTTTTGTGGTTGTTGATGTCTAGTCTCCCTTTATGGCTCTAATCTGATATTGGTAGATGTGGTAGATGTCTAGTCTCCCTTATTGCTCTATTCTCCCTTATGGCTCTAATTTGATATTGTTGGTGGGCTGGTAGATGTCTAGTCTCCCTAATGGCTCTAATCTGATAGTGGTTGTGCGTTGGTAGATTTCTAGTCTCCTGTTTGACTCTAATCTGATAGTGGTAGTGGGGTGGCAGATGCCTACTCTCCTTATGGCTCTAATCTAATAGTGGTGTGGTAGATGTCTAGTCTCCTTTATGGCTCTAATCTGATAGTGGTAGTGGGCTGGTAGATGTCTAGTCTCCTTTATAACTCTAATCTGATAGTGGTGGCGGGGTGGTAGATGACTAGTCTCCCTTATGGCTCTAATCTGATAGTGGTAGTGGGCTGGTAGATGTCTAGTCTCCATTATGGCTCTAATTTGATAGTCGTAGATGTGGTAGATGTCTAGTCTCCTTTATAACTCTAATCTGATAGTGGTAGTGGGGTGATAGATGTCTAGTCTCCCTTATGGCTCTAATCTGATAGTGGTAGATGTGGTAGATGTCTAGTCTCCTTTATGGCTCTAATCTGATAGAGGTAGTGGGGCGGTATATTTCTAGTCTCCCTTGTGTCTCTAATCTGATAGTGGTAGCGGGGTGGTAGATGTCTAGTCTCCCTAATGGCTCTAATCTCATAGTGGTAGTGGGGTGCTACATGTCTAGTCTCCCTTATGACTCTAATCTGATAGTGGTTTTGTGGTGGTTGATGTCTAGTCTCCCTTTATGGCTCTAATCTGATATTGGTAGATGTGGTAGATGTCTAGTCTCCTTTATAACTCTAATCTGATAGTGGTAGTGAGGTGGTAGATGTCTAGTCTCCCTTATTGCTCTAGTCTCCCTTATTGCTCTAGTCTCCCTTATGGCTCTAATTTGATAGTGGTAGTGGGCTGGCAGATGTCTAGTCTCCTGTTTGACTCTAATCTGATAGTTGTAGTGGGGTGGCAGATGCCTACTCTCCCTTATGGCTCTAATCTGATAGTGGTAGTGAGGTGGTAGATGTCTAGTCTCCTTTATAACTCTAATCTGATAGTGGTAGATGTGGTAGATGTCTAGTCTCCCTAATGGCTCTAATCTGATAGTGGTAGATGTGGTAGATGTCTCGTCTCCTTTATGGCTCTAATCTGATAGAGGTAGTGGGGCGGTATATTTCTAGTCTCCCTTGTGTCTCTAATCTGATAGTGGTAGCGGGGTGGTAGATGTCTAGTCTCCTTTATAACTCTAATCTGATAGTGGTAGTGGGGTGGTAGATGTCTAGAGTCCCTAATGGCTCTAATCTGATAGTGGGGTGCTAGATGTCTAGTCTCCCTTATGGCTCTAATCTGATAGTGGTAGTGGGGTGGTAGATGTCTAGTCTCCTTTATGGCTCTAATTTGATAGTGGTAGATGTGGTAGATGTCTAGTCTCCTTTATAACTCTAATCTGATAGTGGTAGTGGGGTGATAGATGTCTAGTCTCCCTTATGGCTCTAATCTGATAGTGGTAGATGTGGTAGATGTCTAGTCTCCTTTATGGCTCTAATCTGATAGAGGTAGTGGGGCGGTATATTTCTAGTCTCCCTTGTGTCTCTAATCTGATAGTGGTAGTGGGGTGGTAGATGTCTAGTCTCCCTTATGGCTCTAATCTGATAGTGGTAGTGGGGTGGTAGATGTCTAGTCTCCCTAATGGCTCTAATCTCATAGTGGTAGTGGGGTGGTAGATGTCTAGTCTCCCTTATGGCTCTAATCTGATAGTGGTAGTGGGGTGGTAGATGTCTAGTCTCCTTTATAACTCTAATCTGATAGTGGTAGTGGGGTGGTAGATGTCTAGTCTCCCTAATGGCTCTAATCTCATAGTGGTAGTGGGGTGCCACATGTCTAGTCTCCCTTATGGCTCTAATCTCTAATCTGATAGTGGTAGTGGGGTGGTAGATTTCTAGTCTCCTTTATGACCCTAATCTGATAGTGGTTTTGTGGTGGTTGATGTCTAGTCTCCCTTTATGGCTCTAATCTGATATTGGTAGATGTGGTAGATGTCTAGTCTCCTTTATAACTCTAATCTGATAGTGGTAGTGAGGTTTTAGATGTCTAGTCTCCCTTATTGCTCTAGTCTCCCTTATGGCTCTAATTTGATATTGTTGGTGGGCTGGTAGATGTCTAGTCTCCCTAATGGCTCTAATCTGATAGTGGTTGTGCGTTGGTAGATTTCTAGTCTCCTGTTTGACTCTAATCTGATAGTGGTAGTGGGGTGGCAGATGCCTACTCTCCTTATGGCTCTAATCTAATAGTGGTGTGGTAGATGTCTAGTCTCCTTTATGGCTCTAATCTGATAGTGGTAGTGGGCTGGTAGATGTCTAGTGTCCTTTATAACTCTAATGTGATAGTGGTAGCGGGGTGGTAGATGTCTAGTCTCCCTTATGGCTCTAATCTGATAGTGGTAGTGGGCTGGTAGATGTCTAGTCTCCTTTATAACTCTAATCTGATAGTGGATTTGTGGTGGTTGATGTCTAGTCTCCCTTTATGGCTCTAATCTGATATTGGTAGATGTGGTAGATGTCTAGTCTCCTTTATAACTCTAATCTGATAGTGGTAGTGGGGTGGTAGATGTCTAGTCTCCCTAATGGCTCTAATCTGTAGATGTCTAGTCTCCCTTATGGCTCTAATCTCCTTTGTGGCTCTAATATGATGGTGGTAGTGGGGTCGTAGATATCTAGTCTCCCTTATGGCTCTAATCTGATAGTGGTAGTGGGCTGGTAGATGTCTAGTCTCCCTATTGGCTCTAATCTGATAGTGGTTGTGGGTTGGTAGATGTCTAGTCTCCTTTATAACTCTAATCTGATAGTGGTAGTGGGGTTGTCGATGTCTAGTCTCCTTTATAACTCTAATCTGATAGTGGTAGTGGGGTGGTCGATGTCTAGTCTCCTTTATGGCTCTAGTCTGATGGTGGTAGTGGGGTGGTCGATGTCTAGTCTCCTTTATAACTCTAATCTGATAGTGGTAGTGGGGTGGTAGATGTCTAGTCTCCCTTGTGTCTCTAATCTGATAGTGGTTTTGTGGTGGTTGATGTCTAGTCTCCTTTATGGCTCTAATCTGATAGTGGTAGATATGGTAGATGTCTAGTCTCCTTTGTGGCTCTAATATGATGGTGGTAGTGGGGTCGTAGATATCTAGTCTCCCTTATGGCTCTAATCTTATAGTGGTAGTGAGTTGGTCAATGTCTAGTCTCCCTTGTGGCTCTAATATGATAGTTGTAGTGGTCTGGTAGATGTCTAGTCTCCCTTGTGGCTCTAATCTGATAGTGGTTTTGTGGTGGTTGATGTCTAGTCTCCTTTATGGCTCTAATCTGATGGTGGTAGTGGGGTGGTCGATGTCTAGTCTCCTTTATAACTCTAATCTAATAGTGGTAGTGGGGTGGTAGATTTCTAGTCTCCCTTGTGGCTCTAATTTGATTGTGGTTGTGGGTTGGTAGATGCCTAGTCTCCTTTATGGCTGTAATCTGATAGTGGTAGTGGGCTGGTAGATGTCTAGTCTCCCTTATGGCTCTAATCTGATAGTGGTAGTGGGCTGGTAGATGTCTAGTCTCCCTTATGGCTCTAGACTCCCTTATGGCTCTAATCTGATAGTTGTAGTGGGCTGGTAGAAGTCTAGTCTCCTTTATGGCTCTAATCTGATAGAGGTTTTGTGGTGGTTGATGTCTAGTCTCCTTTATGGCTCTAATCTGATAGTGGTAGTGGGCTGGTAGAAGTCTAGTCTCCCTTGTGTCTCTAATCTGATAGTGGTTTTGTGGTGGTTGATGTCTAGTCTCCTTTGTGGCTCTAATATGATGGTGGTAGTGGGGTCGTAGATATCTAGTCTCCCTTATGGCTCTAATCTGATAGTGGTAGTGGGTTGGTATATTTCTAGTCTCCCTTATGGCTCTAATCTTATAGTGGTAGTGAGGTGGTCGATGTCTAGTCTCCCTTGTGGCTCTAATCTGATAGTTGTAGTGGGCTGGTAGATGTCTAGTCTCCCTTGTGGCTCTAATCTTATAGTGGTTGTGGGCTGGTAGATGTCTAGTCTCCTTTATAACTCTAATCTGAGAGTGGTAGTGAGCTGGTAGATGTCTAGTCTCCTTTATGGCTCTAATCTGATAGTGGTAGTTTTGGTAGATGTCTAGTCTCCTTTGTGGCTCTAATATGATGGTGGCAGTGGGGTCGTAGATATCTAGTCTCCCTTATGGCTCTAATCTGATAGTGGTAGTGGGTTGGTATATTTCTAGTCTCCCTTATGGCTCTAATCTTATAGTGGTAGTGAGGTGGTCGATGTCTAGTCTCCCTTGTGGCTCTAATCTTATAGTGGTTGTGGGCTGGTAGATGTCTAGTCTCCTTTATAGCTCTAATCTGATAGTGGTAGTGGGGTGGTAGATGCCTAGTCTCGCTTGTGTCACTATTCTGATAGTGGTTGTGGGTTGGTAGATGTCTAGTCTCCTTTATAACTCTAATCTGATAGTGGTAGTGGGGTGGTAGATGTCTAGTCTCCCTTGTGTCTCTAATCTGATAGTGGTTTTGTGGTGGTTGATGTCTAGTCTCCTTTATGGCTCTAATCTGATAGTGGTAGTGAGCTGGTAGATGTCTAGTCTCCTTTATAACTCTAATCTGATAGTGGTAGTGGGCTGGTAGATGTCTAGTCTCCTTTATAACTCTAATCTGATATGGGTAGTGGGCTGGTAGATGTCTAGTCTCCTTTTTAACTCTAATCTGATAGTGGTAGTGGTGTGGTAGATGTCTAGTCTCCTTTATGGCTCTAATCTGATAGTGGTGTGGTAGATGTCTTGTCTCCCTTATGGCTCTAATCTGATAGTGGTAGTGGGGTGCTAGATGTCTAGTCTCCTTTATAACTCTAATATTATAGTGGTAGTGGGGTGCTAGATGTCTAGTCTCCCTTATGGCTCTAATCTGATAGTGGTAGTGGGCTGGTAGATGTCTAGTCTCCCTAATGGCTCTAATCTGATAGTGGTAGTGGGGTGCTAGATGTCTAGTCTCCCTAATGGCTCTAATCTGATAGTGGTAGATGTGGTAGATGTCTAGTCTCCTTTGTGGCTCTGCTATGATGGTTGTAGTGGGGTCGTAGATATCTAGTCTCCTTTATGGCTCTAATCTGATAGTGGTAGTGGGCTGGTAGATGTCTATTCTCCCTTATGGCTCTAATCTGATAGTGGTAGTGGGGTCGTTGATATCTAGCCTCCCTTATGGCTCTAATCTGATAGTGGTAGTGGGCTGGTAGATGTCTATTCTCCCTTATGGCTCTAGACTCCCTTATTGCTCTAATCTGATAGTGGTAGTGGGCTGGTAGATGTCTAGTCTCCCTTGTGGCTCTAATCTGATAGTGGTTTTGTGGTGGTTGATGACTAGTCTCCTTTATGGCTCTAATCTGATAGTGGTAGATGTCTAGTCTCCTTTGTGGCTCTAAACTGATAGAGGTAGTAGGGCGGTATATTTCTAGTTTCCTTTATAACTCTATTCTGATAGTGGTAGTGGGGTGGTAGATGTCTAGTCTCGCTTGTGGCTCTAATCTCATAGTGGTTGTGGGTTGGTAGATGTCTAGTCTCCTTTATAACTCTAATCTGATAGTGGTAGCGGGGTGGCAGATGCCTACTCTCCCTTATGGCTCTAATCTGATAGTGGTAGTGAGGTGGTCGATGTCTAGTCTCCTTTATAACTCTAATCTGATAGTGGTAGTGGGCTGGTAGATGTCTAGTCTCCCTTGTGGCTCTAATCTTATAGTTGTAGTAGGCTGGTAGATGTCTAGTCTCCCTTATGGCTCTAACTTGATAGTGGTTTTGTGGTGGTCGATGTCTATTCTCCCTTGTGGCTGTAATCTGATAGTGGTAGTGGGGTGGTAGATTTCTAGTCTCCCTTGTGTCTCTATTCTGATAGTGGTTTTGTGGTGGTTGATGTCTAGTCTCCTTTATGGCTCTAATCTGATAGTGGTAGATGTGGTAGATGTCTAGTCTCCTTTGTGGCTCTAATATGATGGTGGTAGTGGGGTAGTAGATATCTAGTCTCCCTTTTGGCTCTAATCTGATAGTGGTAGTGGGCTGGTGGATGTCTAGTCTCCCTTATTGCTCTAGGCTCCCTTATGGCTCTAATTTGATAGTGGTAGTGGGCTGGTAGATGTCTAGTCTCCTGTTTGACTCTAATCTGATAGTTGTAGTGGGGTGGCAGATGCCTACTCTCCCTTATGGCTCTAATCTGATAGTGGTAGTGAGGTGGTAGATGTGTAGTCTCCTTTATAACTCTAATCTGATAGTGGTAGATGTGGTAGATGTCTAGTCTCCCTAATGGCTCTAACCTGATAGTGGTAGTGGGGTTGTAGATATCTAGTATCCCTTATGACTCTAAACTGATAGTGGTAGTGGGCTGGTAGATGTCTAGTCTCCTTTATAACTCTAATCTGATAGTGGTAGTGGGCTGGTAGATGTCTAGTCTCCCTTGTGGCTCTAATCTGATAGTTGTAGTGGGCTGGTAGATGTCTAGTGTCCCTGGTGTCTCTAATCTGATAGTGGTTTTGTGGTGGTTGATGTCTAGTCTCCTTTATGGCTCTAATCTGATAGTGGTAGATGTGGTAGATGTCTAGTCTCCTTTGTGGCTCTAATATGATGGTGGTAGTGGGGTGGTCGATGTCTAGTCTCCTTTATAACTCTAATCTGATAGTGGTAGTGGGCTGGTAGATGTCTAGTCTCCCTTGTGGCTCTAATCTGATAGTTGTAGTGGGCTGGTAGATGTCTAGTCTCCTTTATAACTCTAATCTGATAGTGGTAGTGGGGTGGTAGATGTCCAGTCTCCCTTGTGTCTCTAATCTGATAGTGGTTTTGTGGTGGTTGATGTCTAGTCTCCTTTATGGCTCTATTCTGATAGTGGTAGATATGGTAGATGTCTAGTCTCCCTTGTGGCTCTAATCTGATAGTTGTAGTGGGATCGTAGATATCTAGTCTCCTTTATGGCTCTAATCTGATAGTGGTAGTGGGTTGGTAGATGTCTAGTCTCCCTTATGGCTCTAACTTGATAGTGGTTTTGTGGTGGTCGATGTCTATTCTCCCTTGTGGCTGTAATCTGATAGTGGTAGTGGGGTGGTAGATTTCTAGTCTCCCTTGTGTCTCTATTCTGATAGTGGTTTTGTGGTGGTTGATGTCTAGTCTCCTTTATGGCTCTAATCTGATAGTGGTAGATGTGGTAGATGTCTAGTCTCCTTTGTGGCTCTAATATGATGGTGGTAGTGGGGTAGTAGATATCTAGTCTCCCTTTTGGCTCTAATCTGATAGTGGTAGTGGGCTGGTGGATGTCTAGTCTCCCTTATTGCTCTAGGCTCCCTTATGGCTCTAATTTGATAGTGGTAGTGGGCTGGTAGATGTCTAGTCTCCTGTTTGACTCTAATCTGATAGTTGTAGTGGGGTGGCAGATGCCTACTCTCCCTTATGGCTCTAATCTGATAGTGGTAGTGAGGTGGTAGATGTGTAGTCTCCTTTATAACTCTAATCTGATAGTGGTAGATGTGGTAGATGTCTAGTCTCCCTAATGGCTCTAATCTGATAGTGGTAGTGGGGTTGTAGATATCTAGTATCCCTTATGACTCTAAACTGATAGTGGTAGTGGGCTGGTAGATGTCTAGTCTCCTTTATAACTCTAATCTGATAGTGGTAGTTGGGTGGTAGATGTCTAGTTTCACTTGTGTCTCTAATCTGATAGTGGTTGTGGGTTGGTAGATGTCTAGTCTCCTTTATAACTCTAATCTGATAGTGGTAGTGGGCTGGTAGATGTCTAGTCTCCCTTATTGCTCTAATCTGATAGTGGTAGTGGGGTGGTAGATGTCCAGTCTCCCTTGTGTCTCTAATCTGATAGTGGTTTTGTGGTGGTTGATGTCTGGTCTCCTTTATGGCTCTATTCTGATAGTGGTAGATATGGTAGATGTCTAGTCTCCCTTGTGGCTCTAATCTGATAGTGGTAGTGGGCTGGTAGATGTCTAGTCTCCTTTATAACTCTAATCTGATAGTGGTAGTGGGCTGGTAGATGTCTAGTCTCCCTTGTGGCTCTAATCTGATAGTTGTAGTGGGATCGTAGATATCTAGTCTCCTTTATGGCTCTAATCTGATAGTGGTAGTGGGTTGGTAGATGTCTAGTCTCCCTTATGGCTCTAATCTGATAGTGGTAGTGGGGTCGTTGATATCTAGTCTCCCTTATGGCTCTAATCTGATAGTGGTAGTGGGCTGGTAGATGTCTAGTCTCCCTTGTGGCTCTAATCTGATAGTTGTAGTGGGCTGGTAGATGTCTAGTCTCCCTTATGGCTCTAATCTGAAAGTGGTAGTGAGGTGGTCGATGTCTAGTCTCCCTAATGGCTCTAATCTGATAGTGGTAGATTTCTAGTCTCCTTTATAACTCTAATCTGATAGTGGTAGATGTGGTAGATGTCTAGTCTCCCTAATGGCTCTAATCTGATAGTGGTAGTGGGGTTGTAGATATCTAGTATCCCTTATGACTCTAAACTGATAGTGGTAGTGGGCTGGTAGATGTCTAGTCTCCTTTATAACTCTAATCTGATAGTGGTAGTGGGGTGGTAGATGTCTAGTCTCGCTTGTGTCACTAATCTGATAGTGGTTGTGGGTTGGTAGATGTCTAGTCTCCTTTATAACTCTAATCTGATAGTGGTAGTGGGCTGGTAGATGTCTAGTCTCCTTTATAACTCTAATCTGATAGTGGTAGTGGGCTGGTAGATGTCTAGTCTCCCTTGTGGCTCTAATCTGATAGTTGTAGTGGGCTGGTAGATGTCTAGTCTCCTTTATAACTCTAATCTGATAGTGGTAGTGGGGTGGTAGATGTCTAGTCTTCCTTGTGTCTCTAATCTGATAGTGGTTTTGTGGTGGTTGATGTCTAGTCTCCTTTATGGCTCTATTCTGATAGTGGTAGATATGGTAGATGTCTAGTCTCCTTTATGGCTCTAATCTGATAGTGGTAGTGGGCTGGTAGATGTCTATTCTCCCGTATGGCTCTAATCTGATAGTGGTAGTGGGGTCGTTGATATCTAGTCTCCCTTATGGCTCTAATCTGATAGTGGTAGTGGGCTGGTAGATGTCTAGTCTCCCTTGTGGCTCTAATCTGATAGTTGTAGTGGGCTGGTAGATGTCTAGACTCCCTTATGGCTCTAATCTGAAAGTGGTAGTGAGGTGGTCGATGTCTAGTCTCCTTTGTGGCTCTAATCTGATGGTGGTAGATTTCTAGTCTCCTTTATAACTCTAATCTGATAGTGGAGTGGGGTCGTTGATGTCTAGTCTCCCTTATGGCTCTAATCTGATAGTAGTAGTGGGCTGGTAGATGTCTAGTCTCCCTTATGGCTCTAATATGATAGTGGTAGTGGGGTCGTTGATATCTAGTCTCCCTTGTGTCTCGAATCTGATAGTGGTTTTGTTGTGGTTGATATCTAGTCTCCTTTATGGCTCTAATATGATAGTGCTAGATGTGGTAGATGTCTAGTCTCCTTTGTGGCTCTAATATGATGGTGGTAGTGGGGTGGTCGATGTCTAGTCTCCTTTATAACTCTAATCTGATAGTGGTAGTGGGGTCGTTGATATCTAGTCTCCCTTATGGCTCTAATCTGATAGTGGTAGTGGGCTGGTAGATGTCTAGTCTCCCTTGTGGCTCTAATCTGATAGTTGTAGTGGGCTGGTAGATGTCTAGACTCCCTTATGGCTCTAATCTGAAAGTGGTAGTGAGGTGGTCGATGTCTAGTCTCCTTTGTGGCTCTAATCTGATGGTGGTAGATTTCTAGTCTCCTTTATAACTCTAATCTGATAGTGGTAGTGGGGTGGTAGATGTCTAGTCTTCCTTGTGTCTCTAATCTGATAGTGGTTTTGTGGTGGTTGATGTCTAGTCTCCTTTATGGCTCTATTCTGATAGTGGTAGATATGGTAGATGTCTAGTCTCCTTTATGGCTCTAATCTGATAGTGGTAGTGGGCTGGTAGATGTCTATTCTCCCTTATGGCTCTAATCTGATAGTGGTAGTGGGGTCGTTGATATCTAGTCTCCCTTATGGCTCTAATCTGATAGTGGTAGTGGGCTGGTAGATGTCTAGTCTCCCTTGTGGCTCTAATCTGATAGTTGTAGTGGGATCGTAGATATCTAGTCTCCTTTATGGCTCTAATCTGATAGTGGTAGTGGGTTGGTAGATGTCTAGTCTCCCTTATGGCTCTAATCTGATAGTGGTAGTGGGGTCGTTGATATCTAGTCTCCCTTATGGCTCTAATCTGATAGTGGTAGTGGGCTGGTAGATGTCTAGTCTCCCTTGTGGCTCTAATCTGATAGTTGTAGTGGGCTGGTAGATGTCTAGTCTCCCTTATGGCTCTAATCTGAAAGTGGTAGTGAGGTGGTCGATGTCTAGTCTCCCTAATGGCTCTAATCTGATAGTGGTAGATTTCTAGTCTCCTTTATAACTCTAATCTGATAGTGGTAGATGTGGTAGATGTCTAGTCTCCCTAATGGCTCTAATCTGATAGTGGTAGTGGGGTTGTAGATATCTAGTATCCCTTATGACTCTAAACTGATAGTGGTAGTGGGCTGGTAGATGTCTAGTCTCCTTTATAACTCTAATCTGATAGTGGTAGTGGGGTGGTAGATGTCTAGTCTCGCTTGTGTCACTAATCTGATAGTGGTTGTGGGTTGGTAGATGTCTAGTCTCCTTTATAACTCTAATCTGATAGTGGTAGTGGGCTGGTAGATGTCTAGTCTCCTTTATAACTCTAATCTGATAGTGGTAGTGGGCTGGTAGATGTCTAGTCTCCCTTGTGGCTCTAATCTGATAGTTGTAGTGGGCTGGTAGATGTCTAGTCTCCTTTATAACTCTAATCTGATAGTGGTAGTGGGGTGGTAGATGTCTAGTCTTCCTTGTGTCTCTAATCTGATAGTGGTTTTGTGGTGGTTGATGTCTAGTCTCCTTTATGGCTCTATTCTGATAGTGGTAGATATGGTAGATGTCTAGTCTCCTTTATGGCTCTAATCTGATAGTGGTAGTGGGCTGGTAGATGTCTATTCTCCCTTATGGCTCTAATCTGATAGTGGTAGTGGGGTCGTTGATATCTAGTCTCCCTTATGGCTCTAATCTGATAGTGGTAGTGGGCTGGTAGATGTCTAGTCTCCCTTGTGGCTCTAATCTGATAGTTGTAGTGGGCTGGTAGATGTCTAGACTCCCTTATGGCTCTAATCTGAAAGTGGTAGTGAGGTGGTCGATGTCTAGTCTCCTTTGTGGCTCTAATCTGATGGTGGTAGATTTCTAGTCTCCTTTATAACTCTAATCTGATAGTGGAGTGGGGTCGTTGATGTCTAGTCTCCCTTATGGCTCTAATCTGATAGTAGTAGTGGGCTGGTAGATGTCTAGTCTCCCTTATGGCTCTAATATGATAGTGGTAGTGGGGTCGTTGATATCTAGTCTCCCTTGTGTCTCGAATCTGATAGTGGTTTTGTTGTGGTTGATATCTAGTCTCCTTTATGGCTCTAATATGATAGTGCTAGATGTGGTAGATGTCTAGTCTCCTTTGTGGCTCTAATATGATGGTGGTAGTGGGGTGGTCGATGTCTAGTCTCCTTTATAACTCAAATCTGATAGTGGTAGTGGGCTGGTAGATGTCTAGTCTCCCTTGTGGCTCTAATCTGATAGTTGTATTGGGCTGGTAGATGTCTAGTCTCCTTTATAACTCTAATCTGATAGTGGTAGTGGGGTGGTAGATGTCTAGTCTTCCTTGTGTCTCTAATCTGATAGTGGTTTTGTGGTGGTTGATGTCTAGTCTCCTTTATGGCTCTATTCTGATAGTGGTAGATATGGTAGATGTCTAGTCTCCCTTGTGGCTCTAATCTGATAGTGGTAGTGGGCTGGTAGATGTCTAGTCTCCTTTATAACTCTAATCTGATAGTGGTAGTGGGCTGGTAGATGTCTAGTCTCCTTTATAACTCTAATCTGATAGTGGTAGTGGGCTGGTAGATGTCTAGTCTCCCTTGTGGCTCTAATCTGATAGTTGTAGTGGGATCGTAGATATCTAGTCTCCTTTATGGCTCTAATCTGATAGTGGTAGTGGGTTGGTAGATGTCTAGTCTCCCTTATGGCTCTAATCTGATAGTGGTAGTGGGGTCGTTGATATCTAGTCTCCCTTATGGCTCTAATCTGATAGTGGTAGTGGGCTGGTAGATGTCTAGTCTCTCTTGTGGCTCTAATCTGATAGTGGTAGTGGGGTTGTAGATATCTAGTATCCCTTATGACTCTAAACTGATAGTGGTAGTGGGCTGGTAGATGTCTAGTCTCCTTTATAACTCTAATCTGATAGTGGTAGTGGGGTGGTAGATGTCTAGTCTCGCTTGTGTCACTAATCTGATAGTGGTTGTGGGTTGGTAGATGTCTAGTCTCCTTTATAACTCTAATCTGATAGTGGTAGTGGGCTGGTAGATGTCTAGTCTCCTTTATAACTCTAATCTGATAGTGGTAGTGGGCTGGTAGATGTCTAGTCTCCCTTGTGGCTCTAATCTGATAGTTGTAGTGGGCTGGTAGATGTCTAGTCTCCCTGGTGTCTCTAATCTGATAGTGGTTTTGTGGTGGTTGATGTCTAGTCTCCTTGATGGCTCTAATCTGATAGTGGTAGATGTGGTAGATGTCTAGTCTCCTTTGTGGCTCTAATATGATGGTGGTAGTGGGGTCGTAGATATCTAGTCTCCCATTTGGCTCTAATCTGATAGTGGTAGTGGGCTGGTAGATGTCTAGTCTCCTTTATAACTCTAATTTGATAGTGGTAGTGGGGTGGTAGATTTCTAGTCTCCCTTGTGGCTCTAATCTGATAGTGGTTGTGGGTTGGTAGATGTCGAGTCTCCTTTATAACTCTAATCTGATAGTGGTAGTGGGGTGGTAGATGTCTAGTCTTCCTTGTGTCTCTAATCTGATAGTGGTTTTGTGGTGGTTGATGTCTAGTCTCCTTTATGGCTCTATTCTGATAGTGGTAGATATGGTAGATGTCTATTCTCCTTTGTGGCTCTAATATGATGGTGGTAGTGGGATCGTAGATATCTAGTCTCCTTTATGCCTCTAATCTGATAGTTGTAGTGAGCTGGTAGTTGTCTAGTCTCCCTTGTGGCTCTAATCTGATAGTGGTTGTGGGTTGGTAGATGTCTAGTCTCCCTTGTGGCTCTAATCTGATAGTTGCAGTGGGCTGGTAGATGTCTAGTCTCCCTTGTGGCTCTAATCTTATAGTGGTAGTGGGTTGGTAGATGTCTAGTCTCCTTTATAACTCTAATATTATAGTGGTAGTGGGGTGCTAGATGTCTAGTCTCCCTTATGGCTCTAATCTGATAGTGGTAGTGGGCTGGTAGATGTCTAGTCTCCCTAATGGCTCTAATCTGATAGTGGTAGTGGGGTGCTAGATGTCTAGTCTCCCTTATGGCACTAATCTGATAGTGGTAGTGGGGTGCTAGATGTCTAGTCTCCCTTGTGGCTCTAATCTTATAGTGGTAGTGGGCTGGTAGATGTCTAGTCTCCTTTATAACTCTAATCTGAGAGTGGTAGTGGGCTGGTAGTTGTCTAGTCTCCTTTATAACTCTAATCTGATAGTGGTAGTGGGTTGGTAGATGTCTAGTCTCCCTTATGGCTCTAATCTGATAGTGGTAGTGGGGTCGTTGATATCTAGTCTCCCTTATGGCTCTAATCTGATAGTGGTAGTGGGCTGGTAGATGTCTAGTCTCTCTTGTGGCTCTAATCTGATAGTGGTAGTGGGGTTGTAGATATCTAGTATCCCTTATGACTCTAAACTGATAGTGGTAGTGGGCTGGTAGATGTCTAGTCTCCTTTATAACTCTAATCTGATAGTGGTAGTGGGGTGGTAGATGTCTAGTCTCGCTTGTGTCACTAATCTGATAGTGGTTGTGGGTTGGTAGATGTCTAGTCTCCTTTATAACTCTAATCTGATAGTGGTAGTGGGCTGGTAGATGTCTAGTCTCCTTTATAACTCTAATCTGATAGTGGTAGTGGGCTGGTAGATGTCTAGTCTCCCTTGTGGCTCTAATCTGATAGTTGTAGTGGGCTGGTAGATGTCTAGTCTCCCTGGTGTCTCTAATCTGATAGTGGTTTTGTGGTGGTTGATGTCTAGTCTCCTTGATGGCTCTAATCTGATAGTGGTAGATGTGGTAGATGTCTAGTCTCCTTTGTGGCTCTAATATGATGGTGGTAGTGGGGTCGTAGATATCTAGTCTCCCATTTGGCTCTAATCTGATAGTGGTAGTGGGCTGGTAGATGTCTAGTCTCCCTTGTGGCTCTAATCTGATAGTTGTAGTGGGCTGGTAGATGTCTAGTCTCCCTGGTGTCTCTAATCTGATAGTGGTTTTGTGGTGGTTGATGTCTAGTCTCCTTTATGGCTCTATTCTGATAGTGGTAGATATGGTAGATGTCTATTCTCCTTTGTGGCTCTAATATGATGGTGGTAGTGGGATCGTAGATATCTAGTCTCCTTTATGCCTCTAATCTGATAGTTGTAGTGAGCTGGTAGTTGTCTAGTCTCCCTTGTGGCTCTAATTTATTTATTTTTATTTTACCGTTATTTTACCAGGTAAGTTGACTGAGAAAACATTCTCATTTGCAGCAACGACCTGGGGAATAGTTACAGGGGAGAGGAGGGGGATGAATGAGCCAATTGTAAACTGTAAACTGTAAATTGTAAATTGTAAATTGTAAATTCTAATCTGATAGTGGTTGTGGGTTGGTAGATGTCTAGTCTCCCTTGTGGCTCTAATCTGATAGTTGTAGTGGGCTGGTAGATGTCTACTCTCCCTTGTGGCTCTAATCTTATAGTGGTAGTGGGTTGGTAGATGTCTAGTCTCCTTTATAACTCTAATCTTATAGTGGTAGTGGGGTGCTAGATGTCTAGTCTCCCTTATGGCTCTAATCTGATAGTGGTAGTGGGCTGGTAGATGTCTAGTCTCCCTAATGGCTCTAATCTGATAGTGGTAGTGGGGTGCTAGATGTCTAGTCTCCCTTATGGCACTAATCTGATAGTGGTAGTGGGGTGCTAGATGTCTAGTCTCCCTTGTGGCTCTAATCTTATAGTGGTAGTGGGCTGGTAGATGTCTAGTCTCCTTTATAACTCTAATCTGAGAGTGGTAGTGGGCTGGTAGATGTCTAGTCTCCTTTATAACTCTAATCTGATAGTGGTAGTGGGGTGGTCGATGTCTAGTCTCCCTTATGGCTCTAATCTGATAGTGGTAGTGGGGTGGTAGATGTCTAGTCTTCCTTGTGTCTCTAATCTGATAGTGGTTTTGTGGTGGTTGATGTCTAGTCTCCTTTATGGCTCTATTCTGATAGTGGTAGATATGGTAGATGTCTATTCTCCTTTGTGGCTCTAATATGATGGTGGTAGTGGGATCGTAGATATCTAGTCTCCTTTATGCCTCTAATCTGATAGTTGTAGTGAGCTGGTAGTTGTCTAGTCTCCCTTGTGGCTCTAATTTATTTATTTTTATTTTACCGTTATTTTACCAGGTAAGTTGACTGAGAAAACATTCTCATTTGCAGCAACGACCTGGGGAATAGTTACAGGGGAGAGGAGGGGGATGAATGAGCCAATTGTAAACTGTAAACTGTAAATTGTAAATTGTAAATTGTAAATTCTAATCTGATAGTGGTTGTGGGTTGGTAGATGTCTAGTCTCCCTTGTGGCTCTAATCTGATAGTGGTAGTGGGCTGGTAGATGTCTACTCTCCCTTGTGGCTCTAATCTTATAGTGGTAGTGGGTTGGTAGATGTCTAGTCTCCTTTATAACTCTAATCTTATAGTGGTAGTGGGGTGCTAGATGTCTAGTCTCCCTTATGGCTCTAATCTGATAGTGGTAGTGGGCTGGTAGATGTCTAGTCTCCCTAATGGCTCTAATCTGATAGTGGTAGTGGGGTGCTAGATGTCTAGTCTCCCTTATGGCACTAATCTGATAGTGGTAGTGGGGTGCTAGATGTCTAGTCTCCCTTGTGGCTCTAATCTTATAGTGGTAGTGGGCTGGTAGATGTCTAGTCTCCTTTATAACTCTAATCTGAGAGTGGTAGTGGGCTGGTAGATGTCTAGTCTCCTTTATAACTCTAATCTGATAGTGGTAGTGGGGTGGTCGATGTCTAGTCTCCCTTATGGCTCTAATCTGATAGTGGTAGTGGGGTGGTAGATGTCTAGTCTTCCTTGTGTCTCTAATCTGATAGTGGTTTTGTGGTGGTTGATGTCTAGTCTCCTTTATGGCTCTATTCTGATAGTGGTAGATATGGTAGATGTCTAGTCTCCTTTATGGCTCTAATCTGATAGTGGTAGTGGGCTGGTAGATGTCTATTCTCCCTTATGGC
Organism: Salvelinus alpinus; assembly: GCF_045679555.1. Taxonomy (NCBI): domain Eukaryota; kingdom Metazoa; phylum Chordata; class Actinopteri; order Salmoniformes; family Salmonidae; genus Salvelinus; species Salvelinus alpinus. The sequence continues at coordinate 50,140,413 of NC_092109.1, forward strand.
TCTAATCTGATAGTGGTAGTGGGGTCGTTGATATCTAGTCTCCCTTATGGCTCTAATCTGATAGTGGTAGTGGGCTGGTAGATGTCTAGTCTCCCTTGTGGCTCTAATCTGATAGTTGTAGTGGGCTGGTAGATGTCTAGACTCCCTTATGGCTCTAATCTGAAAGTGGTAGTGAGGTGGTCGATGTCTAGTCTCCTTTGTGGCTCTAATCTGATAGTGGTAGTGGGGTGGTAGATTTCTAGTCTCCTTTATAACTCTAATCTGATAGTGGTAGTGGGGTCGTTGATATCTAGTCTCCCTTGTGTCTCGAATCTGATAGTGGTTTTGTTGTGGTTGATATCTAGTCTCCTTTATGGCTCTAATATGATAGTGCTAGATGTGGTAGATGTCTAGTCTCCTTTGTGGCTCTAATATGATGGTGGTAGTGGCGTGGTCGATGTCTAGTCTCCTTTATAACTCTAATCTGATAGTGGTAGTGGGCTGGTAGATGTCTAGTCTCCCTTGTGGCTCTAATCTGATAGTTGTATTGGGCTGGTAGATGTCTAGTCTCCTTTATAACTCTAATCTGATAGTGGTAGTGGGGTGGTAGATGTCTAGTCTTCCTTGTGTCTCTAATCTGATAGTGGTTTTGTGGTGGTTGATGTCTAGTCTCCTTTATGGCTCTATTCTGATAGTGGTAGATATGGTAGATGTCTAGTCTCCCTTGTGGCTCTAATCTGATAGTGGTAGTGGGCTGGTAGATGTCTAGTCTCCTTTATAACTCTAATCTGATAGTGGTAGTGGGCTGGTAGATGTCTAGTCTCCTTTATAACTCTAATCTGATAGTGGTAGTGGGCTGGTAGATGTCTAGTCTCCCTTGTGGCTCTAATCTGAAAGTTGTAGTGGGATCGTAGATATCTAGTCTCCTTTATGGCTCTAATCTGATAGTGGTAGTGGGTTGGTAGATGTCTAGTCTCCCTTATGGCTCTAATCTGATAGTGGTAGTGGGCTGGTAGATGTCTAGTCTCCTTTATAACTCTCCTCTCCTTTGTGGTCCCGTGTGGCTCAGTTGGTAGAGCATGGCGCTTGCAACGCCAGGGTTGTGGGTTCATTCCCCACGGGGGGACCAGGATGAATATGTATGAACTTTCCAATTTGTAAGTCGCTCTGGATAAGAGCGTCTGCTAAATGACGTAAATGTAAATGTAACTCTAATCTGATAGTGGTAGTGGGCTGGTAGATGTCTAGTCTCCCTTGTGGCTCTAATCTGATAGTTGTAGTGGGCTGGTAGATGTCTAGTCTCCCTGGTGTCTCTAATCTGATAGTGGTTTTGTGGTGGTTGATGTCTAGTCTCCTTGATGGCTCTAATCTGATAGTGGTAGATGTGGTAGATGTCTAGTCTCCTTTGTGGCTCTAATATGATGGTGGTAGTGGGGTTGTAGATATCTAGTCTCCCATTTGGCTCTAATCTGATAGTGGTAGTGGGCTGGTAGATGTCTAGTCTCCTTTATAACTCTAATTTGATAGTGGTAGTGGGGTGGTAGATTTCTAGTCTCCCTTGTGGCTCTAATCTGATAGTGGTTGTGGGTTGGTAGATGTCTAGTCTCCTTTATAACTCTAATCTGATAGTGGTAGTGGGCTGGTAGATGTCTAGTCTCCCTTGTGGCTCTAATCTGATAGTTGTAGTGGGCTGGTAGATGTCTAGTCTCCTTTATAACTCTAATCTGATAGTGGTAGTGGGGTGGTAGATGTCTAGTCTTCCTTGTGTCTCTAATCTGATAGTGGTTTTGTGGTGGTTGATGTCTAGTCTCCTTTATGGCTCTATTCTGATAGTGGTAGATATGGTAGATGTCTATTCTCCTTTGTGGCTCTAATATGATGGTGGTAGTGGGATCGTAGATATCTAGTCTCCTTTATGGCTCTAATCTGATAGTGGTAGTGGGCTGGTAGATGTCTAGTCTCCTTTATGCCTCTAATCTGATAGTTGTAGTGAGCTGGTAGTTGTCTAGTCTCCCTTGTGGCTCTAATCTGATAGTGGTTGTGGGTTGGTAGATGTCTAGTCTCCCTTGTGGCTCTAATCTGATAGTTGCAGTGGGCTGGTAGATGTCTAGTCTCCCTTGTGGCTCTAATCTTATAGTGGTAGTGGGTTGGTAGATGTCTAGTCTCCTTTATAACTCTAATATTATAGTGGTAGTGGGGTGCTAGATGTCTAGTCTCCCTTATGGCTCTAATCTGATAGTGGTAGTGGGCTGGTAGATGTCTAGTCTCCCTAATGGCTCTAATCTGATAGTGGTAGTGGGGTGCTAGATGTCTAGTCTCCCTTATGGCACTAATCTGATAGTGGTAGTGGGGTGCTAGATGTCTAGTCTCCCTTGTGGCTCTAATCTTATAGTGGTAGTGGGCTGGTAGATGTCTAGTCTCCTTTATAACTCTAATCTGAGAGTGGTAGTGGGCTGGTAGATGTCTAGTCTCCTTTATAACTCTAATCTGATAGTGGTAGTGGGGTGGTCGATGTCTAGTCTCCCTTATGGCTCTAATCTGATAGTGGTAGTGGGGTGGTAGATGTCTAGTCTTCCTTGTGTCTCTAATCTGATAGTGGTTTTGTGGTGGTTGATGTCTAGTCTCCTTTATGGCTCTATTCTGATAGTTGTAGATATGGTAGATGTCTAGTCTCCTTTATGGCTCTAATCTGATAGTGGTAGTGGGCTGGTAGATGTCTATTCTCCCTTATGGCTCTAATCTGATAGTGGTAGTGGGGTCGTTGATATCTAGTCTCCCTTATGGCTCTAATCTGAAAGTGGTAGTGAGGTGGTCGATGTCTAGTCTCCCTTGTGGCTCTAATCTGATAGTGGTAGTGGGGTGGTAGATTTCTAGTCTCCTTTATAACTCTAATCTGATAGTGGTAGTGGGGTCGTTGATATCTAGTCTCCCTTGTGTCTCGAATCTGATAGTGGTTTTGTTGTGGTTGATATCTAGTCTCCTTTATGGCTCTAATATGATAGTGCTAGATGTGGTAGATGTCTAGTCTCCTTTGTGGCTCTAATATGATGGTGGTAGTGGGGTGGTCGATGTCTAGTCTCCTTTATAACTCTAATCTGATAGTGGTAGTGGGCTGGTAGATGTCTAGTCTCCCTTGTGGCTCTAATCTGATAGTTGTATTGGGCTGGTAGATGTCTAGTCTCCTTTATAACTCTAATCTGATAGTGGTAGTGGGGTGGTAGATGTCTAGTCTTCCTTGTGTCTCTAATCTGATAGTGGTTTTGTGGTGGTTGATGTCTAGTCTCCTTTATGGCTCTATTCTGATAGTGGTAGATATGGTAGATGTCTAGTCTCCCTTGTGGCTCTAATCTGATAGTGGTAGTGGGCTGGTAGATGTCTAGTCTCCTTTATAACTCTAATCTGATAGTGGTAGTGGGCTGGTAGATGTCTAGTCTCCTTTATAACTCTAATCTGATAGTGGTAGTGGGCTGGTAGATGTCTAGTCTCCCTTGTGGCTCTAATCTGATAGTTGTAGTGGGATCGTAGATATCTAGTCTCCTTTATGGCTCTAATCTGATAGTGGTAGTGGGTTGGTAGATGTCTAGTCTCCCTTATGGCTCTAATCTGATAGTGGTAGTGGGCTGGTAGATGTCTAGTCTCCTTTATAACTCTAATCTGATAGTGGTAGTGGGCTGGTAGATGTCTAGTCTCCCTTGTGGCTCTAATCTGATAGTTGTAGTGGGCTGGTAGATGTCTAGTCTCCCTGGTGTCTCTAATCTGATAGTGGTTTTGTGGTGGTTGATGTCTAGTCTCCTTGATGGCTCTAATCTGATAGTGGTAGATGTGGTAGATGTCTAGTCTCCTTTGTGGCTCTAATATGATGGTGGTAGTGGGGTCGTAGATATCTAGTCTCCCATTTGGCTCTAATCTGATAGTGGTAGTGGGCTGGTAGATGTCTAGTCTCCTTTATAACTCTAATTTGATAGTGGTAGTGGGGTGGTAGATTTCTAGTCTCCCTTGTGGCTCTAATCTGATAGTGGTTGTGGGTTGGTAGATGTCTAGTCTCCTTTATAACTCTAATCTGATAGTGGTAGTGGGCTGGTAGATGTCTAGTCTCCCTTGTGGCTCTAATCTGATAGTTGTAGTGGGCTGGTAGATGTCTAGTCTCCTTTATAACTCTAATCTGATAGTGGTAGTGGGGTGGTAGATGTCTAGTCTTCCTTGTGTCTCTAATCTGATAGTGGTTTTGTGGTGGTTGATGTCTAGTCTCCTTTAGTGGCTCTAATATGATGGTGGTAGTGGGATCGTAGATATCTAGTCTCCCTTATGGATCTAATCTGATAGTGGTAGTGGGCTGGTAGATGTCTAGTCTCCTTTATGCCTCTAATCTGATAGTTGTAGTGAGCTGGTAGTTGTCTAGTCTCCCTTGTGGCTCTAATCTGATAGTGGTTGTGGGTTGGTAGATGTCTAGTCTCCCTTGTGGCTCTAATCTGATAGTTGCAGTGGGCTGGTAGATGTCTAGTCTCCCTTGTGGCTCTAATCTTATAGTGGTAGTGGGTTGGTAGATGTCTAGTCTCCTTTATAACTCTAATATTATAGTGGTAGTGGGGTGCTAGATGTCTAGTCTCCCTTATGGCTCTAATCTGATAGTGGTAGTGGGCTGGTAGATGTCTAGTCTCCCTAATGGCTCTAATCTGATAGTGGTAGTGGGGTGCTAGATGTCTAGTCTCCCTTATGGCACTAATCTGATAGTGGTAGTGGGGTGCTAGATGTCTAGTCTCCTTTATAACTCTAATCTGAGAGTGGTAGTGGGCTGGTAGATGTCTAGTCTCCTTTATAACTCTAATCTGATAGTGGTAGTGGGGTGGTCGATGTCTAGTCTCCCTTATGGCTCTAATCTGATAGTGGTAGTGGGGTGGTAGATGTCTAGTCTTCCTTGTGTCTCTAATCTGATAGTGGTTTTGTGGTGGTTGATGTCTAGTCTCCTTTATGGCTCTATTCTGATAGTGGTAGATATGGTAGATGTCTAGTCTCCTTTATGGCTCTAATCTGATAGTGGTAGTGGGCTGGTAGATGTCTATTCTCCCTTATGGCTCTAATCTGATAGTGGTAGTGGGGTCGTTGATATCTAGTCTCCCTTATGGCTCTAATCTGATAGTGGTAGTGGGCTGGTAGATGTCTAGTCTCCCTTGTGGCTCTAATCTGATAGTTGTAGTGGGCTGGTAGATGTCTAGACTCCCTTATGGCTCTAATCTGAAAGTGGTAGTGAGGTGGTCGATGTCTAGTCTCCTTTGTGGCTCTAATCTGATAGTGGTAGTGGGGTGGTAGATTTCTAGTCTCCTTTATAACTCTAATCTGATAGTGGTAGTGGGGTCGTTGATATCTAGTCTCCCTTGTGTCTCGAATCTGATAGTGGTTTTGTTGTGGTTGATATCTAGTCTCCTTTATGGCTCTAATATGATAGTGCTAGATGTGGTAGATGTCTAGTCTCCTTTGTGGCTCTAATATGATGGTGGTAGTGGGGTGGTCGATGTCTAGTCTCCTTTATAACTCTAATCTGATAGTGGTAGTGGGCTGGTAGATGTCTAGTCTCCCTTGTGGCTCTAATCTGATAGTTGTATTGGGCTGGTAGATGTCTAGTCTCCTTTATAACTCTAATCTGATAGTGGTAGTGGGGTGGTAGATGTCTAGTCTTCCTTGTGTCTCTAATCTGATAGTGGTTTTGTGGTGGTTGATGTCTAGTCTCCTTTATGGCTCTATTCTGATAGTGGTAGATATGGTAGATGTCTAGTCTCCCTTGTGGCTCTAATCTGATAGTGGTAGTGGGCTGGTAGATGTCTAGTCTCCTTTATAACTCTAATCTGATAGTGGTAGTGGGCTGGTAGATGTCTAGTCTCCTTTATAACTCTAATCTGATAGTGGTAGTGGGCTGGTAGATGTCTAGTCTCCCGTGTGGCTCTAATCTGATAGTTGTAGTGGGATCGTAGATATCTAGTCTCCTTTATGGCTCTAATCTGATAGTGGTAGTGGGTTGGTAGATGTCTAGTCTCCCTTATGGCTCTAATCTGATAGTGGTAGTGGGCTGGTAGATGTCTAGTCTCCTTTATAACTCTAATCTGATAGTGGTAGTGGGCTGGTAGATGTCTAGTCTCCCTTGTGGCTCTAATCTGATAGTTGTAGTGGGCTGGTAGATGTCTAGTCTCCCTGGTGTCTCTAATCTGATAGTGGTTTTGTGGTGGTTGATGTCTAGTCTCCTTGATGGCTCTAATCTGATAGTGGTAGATGTGGTAGATGTCTAGTCTCCTTTGTGGCTCTAATATGATGGTGGTAGTGGGGTCGTAGATATCTAGTCTCCCATTTGGCTCTAATCTGATAGTGGTAGTGGGCTGGTAGATGTCTAGTCTCCTTTATAACTCTAATTTGATAGTGGTAGTGGGGTGGTAGATTTCTAGTCTCCCTTGTGGCTCTAATCTGATAGTGGTTGTGGGTTGGTAGATGTCTAGTCTCCTTTATAACTCTAATCTGATAGTGGTAGTGGGCTGGTAGATGTCTAGTCTCCCTTGTGGCTCTAATCTGATAGTTGTAGTGGGCTGGTAGATGTCTAGTCTCCTTTATAACTCTAATCTGATAGTGGTAGTGGGGTGGTAGATGTCTAGTCTTCCTTGTGTCTCTAATCTGATAGTGGTTTTGTGGTGGTTGATGTCTAGTCTCCTTTATGGCTCTAATCTGATAGTGGTAGATATGGTAGATGTCTATTCTCCTTTGTGGCTCTAATATGATGGTGGTAGTGGGATCGTAGATATCTAGTCTCCTTTATGGCTCTAATCTGATAGTGGTAGTGGGCTGGTAGATGTCTAGTCTCCTTTATGCCTCTAATCTGATAGTTGTAGTGAGCTGGTAGTTGTCTAGTCTCCCTTGTGGCTCTAATCTGATAGTGGTTGTGGGTTGGTAGATGTCTAGTCTCCCTTGTGGCTCTAATCTGATAGTTGCAGTGGGCTGGTAGATGTCTAGTCTCCCTTGTGGCTCTAATCTTATAGTGGTAGTGGGTTGGTAGATGTCTAGTCTCCTTTATAACTCTAATATTATAGTGGTAGTGGGGTGCTAGATGTCTAGTCTCCCTTATGGCTCTAATCTGATAGTGGTAGTGGGCTGGTAGATGTCTCTTCTCCCTAATGGCTCTAATCTGATAGTGGTAGTGGGGTGCTAGATGTCTAGTCTCCCTTATGGCACTAATCTGATAGTGGTAGTGGGGTGCTAGATGTCTAGTCTCCCTTGTGGCTCTAATCTTATAGTGGTATTGGGCTGGTAGATGTCTAGTCTCCTTTATAACTCTAATCTGAGAGTGGTAGTGGGCTGGTAGATGTCTAGTCTCCTTTATAACTCTAATCTGATAGTGGTAGTGGGGTGGTCGATGTCTAGTCTCCTTTATAACTCTAATCTGATAGTGGTAGTGGGGTGCTAGATGTCTAGTCTCCCTTATGGCACTAATCTGATAGTGGTAGTGGGGTGCTAGATGTCTAGTCTCCCTTGTGGCTCTAATCTTATAGTGGTAGTGGGCTGGTAGATGTCTAGTCTCCTTTATAACTCTAATCTGAGAGTGGTAGTGGGCTGGTAGATGTCTAGTCTCCTTTATAACTCTAATCTGATAGTGGTAGTGGGGTGGTCGATGTCTAGTCTCCCTTATGGCTCTAATCTGATAGTGGTAGTGGGGTGGTCGATGTCTAGTCTCCCTTATGCCTCTAATCTGATAGTGGTTTTGTGGTGGTTGATGTCTAGTCTCCTTTATGGTTCTAATCTGATAGTGGTAGATATGGTAGATGTCTAGTCTCCTTTGTGGCTCTAATATGATGGTGGTAGTGGGGTCGTAGATGTCTAGTCTCCTTTATAACTCTAATCTGATAGTGGTAGTGGGCTGGTAGATGTCTAGTCTCCCTTGTGGCTCTAATCTGATAGTGGTAGTGGGGTGCTAGATGTCTAGTCTCCCTTATGGCTCTAATCTGATAGTGGTAGTGGGCTGGTAGATTTCTAGTCTCCTTTATAACTCTAATCTGATAGTGGTAGTGGGCTGGTAGATGTCTAGTCTCCCTTATGGCTCTAATCTGATAGTGGTAGTGGTGCTAGATGTCTAGTCTCCCTAATGGCTCTAATCTGATAGTGGTAGTGGGGTGGTAGATGTCTAGTCTTCTTTATGGCTCTAATCTGATAGTGGTTTTGTGGTGGTTGATGTCTAGTCTCCTTTCTGGCTCTAATCTGATAGTGGTAGATATGGTAGATGTCTAGTCTCCCTTGTGGCTCTAATCTGATAGTGGTTGTGGGTTGGTAGATGTCTAGTCTCCCTTGTGGCTCTAATCTGATAGTTGTAGTGGGCTGGTAGATGTCTAGTCTCTCTTGTGGCTCTAATTTTATAGTGGTAGTGGGTTGGTAGATGTCTAGTCTCCTTTATAACTCTAATCTTATAGTGGTAGTGGGGTGCTAGATGTCTAGTCTCCCTTATGGCTCTAATCTGATAGTGGTAGTGGGCTGGTAGATGTCTAGTCTCCCTAATGGCTCTAAACTGATAGTGGTAGTGGGTTGGTAGATGTCAAGTCTCCTTTATGGCTCTAATCTGATAGTGGTTTTGTGGTGGTTGATGTCTAGTCTCCTTTATGGCTCTAATCTGATGGTGGTAGATGTGGTAGATGTCTAGTCTCCTTTGTGGCTCTAATATGATGGTGGTAGTGGGGTCGTAGATATCTAGTCTCCCTTATGGATCTAATCTGATAGTGGTAGTGTGCTGGTAGATGTCTAGTCTCCCTTGTGGCTCTAATCTTATAGTGGTAGTGGTTTGGTAGATGTCTAGTCTCCTTTATAACTCTAATCTGATAGTGGTAGTGGGGTGGTTGATGTCTAGTCTCCTTTATGGCTCTAATGTGATAGTGGTAGATGTGGTAGATGTCTAGTCTCCTTTGTGGCTCTAATCTGATAGTGGTAGTGGGTTGGTAGATGTCTAGTCTCCTTTCTGCCTCTAATCTGATAGTGGTAGTGGGGTGCAAGATGTCTAGTCTCCCTTATGGCTCTAATCTGATAGTGGTAGTGGGCTGGTAGATGTCTAGGCTCCTTTATGCCTTTAATCTGATAGTTGTAGTGAGCTGGTTGTTGTCTAGTCTCCCTTGTGGCTCTAATCTGATAGTGGTTGTGGGTTGGTAGATGTCTAGTCTCCCTTGTGGCTCTAATCTGATAGTTGTAGTGGGCTGGTAGATGTCTAGTCTCCCTTGTGGCTCTAATCTTATAGTGGTAGTGGGTTGGTAGATGTCTAGTCTCCTTTATAACTCTAATCTGATAGTGGTAGTGGGCTGGTAGATGTCTAGTCTCCTTTATAACTCTAATCTGATAGTGGTAGTGGGCTAGTAGATGTCTAGTCTCCTTTATAACTCTAATCTGATAGTGGTAGTGGGCTGGTAGATGTCTAGTCTCCCTTGTGGCTCTAATCTGATAGTTGTAGTGGGATCGTAGATATCTAGTCTCCTTTATGGCTCTAATCTGATAGTGGTAGTGGGTTGGTAGATGTCTAGTCTCCCTTATGGCTCTAATCTGATAGTGGTAGTGGGGTCGTTGATATCTAGTCTCCCTTATGGCTCTAATCTGATAGTGGTAGTGGGCTGGTAGATGTCTAGTCTCCCTAATGGCTCTAATCTGATAGTGGTAGTGGGGTGCTAGATGTCTAGTCTCCCTTATGGCACTAATCTGATAGTGGTAGTGGGGTGCTAGATGTCTAGTCTCCCTTGTGGCTCTAATCTTATAGTGGTAGTGGGCTGGTAGATGTCTAGTCTCCTTTATAACTCTAATCTGAGAGTGGTAGTGGGCTGGTAGATGTCTAGTCTCCTTTATAACTCTAATCTGATAGTGGTAGTGGGGTGGTCGATGTCTAGTCTCCTTTATAACTCTAATTTGATAGTGGTAGTGGGGTGGTAGATTTCTAGTCTCCCTTGTGGCTCTAATCTGATAGTGGTTGTGGGTTGGTAGATGTCTAGTCTCCTTTATAACTCTAATCTGATAGTGGTAGTGGGCTGGTAGATGTCTAGTCTCCCTTGTGGCTCTAATCTGATAGTTGTAGTGGGCTGGTAGATGTCTAGTCTCCTTTATAACTCTAATCTGATAGTGGTAGTGGGGTGGTAGATGTCTAGTCTTCCTTGTGTCTCTAATCTGATAGTGGTTTTGTGGTGGTTGATGTCTAGTCTCCTTTATGGCTCTATTCTGATAGTGGTAGATATGGTAGATGTCTATTCTCCTTTGTGGCTCTAATATGATGGTGGTAGTGGGATCGTAGATATCTAGTCTCCCTTATGACTCTAAACTGATAGTGGTAGTGGGCTGGTAGATGTCTAGTCTCCTTTATAACTCTAATCTGATAGTGGTAGTGGGGTGGTAGATGTCTAGTCTCGCTTGTGTCACTAATCTGATAGTGGTTGTGGGTTGGTAGATGTCTAGTCTCCTTTATAACTCTAATCTGATAGTGGTAGTGGGCTGGTAGATGTCTAGTCTCCTTTATAACTCTAATCTGATAGTGGTAGTGGGCTGGTAGATGTCTAGTCTCCCTTGTGGCTCTAATCTGATAGTTGTAGTGGGCTGGTAGATGTCTAGTCTCCCTGGTGTCTCTAATCTGATAGTGGTTTTGTGGTGGTTGATGTCTAGTCTCCTTGATGGCTCTAATCTGATAGTGGTAGATGTGGTAGATGTCTAGTCTCCTTTGTGGCTCTAATATGATGGTGGTAGTGGGGTCGTAGATATCTAGTCTCCCATTTGGCTCTAATCTGATAGTGGTAGTGGGCTGGTAGATGTCTAGTCTCCTTTATAACTCTAATTTGATAGTGGTAGTGGGGTGGTAGATTTCTAGTCTCCCTTGTGGCTCTAATCTGATAGTGGTTGTGGGTTGGTAGATGTCTAGTCTCCTTTATAACTCTAATCTGATAGTGGTAGTGGGCTGGTAGATGTCTAGTCACCCTTGTGGCTCTAATCTGATAGTTGTAGTGGGCTGGTAGATGTCTAGTCTCCTTTATAACTCTTATCTGATAGTGGTAGTGGGGTGGTAGATGTCTAGTCTTCCTTGTGTCTCTAATCTGATAGTGGTTTTGTGGTGGTTGATGTCTAGTCTCCTTTATGGCTCTATTCTGATAGTGGTAGATATGGTAGATGTCTATTCTCCTTTGTGGCTCTAATATGATGGTGGTAGTGGGATCGTAGATATCTAGTCTCCTTTATGGCTCTAATCTGATAGTGGTAGTGGGCTGGTAGATGTCTAGCCTCCTTTATGCCTCTAATCTGATAGTTGTAGTGAGCTGGTAGTTGTCTAGTCTCCCTTGTGGCTCTAATCTGATAGTGGTTGTGGGTTGGTAGATGTCTAGTCTCCCTTGTGGCTCTAATCTGATAGTTGCAGTGGGCTGGTAGATGTCTAGTCTCCCTTGTGGCTCTAATCTTATAGTGGTAGTGGGTTGGTAGATGTCTAGTCTCCTTTATAACTCTAATATTATAGTGGTAGTGGGGTGCTAGATGTCTAGTCTCCCTTATGGCTCTAATCTGATAGTGGTAGTGGGCTGGTAGATGTCTAGTCTCCCTAATGGCTCTAATCTGATAGTGGTAGTGGGGTGCTAGATGTCTAGTCTCCCTTATGGGACTAATCTGATAGTGGTAGTGGGGTGCTAGATGTCTAGTCTCCCTTGTGGCTCTAATCTTATAGTGGTAGTGGGCTGGTAGATGTCTAGTCTCCTTTATAACTCTAATCTGAGAGTGGTAGTGGGCTGGTAGATGTCTAGTCTCCTTTATAACTCTAATCTGATAGTGGTAGTGGGGTGGTCGATGTCTAGTCTCCTTTATAACTCTAATTTGATAGTGGTAGTGGGGTGGTAGATTTCTAGTCTCCCTTGTGGCTCTAATCTGATAGTGGTTGTGGGTTGGTAGATGTCTAGTCTCCTTTATAACTCTAATCTGATAGTGGTAGTGGGCTGGTAGATGTCTAGTCTCCCTTGTGGCTCTAATCTGATAGTTGTAGTGGGCTGGTAGATGTCTAGTCTCCTTTATAACTCTAATCTGATAGTGGTAGTGGGGTGGTAGATGTCTAGTCTTCCTTGTGTCTCTAATCTGATAGTGGTTTTGTGGTGGTTGATGTCTAGTCTCCTTTATGGCTCTATTCTGATAGTGGTAGATATGGTAGATGTCTATTCTCCTTTGTGGCTCTAATATGATGGTGGTAGTGGGATCGTAGATATCTAGTCTCCTTTATGGCTCTAATCTGATAGTGGTAGTGGGCTGGTAGATGTCTAGTCTCCTTTATGCCTCTAATCTGATAGTTGTAGTGAGCTGGTAGTTGTCTAGTCTCCCTTGTGGCTCTAATCTGATAGTGGTTGTGGGTTGGTAGATGTCTAGTCTCCCTTGTGGTTCTAATCTGATAGTTGCAGTGGGCTGGTAGATGTCTAGTCTCCCTTGTGGCTCTAATCTTATAGTGGTAGTGGGTTGGTAGATGTCTAGTCTCCTTTATAACTCTAATATTATAGTGGTAGTGGGGTGCTAGATGTCTAGTCTCCCTTATGGCTCTAATCTGATAGTGGTAGTGGGCTGGTAGATGTCTAGTCTCCCTAATGGCTCTAATCTGATAGTGGTAGTGGGGTGCTAGATGTCTAGTCTCCCTTATGGCACTAATCTGATAGTGGTAGTGGGGTGCTAGATGTCTAGTCTCCCTTGTGGCTCTAATCTGATAGTGGTAGTGGGCTGGTAGATGTCTAGTCTCCTTTATAACTCTAATCTGAGAGTGGTAGTGGGCTGGTAGATGTCTAGTCTCCTTTATAACTCTAATCTGATAGTGGTAGTGGGGTGGTCGATGTCTAGTCTCCCTTATGGCTCTAATCTGATAGTGGTAGTGGGGTGGTCGATGTCTAGTCTCCCTTATGCCTCTAATCTGATAGTGGTTTTGTGGTGGTTGATGTCTAGTCTCCTTTATGGTTCTAAACTGATAGTGGTAGATATGGTAGATGTCTAGTCTCCTTTGTGGCTCTAATATGATGGTGGTAGTGGGGTCGTAGATGTCTAGTCTCCTTTATAACTCTAATCTGATAGTGGTAGTGGGCTGGTAGATGTCTAGTCTCCCTTGTGGCTCTAATCTGATAGTGGTAGTGGGGTGCTAGATGTCTAGTCTCCCTTATGGCTCTAATCTGATAGTGGTAGTGGGCTGGTAGATTTCTAGTCTCCTTTATAACTCTAATCTGATAGTGGTAGTGGGCTGGTAGATGTCTAGTCTCCCTTATGGCTCTAATCTGATAGTGGTAGTGGGGTGCTAGATGTCTTGTCTCCCTAATGGCTCTAATCTGATAGTGGTAGTGGGGTGGTAGATGTCTAGTCTTCTTTATGGCTCTAATCTGATAGTGGTTTTGTGGTGGTTGATGTCTAGTCTCCTTTCTGGCTCTAATCTGATAGTGGTAGATATGGTAGATGTCTAGTCTCCCTTGTGGCTCTAATCTGATAGTGGTTGTGGGTTGGTAGATGTCTAGTCTCCCTTGTGGCTCTAATCTGATAGTTGTAGTGGGCTGGTAGATGTCTAGTCTCCCTTGTGGCTCTAATTTTATAGTGGTAGTGGGTTGGTAGATGTCTAGTCTCCTTTATAACTCTAATCTTATAGTGGTAGTGGGGTGCTAGATGTCTAGTCTCCCTTATGGCTCTAATCTGATAGTGGTAGTGGGCTGGTAGATGTCTAGTCTCCCTAATGGCTCTAAACTGATAGTGGTAGTGGGTTGGTAGATGTCAAGTCTCCTTTATGGCTCTAATCTGATAGTGGTTTTGTGGTGGTTGATGTCTAGTCTCCTTTATGGCTCTAATCTGATGGTGGTAGATGTGGTAGATGTCTAGTCTCCTTTGTGGCTCTAATATGATGGTGGTAGTGGGGTCGTAGATATCTAGTCTCCCTTATGGATCTAATCTGATAGTGGTAGTGTGCTGGTAGATGTCTAGTCTCCCTTGTGGCTCTAATCTTATAGTGGTAGTGGTTTGGTAGATGTCTAGTCTCCCTAATGGCTCTAATCTGATAGTGTAGTGGGTGGTAGATGTCTAGTCTCCTTTATGGCTCTAATCTGATAGTGGTAGTGGGGTGCAAGATGTCTAGTCTCCCTTATGGCTCTAATCTGATAGTGGTAGTGGGCTGGTAGATGTCTAGGCTCCTTTATGCCTTTAATCTGATAGTTGTAGTGAGCTGGTAGTTGTCTAGTCTCCCTTGTGGCTCTAATCTGATAGTGGTTGTGGGTTGGTAGATGTCTAGTCTCCCTTGTGGCTCTAATCTGATAGTTGTAGTGGGCTGGTAGATGTCTAGTCTCCCTTGTGGCTCTAATCTTATAGTGGTAGTGGGTTGGTAGATGTCTAGTCTCCCTTATGGCTCTAATCTGATAGTGGTAGTGGGCTGGTAGATGTCTAGTCTCCCTAATGGCTCTAATCTGATAGTGTAGTGGGGTGGTAGATGTCTAGTCTCCTTTATGGCTCTAATCTGATAGTGGTTTTGTTGTGGTTGATGCCTAGTCTCCTTTATGGCTCTAATCTGATAGTGGTAGATGTGGTAGATGTCTAGTCTCCTTTGTGGCTCTAATATGATGGTGGTAGTGGGGTTGTAGATATCTAGTATCCCGTATGACTCTAATCTGATAGTGGTAGTGGGCTGGTAGATGTCTAGTCTCCTTTATGCCTCTAATCTGATAGTGGTAGTGGGCTGGTAGATGTCTAGTCTCCTTTATAACTCTAATCTTATAGTGGTAGTGGGGTGCTAGATGTCTAGTCTCCCTTATGGCTCTAATCTGATAGTGGTAGTGGGCTGGTAGATGTCTAGTCTCCCTAATGGCTCTAATCTGATAGTGGTAGTGGGGTGCTAGATGTCTAGTCTCCCTTATGGCACTAATCTGATAGTGGTAGTGGGGTGCTAGATGTCTAGTCTCCCTTGTGGCTCTAATCTATTAGTGGTAGTGGGCTGGTAGATGTCTAGTCTCCTTTATAACTCTAATCTAAGAGTGGTAGTGGGCTGGTAGATGTCTAGTCTCCCTTATGGCTCTAATCTGATAGTGGTAGTGGGGTGGTCGATGTCTAGTCTCCCTTATGCCTCTAATCTGATAGTGGTTTTGTGGTGGTTGATGTCTAGTCTCCTTTATGGTTCTAATCTGATAGTGGTAGATATGGTAGATGTCTAGTCTCCTTTGTGGCTCTAATATGATGGTGGTAGTGGGGTCGTAGATGTCTAGTCTCCTTTATAACTCTAATCTGATAGTGGTAGTGGGCTGGTAGGTGTCTAGTCTCCCTAATGGCTCTAATCTGATAGTTGTAGTGGGTTGGTAGATGTCTAGTCTCCTTTATGGCTCTAATCTGATAGTGGTACTGGGTTGGTAGATGTCTAGTCTCCTTTATAACTCTAATCTGATAATGGTAGTGGGCTGGTAGATGTCTAGTCTCCCTTGTGGCTCTAATCTGATAGTTGTAGTGGGCTGGTAGATGTCTAGTCTCCCTTGTGGCTCTAATCTTATAGTGGTAGTGGGTTGGTAGATGTCTAGTCTCCTTTATAACTCTAATCTGATAGTGGTAGCGGGGTGGTTGATGTCTAGTCTCCTTTATGGCTCTAATCTGATAGTGGTAGATGTGGTAGATGTCTAGTCTCCTTTGTGGCTCTAATCTGATAGTGGTAGTGGGTTGGTAGATGTCTAGTCTCCTTTATAACTCTAATCTGATAGTGGTAGTGGGCTGGTAGATGTCTAGTCTCCCTTATGGCTCTAATCTGATAGTGGTAGTGGGGTGCTAGATGTCTAGTCTCCCTAATGGCTCTAATCTGATAGTGGTAGTGGGGTGGTAGATGTCTAGTCTTCTTTATGGCTCTAATCTGATAGTGGTTTTGTGGTGGTTGATGTCTAGTCTCCTTTATGGCTCTAATCTGATAGTGGTAGATATGGTAGATGTCTAGTCTCCCTTATGGCTCTAATCTTATAGTGGTAGTGGGTTGGTAGATGTCTAGTCTCCTTTATAACTCTAATCTGATAGTGGTAGTGGGGTGGTTGATGTCTAGTCTCCTTTATGGCTCTAATGTGATAGTGGTAGATGTGGTAGATGTCTATTCTCCTTTGTGGCTCTAATCTGATAGTGGTAGTGGGTTGGTAGATGTCTAGTCTCCCTTATGGCTCTAATCTGATAGTGGTAGTGGGGTGCTAGATGTCTAGTCTCCCTTATGGCTCTAATCTGATAGTGGTAGTGGGCTGGTAGATGTCTAGTCTCCTTTATGCCTCTAATCTGATAGTTGTAGTGAGCTGGTAGTTGTCTAGTCTCCCTTGTGGCTCTAATCTGATAGTGGTAGTGGGCTGGTAGATGTCTAGTCTCCCTTGTGGCTCTAATCTTATAGTGGTAGTGGGGTGCTAGATGTCTAGTCTCCCTTATGGCTCTAATCTGATAGTGGTAGTGGGCTGGTAGATGTCTAGTCTCCCTAATGGCTCTAATCTGATAGTGGTAGTGGGGTGGTAGATGTCTAGTCTCCTTTATGGCTCTAATCTGATAGTGGTTTTGTTGTGGTTGATGTCTAGTCTCCTTTATGGCTCTAATCTGATAGTGGTAGATATGGTAGATGTCTAGTCTCCTTTGTGGCTCTAATATGATGGTGGTAGTGGGGTTGTAGATATCTAGTATCCCGTATGACTCTAATCTGATAGTGGTAGTGGGCTGGTAGATGTCTAGTCTCCTTTATGCCTCTAATCTGATAGTTGTAGTGAGCTGGTAGTTGTCTAGTCTCCCTTGTGGCTCTAATCTGATAGTGGTAGTGGGCTGGTAGATGTCTAGTCTCCTTTATAACTCTAATCTGAGAGTGGTAGTGGGCTGGTAGATGTCTAGTCTCCCTAATGGCTCTAATCTGATAGTGGTTGTGGGTTGGTAGATGTCTAGTCTCCTTTATAACTCTAATCTGATAGTGGTAGTGGGGTGGTCGATGTCTAGTCTCCCTTATGGCTCTAATCTGATAGTGGTAGTGGGGTGGTCGATGTCTAGTCTCCCTTATGCCTCTAATCTGATAGTGGTTTTGTGGTGGTTGATGTCTAGTCTCCTTTATGGTTGTAATCTGATAGTGGTAGATATGGTAGATGTCTAGTCTCCTTTGTGGCTCTAATATGATGGTGGTAGTGGGGTCGTAGATGTCTAGTCTCCTTTATAACTCTAATCTGATAGTGGTAGTGGGCTGGTAGATGTCTAGTCTCCCTAATGGCTCTAATCTGATAGTTGTAGTGGGTTGGTAGATGTCTATTCTCCTTTATGGCTCTAATCTGATAGTGGTACTGGGTTGGTAGATGTCTAGTCTCCTTTATAACTCTAATCTGATAATGGTAGTGGGCTGGTAGATGTCTAGTCTCCCTTGTGGCTCTAATCTGATAGTTGTAGTGGGCTGGTAGATGTCTAGTCTCCCTTGTGGCTCTAATCTTATAGTGGTAGTGGGTTGGTAGATGTCTAGTCTCCTTTATAACTCTAATCTGATAGTGGTAGCGGGGTGGTTGATGTCTAGTCTCCTTTATGGCTCTAATCTGATAGTGGTAGATGTGGTAGATGTCTAGTCTCCCTTGTGGCTCTAATCTGATAGTGGTAGTGGGTTGGTAGATGTCTAGTCTCCTTTATGCCTCTAATCTGATAGTGGTAGTGGGCTGGTAGATGTCTAGTCTCCCTTATGGCTCTAATCTGATAGTGGTAGTGGGGTGCTAGATGTCTAGTCTCCTTTATGGCTCTAATCTGATAGTGGTAGTGGGCTGGTAGATGTCTAGTCTACTTTATAACTCTAATCTGATAGTGGTAGTGGGCTGGTAGATGTCTAGTCTCCCTTATGGCTCTAATCTGATAGTGGTAGTGGGGTGCTAGATGTCTAGTCTCCCTAATGGCTCTAATCTGATAGTGGTAGTGGGGTGGTAGATGTCTAGTCTTCTTTATGGCTCTAATCTGATAGTGGTTTTGTGGTGGTTGATGTCTAGTCTCCCTAATGGCTCTAATCTGATAGTGGTAGTGGGGTGGTAGATGTCTAGTCTCCTTTATGGCTCTAATCTGATAGTGGTTTTGTGGTGTTTGATGTCTAGTCTCCTTTATGGCTCTAATCTGATAGTGGTAGATATGGTAGATGTCTAGTCTCCCTTGTGGCTCTAATCTGATAGTGGTTGTGGGTTGGTAGATGTCTAGTCTCCCTTGTGGCTCTAATATGATAGTTGTAGTGGGCTGGTAGATGTCTAGTCTCCCTTGTGGCTCTAATCTTATAGTGGTAGTGAGTTGGTAGATGTCTAGTCTCCTTTATAGCTCTAATCTTATAGTGGTAGTGGGGTGGTTGATGTCTAGTCTCCTTTATGGCTCTAATGTGATAGTGGTAGATGTGGTAGATGTCTAGTCTCCTTTGTGGCTCTAATCTGATAGTGGTAGTGGGTTGGTAGATGTCTAGTCTCCTTTATAACTATAATCTGATAGTGGTAGTGGGCTGGTAGATGTATAGTCTCCCTTGTGGCTCTAATCTGATAGTGGTAGTGGGGTGCTAGATGTCTAGTCTCCCTAATGGCTCTAATCTGATAGTGGTAGTGGGGTGGTAGATGTCTAGTCTTCTTTATGGCTCTAATCTGATAGTGGTTTTGTGGTGGTTGATGTCTAGTCTCCTTTATGGCTCTAATCTGATAGTGGTAGATATGGTAGATGTCTAGGCTCCCTTGTGGCTCTAATCTGATAGTGGTTGTGGGTTGGTAGATGTCTAGTCTCCCTTGTGGCTCTAATCTTATAGTGGTAGTGGGGTGCTAGATGTCTAGTCTCCCTTATGGCTCTAATCTTATAGTGGTAGTGGGTTGGTAGATGTCTAGTCTCCTTTATAACTCTAATCTGATAGTGGTAGTGGGGTGGTTGATGTCTAGTCTCCTTTATGGCTCTAATGTGATAGTGGTAGATGTGGTAGATGTCTATTCTCCTTTGTGGCTCTAATCTGATAGTGGTAGTGGGTTGGTAGATGTCTAGTCTCCTTTATGCCTCTAATCTGATAGTGGTAGTGGGGTGCTAGATGTCTAGTCTCCCTTAATGCTCTAATCTGATAGTGGTAGTGGGCTGGTAGATGTCTAGTCTCCTTTATGCCTCTAATCTGATAGTTGTAGTGAGCTGGTAGTTGTCTAGTCTCCCTTGTGGCTCTAATCTGATAGTTGTAGTGGGCTGGTAGATGTCTAGTCTCCCTTGTGGCTCTAATCTTATAGTGGTAGTGGGGTGCTAGATGTCTAGTCTCCCTTATGGCTCTAATCTGATAGTGGTAGTGGGTTGGTAGATGTCTAGTCTCCTTTATAACTCTAATCTGATAGTGGTAGCGGGGTGGTTGATGTCTAGTCTCCTTTATGGCTCTAATCTGATAGTGGTAGATGTGGTAGATGTCTAGTCTCCTTTGTGGCTCTAATCTGATAGTGGTAGTGGGGTGCTAGATGTCTAGTCTCCTTTATGGCTCTAATCTGATAGTGGTAGTGGGCTGGTAGATGTCTAGTCTACTTTATAACTCTAATCTGATAGTGGTAGTGGGCTGGTAGATGTATAGTCTCCCTTATGGCTCTAATCTGATAGTGGTAGTGGGGTGCTAGATGTCTAGTCTCCCTAATGGCTCTAATCTGATAGTGGTAGTGGGGTGGTAGATGTCTAGTCTTCTTTATGGCTCTAATCTGATAGTGGTTTTGTGGTGGTTGATGTCTAGTCTCCCTAATGGCTCTAATCTGATAGTGGTAGTGGGGTGGTAGATGTCTAGTCTCCTTTATGGCTCTAATCTGATAGTGGTTTTGTGGTGTTTGATGTCTAGTCTCCTTTATGGCTCTAATCTGATAGTGGTAGATATGGTAGATGTCTAGTCTCCCTTGTGGCTCTAATCTGATAGTGGTTGTGGGTTGGTAGATGTCTAGTCTCCCTTGTGGCTCTAATATGATAGTTGTAGTGGGCTGGTAGATGTCTAGTCTCCCTTGTGGCTCTAATCTTATAGTGGTAGTGAGTTGGTAGATGTCTAGTCTCCTTTATAGCTCTAATCTTATAGTGGTAGTGGGGTGGTTGATGTCTAGTCTCCTTTATGGCTCTAATGTGATAGTGGTAGATGTGGTAGATGTCTAGTCTCCTTTGTGGCTCTAATCTGATAGTGGTAGTGGGTTGGTAGATGTCTAGTCTCCTTTATAACTCTAATCTGATAGTGGTAGTGGGCTGGTAGATGTATAGTCTCCCTTATGGCTCTAATCTGATAGTGGTAGTGGGGTGCTAGATGTCTAGTCTCCCTAATGGCTCTAATCTGATAGTGGTAGTGGGGTGGTAGATGTCTAGTCTTCTTTATGGCTCTAATCTGATAGTGGTTTTGTGGTGGTTGATGTCTAGTCTCCTTTATGGCTCTAATCTGATAGTGGTAGATATGGTAGATGTCTAGGCTCCCTTGTGGCTCTAATCTGATAGTGGTTGTGGGTTGGTAGATGTCTAGTCTCCCTTGTGGCTCTAATCTTATAGTGGTAGTGGGGTGCTAGATGTCTAGTCTCCCTTATGGCTCTAATCTTATAGTGGTAGTGGGTTGGTAGATGTCTAGTCTCCTTTATAACTCTAATCTGATAGTGGTAGTGGGGTGGTTGATGTCTAGTCTCCTTTATGGCTCTAATGTGATAGTGGTAGATGTGGTAGATGTCTATTCTCCTTTGTGGCTCTAATCTGATAGTGGTAGTGGGTTGGTAGATGTCTAGTCTCCTTTATGCCTCTAATCTGATAGTGGTAGTGGGGTGCTAGATGTCTAGTCTCCCTTAATGCTCTAATCTGATAGTGGTAGTGGGCTGGTAGATGTCTAGTCTCCTTTATGCCTCTAATCTGATAGTTGTAGTGAGCTGGTAGTTGTCTAGTCTCCCTTGTGGCTCTAATCTGATAGTTGTAGTGGGCTGGTAGATGTCTAGTCTCCCTTGTGGCTCTAATCTTATAGTGGTAGTGGGGTGCTAGATGTCTAGTCTCCCTTATGGCTCTAATCTGATAGTGGTAGTGGGCTGGTAGATGTCTAGTCTCCCTAATGGCTCTAATCTGATAGTGGTAGTGGGGTGGTAGATGTCTAGTCTCCTTTATGGCTCTAATCTGATAGTGGTTTTGTTGTGGTTGATGTCTAGTCTCCTTTATGGCTCTAATCTGATAGTGGTAGATATGGTAGATGTCTAGTCTCCTTTGTGGCTCTAATATGATAGTGGTAGTGGGTTTGTAGATGTCTAGTATCCCGTATGACTCTAATCTGATAGTGGTAGTGGGATGGTAGATGTCTAGTCTCCTTTATGCCTCTAATCTGATAGTTGTAGTGAGCTGGTAGTTGTCTAGTCTCCCTTGTGGCTCTAATCTTATAGTGGTAGTGGGCTGGTAGATGTCTAGTCTCCTTTATAACTCTAATCTGAGAGTGGTAGTGGGCTGGTAGATGTCTAGTCTCCCTAATGGCTCTAATCTGATAGTGGTTGTGGGTTGGTAGATGTCTAGTCTCCTTTATAACTCTAATCTGATAGTGGTAGTGGGGTGGTCGATGTCTAGTCTCCCTTATGGCTCTAATCTGATAGTGGTAGTGGGGTGGTCGATGTCTAGTCTCCCTTATGCCTCTAATCTGATAGTGGTTTTGTGGTGGTTGATGTCTAGTCTCCTTTATGGTTGTAATCTGATAGTGGTAGATATGGTAGATGTCTAGTCTCCTTTGTGGCTCTAATATGATGGTGGTAGTGGGGTCGTAGATGTCTAGTCTCCTTTATAACTCTAATCTGATAGTGGTAGTGGGCTGGTAGATGTCTAGTCTCCCTAATGGCTCTAATCTGATAGTTGTAGTGGGTTGGTAGATGTCTATTCTCCTTCATGGCTCTAATCTGATAGTGGTACTGGGTTGGTAGATGTCTAGTCTCCTTTATAACTCTAATCTGATAATGGTAGTGGGCTGGTAGATGTCTAGTCTCCCTTGTGGCTCTAATCTGATAGTTGTAGTGGGCTGGTAGATGTCTAGTCTCCCTTGTGGCTCTAATCTTATAGTGGTAGTGGGTTGGTAGATGTCTAGTCTCCTTTATAACTCTAATCTGATAGTGGTAGCGGGGTGGTTGATGTCTAGTCTCCTTTATGGCTCTAATCTGATAGTGGTAGATGTGGTAGATGTCTAGTCTCCTTTGTGGCTCTAATCTGATAGTGGTAGTGGGTTGGTAGATGTCTAGTCTCCTTTATGCCTCTAATCTGATAGTGGTAGTGGGCTGGTAGATGTCTAGTCTCCCTTATGGCTCTAATCTGATAGTGGTAGTGGGGTGCTAGATGTCTAGTCTCCCTTATGGCTCTAATCTGATAGTGGTAGTGGGCTGGTAGATGTCTAGTCTCCTTTATAACTCTAATCTGATAGTGGTAGTGGGCTGGTAGATGTATAGTCTCCCTTATGGCTCTAATCTGATAGTGGTAGTGGGGTGCTAGATGTCTAGTCTCCCTAATGGCTCTAATCTGATAGTGGTAGTGGGCTGGTAGATGTCTAGTCTCCCTAATGGCACTAATCTGATAGTGGTAGTGGGGTGCTAGATGTCTAGTCTCCCTTGTGGCTCTAATCTATTAGTGGTAGTGGGCTGGTAGATGTCTAGTCTCCTTTATAACTCTAATCTAAGAGTGGTAGTGGGCTGGTAGATGTCTAGTCTCCCTAATGGCTCTAATCTGATAGTGGTTGTGGGTTGGTAGATGTCTAGTCTCCTTTATAACTCTAATCTGATAGTGGTAGTGGGGTGGTCGATGTCTATTCTCCCTTATGGCTCTAATCTGATAGTGGTAGTGGGGTGGTCGATGTCTAGTCTCCCTTATGCCTCTAATCTGATAGTGGTTTTGTGGTGGTTGATGTCTAGTCTCCTTTATGGTTCTAATCTGATAGTGGTAGATATGGTATATGTCAAGTCTCCTTTGTGGCTCTAATATGATGGTGGTAGTGGGGTCGTAGATGTCTAGTCTCCTTTATAACTCTAATCTGATAGTGGTAGTGGGCTGGTAGGTGTCTAGTCTCCCTAATGGCTCTAATCTGATAGTTGTAGTGGGTTGGTAGATGTCTAGTCTCCTTTATGGCTCTAATCTGATAGTGGTACTGGGTTGGTAGATGTCTAGTCTCCTTTATAACTCTAATCTGATAATGGTAGTGGGCTGGTAGATGTCTAGTCTCCCTTGTGGCTCTAATCTGATAGTTGTAGTGGGCTGGTAGATGTCTAGTCTCCCTTGTGGCTCTAATCTTATAGTGGTAGTGGGTTGGTAGATGTCTAGTCTCCTTTATAACTCTAATCTGATAGTGGTAGCGGGGTGGTTGATGTCTAGTCTCCTTTATGGCTCTAATCTGATAGTGGTAGATGTGGTAGATGTCTAGTCTCCTTTGTGGCTCTAATCTGATAGTGGTAGTGGGTTGGTAGATGTCTAGTCTCCTTTATAACTCTAATCTGATAGTGTTAGTGTGCTGGTAGATGTATAGTCTCCCTTATGGCTCTAATCTGATAGTGGTAGTGGGGTGCTAGATGTCTAGTCTCCCTAATGGCTCTAATCTGATAGTGGTAGTGGGGTGGTAGATGTCTAGTCTTCTTTATGGCTCTAATCTGATAGTGGTTTTGTGGTGGTTGATGTCTAGTCTCCTTTATGGCTCTAATCTGATAGTGGTAGATATGGTAGATGTCTAGTCTCCCTTATGGCTCTAATCTTATAGTGGTAGTGGGTTGGTAGATGTCTAGTCTCCTTTATAACTCTAATCTGATAGTGGTAGTGGGGTGGTTGATGTCTAGTCTCCTTTATGGCTCTAATGTGATAGTGGTAGATGTGGTAGATGTCTATTCTCCTTTGTGGCTCTAATCTGATAGTGGTAGTGGGTTGGTAGATGTCTAGTCTCCTTTATGCCTCTAATCTGATAGTGGTAGTGGGCTGGTAGATGTCTAGTCTCCCTTATGGCTCTAATCTGATAGTGGTAGTGGGCTGGTAGATGTCTAGTCTCCTTTATGCCTCTAATCTGATAGTTGTAGTGAGCTGGTAGTTGTCTAGTCTCCCTTGTGGCTCTAATCTGATAGTGGTAGTGGGCTGGTAGATGTCTAGTCTCCCTTGTGGCTCTAATCTTATAGTGGTAGTGGGGTGCTAGATGTCTAGTCTCCCTTATGGCTCTAATCTGATAGTGGTAGTGGGCTGGTAGATGTCTAGTCTCCCTAATGGCTCTAATCTGATAGTGGTAGTGGGGTGGTAGATGTCTAGTCTCCTTTATGGCTCTAATCTGATAGTGGTTTTGTTGTGGTTGATGTCTAGTCTCCTTTATGGCTCTAATCTGATAGTGGTAGATATGGTAGATGTCTAGTCTCCTTTGTGGCTCTAATATGATGGTGGTAGTGGGGTTGTAGATATCTAGTATCCCGTATGACTCTAATCTGATAGTGGTAGTGGGCTGGTAGATGTCTAGTCTCCTTTATGCCTCTAATCTGATAGTTGTAGTGAGCTGGTAGTTGTCTAGTCTCCCTTGTGGCTCTAATCTTATAGTGGTAGTGGGCTGGTAGATGTCTAGTCTCCTTTATAACTCTAATCTGAGAGTGGTAGTGGGCTGGTAGATGTCTAGTCTCCCTAATGGCTCTAATCTGATAGTGGTTGTGGGTTGGTAGATGTCTAGTCTCCTTTATAACTCTAATCTGATAGTGGTAGTGGGGTGGTCGATGTCTAGTCTCCCTTATGGCTCTAATCTGATAGTGGTAGTGGGGTGGTCGATGTCTAGTCTCCCTTATGCCTCTAATCTGATAGTGGTTTTGTGGTGGTTGATGTCTAGTCTCCTTTATGGTTCTAATCTGATAGTGGTAGATATGGTAGATGTCTAGTCTCCTTTGTGGCTCTAATATGATGGTGGTAGTGGGGTCGTAGATGTCTAGTCTCCTTTATAACTCTAATCTGATAGTGGTAGTGGGCTGGTAGATGTCTAGTCTCCCTAATGGCTCTAATCTGATAGTTGTAGTGGGTTGGTAGATGTCTATTCTCCTTTATGGCTCTAATCTGATAGTGGTACTGGGTTGGTAGATGTCTAGTCTCCTTTATAACTCTAATCTGATAATGGTAGTGGGCTGGTAGATGTCTAGTCTCCCTTGTGGCTCTAATCTGATAGTTGTAGTGGGCTGGTAGATGTCTAGTCTCCCTTGTGGCTCTAATCTTATAGTGGTAGTGGGTTGGTAGATGTCTAGTCTCCTTTATAACTCTAATCTGATAGTGGTAGCGGGGTGGTTGATGTCTAGTCTCCTTTATGGCTCTAATCTGATAGTGGTAGATGTGGTAGATGTCTAGTCTCCTTTGTGGCTCTAATCTGATAGTGGTAGTGGGTTGGTAGATGTCTAGTCTCCTTTATGCCTCTAATCTGATTGTGGTAGTGGGCTGGTAGATGTCTAGTCTCCCTTATGGCTCTAATCTGATAGTGGTAGTGGGGTGCTAGATGTCTAGTCTCCTTTATGGCTCTAATCTGATAGTGGTAGTGGGCTGGTAGATGTCTAGTCTACTTTATAACTCTAATCTGATAGTGGTAGTGGGCTGGTAGATGTATAGTATCCCTTATGGCTCTAATCTGATAGTGGTAGTGGGGTGCTAGATGTCTAGTCTCCCTAATGGCTCTAATCTGATAGTGGTAGTGGGGTGGTAGATGTCTAGTCTTCTTTATGGCTCTAATCTGATAGTGGTTTTGTGGTGGTTGATGTCTAGTCTCCCTAATGGCTCTAATCTGATAGTGGTAGTGGGGTGGTAGATGTCTAGTCTTCTTTATGGCTCTAGTCTGATAGTGGTTTTGTGGTGTTTGATGTCTAGTCTCCTTTATGGCTCTAATCTGATAGTGGTAGATATGGTAGATGTCTAGTCTCCCTTGTGGCTCTAATCTGATAGTGGTTGTGGGTTGGTAGATGTCTAGTCTCCCTTGTGGCTCTAATATGATAGTTGTAGTGGGCTGGTAGATGTCTAGTCTCCCTTGTGGCTCTAATCTTATAGTGGTAGTGAGTTGGTAGATGTCTAGTCTCCTTTATAGCTCTAATCTTATAGTGGTAGTGGGGTGGTTGATG
This sequence comes from Salvelinus alpinus, assembly GCF_045679555.1. NCBI lineage: Eukaryota > Metazoa > Chordata > Actinopteri > Salmoniformes > Salmonidae > Salvelinus > Salvelinus alpinus. The sequence goes on from NC_092109.1 coordinate 50,166,419, forward strand.
TCTAGTCTCCTTTATGGCTCTAATGTGATAGTGGTAGATGTGGTAGATGTCTAGTCTCCTTTGTGGCTCTAATCTGATAGTGGTAGTGGGTTGGTAGATGTCTAGTCTCCTTTATAACTCTAATCTGATAGTGGTAGTGGGCTGGTAGATGTATAGTCTCCCTTATGGCTCTAATCTGATAGTGGTAGTGGGGTGCTAGATGTCTAGTCTCCCTAATGGCTCTAATCTGATAGTGGTAGTGGGGTGGTAGATGTCTAGTCTTCTTTATGGCTCTAATCTGATAGTGGTTTTGTGGTGGTTGATGTCTAGTCTCCTTTATGGCTCTAATCTGATAGTGGTAGATATGGTAGATGTCTAGGCTCCCTTGTGGCTCTAATCTGATAGTGGTTGTGGGTTGGTAGATGTCTAGTCTCCCTTGTGGCTCTAATCTTATAGTGGTAGTGGGGTGCTAGATGTCTAGTCTCCCTTATGGCTCTAATCTTATAGTGGTAGTGGGTTGGTAGATGTCTAGTCTCCTTTATAACTCTAATCTGATAGTGGTAGTGGGGTGGTTGATGTCTAGTCTCCTTTATGGCTCTAATGTGATAGTGGTAGATGTGGTAGATGTCTATTCTCCTTTGTGGCTCTAATCTGATAGTGGTAGTGGGTTGGTAGATGTCTAGTCTCCCTTATGGCTCTAATCTGATAGTGGTAGTGGGGTGTTAGATGTCTAGTCTCCCTTATGGCTCTAATCTGATAGTGGTAGTGGGCTGGTAGATGTCTAGTCTCCTTTATGCCTCTAATCTGATAGTTGTAGTGAGCTGGTAGTTGTCTAGTCTCCCTTGTGGCTCTAATCTGATAGTTGTAGTGGGCTGGTAGATGTCTAGTCTCCCTTGTGGCTCTAATCTTATAGTGGTAGTGGGGTGCTAGATGTCTAGTCTCCCTTATGGCTCTAATCTGATAGTGGTAGTGGGCTGGTAGATGTCTAGTCTCCCTAATGGCTCTAATCTGATAGTGGTAGTGGGGTGGTAGATGTCTAGTCTCCTTTATGGCTCTAATCTGATAGTGGTTTTGTTGTGGTTGATGTCTAGTCTCCTTTATGGCTCTAATCTGATAGTGGTAGATATGGTAGATGTCTAGTCTCCTTTGTGGCTCTAATATGATGGTGGTAGTGGGGTTGTAGATATCTAGTATCCCGTATGACTCTAATCTGATAGTGGTAGTGGGATGGTAGATGTCTAGTCTCCTTTATGCCTCTAATCTGATAGTTGTAGTGAGCTGGTAGTTGTCTAGTCTCCCTTGTGGCTCTAATCTTATAGTGGTAGTGGGCTGGTAGATGTCTAGTCTCCTTTATAACTCTAATCTGAGAGTGGTAGTGGGCTGGTAGATGTCTAGTCTCCCTAATGGCTCTAATCTGATAGTGGTTGTGGGTTGGTAGATGTCTAGTCTCCTTTATAACTCTAATCTGATAGTGGTAGTGGGGTGGTCGATGTCTAGTCTCCCTTATGGCTCTAATCTGATAGTGGTAGTGGGGTGGTCGATGTCTAGTCTCCCTTATGCCTCTAATCTGATAGTGGTTTTGTGGTGGTTGATGTCTAGTCTCCTTTATGGTTGTAATCTGATAGTGGTAGATATGGTAGATGTCTAGTCTCCCTTATGGCTCTAATCTAATAGTTGTAGTGGGTTGGTAGATGTCTATTCTCCTTTATGGCTCTAATCTGATAGTGGTACTGGGTTGGTAGATGTCTAGTCTCCTTTATAACTCTAATCTGATAATGGTAGTGGGCTGGTAGATGTCTAGTCTCCCTTGTGGCTCTAATATGATAGTTGTAGTGGGCTGGTAGATGTCTAGTCTCCCTTGTGGCTCTAATCTTATAGTGGTAGTGGGTTGGTAGATGTCTAGTCTCCTTTATAACTCTAATCTGATAGTGGTAGCGGGGTGGTTGATGTCTAGTCTCCTTTATGGCTCTAATCTGATAGTGGTAGATGTGGTAGATGTCTAGTCTCCTTTGTGGCTCTAATCTGATAGTGGTAGTGGGTTGGTAGATGTCTAGTCTCCTTTATGCCTCTAATCTGATAGTGGTAGTGGGCTGGTAGATGTCTAGTCTCCCTTATGGCTCTAATCTGATAGTGGTAGTGGGGTGCTAGATGTCTAGTCTCCCTTATGGCTCTAATCTGATAGTGGTAGTGGGCTGGTAGATGTCTAGTCTCCTTTATAACTCTAATCTGATAGTGGTAGTGGGCTGGTAGATGTATAGTCTCCCTTATGGCTCTAATCTGATAGTGGTAGTGGGGTGCTAGATGTCTCCCTAATGGCTCTAATCTGATAGTGGTAGTGGGGTGGTAGATGTCTAGTCTTCTTTATGGCTCTAATCTGATAGTGGTTTTGTGGTGGTTGATGTCTAGTCTCCCTAATGGCTCTAATCTGATAGTGGTAGTGGGGTGGTAGATGTCTAGTCTTCTTTATGGCTCTAGTCTGATAGTGGTTTTGTGGTGGTTGATGTCTAGTCTCCTTTATGGCTCTAATCTGATAGTGGTAGATATGGTAGATGTCTAGTCTCCCTTGTGGCTCTAATCTGATAGTGGTTGTGGGTTGGTAGATGTCTAGTCTCCCTTGTGGCTCTAATATGATAGTTGTAGTGGGCTGGTAGATGTCTAGTCTCCCTTGTGGCTCTAATCTTATAGTGGTAGTGGGTTGGTAGATGTCTAGTCTCCTTTATAGCTCTAATCTTATAGTGGTAGTGGGGTGCTAGATGTCTAGTCTCCCTTATGGCTCTAATCTGATAGTGGTAGTGGGCTGGTAGATGTCTAGTCTCCCTAATGGCTCTAATCTGATAGTGGTAGTGGGGTGGTAGATGTCAAGTCTCCTTTATGGCTCTAATCTGATAGTGGTTTTGTGGTGGTTGATGTCTAGTGTCCTTTTTGGCTCTATTCTGATAGTGGTAGATGTGGTAGATGTCTAGTCTCCTTTGTGGTTCTAATATGATGGTGGTAGTGGGGTTGTAGATATCTAGTCTCCCTTGTGGCTCTAATCTGATAGTTGTAGTGGGCTGGTAGATGTCTAGTCTCCCTTGTGGCTCTAATCTTATAGTGGTAGTGGGTTGGTAGATGTCTAGTCTCCTTTATAACTCTAATCTTATAGTGGTAGTGGGGTGCTAGATGTCTAGTCTCCCTTACGGCTCTAATCTGATAGTGGTAGTGGGCTGGTAGATGTCTAGTCTCCCTAATGGCTCTAATCTGATAGTGGTAGTGGGGTGGTAGATGTCTAGTCTCCTTTATGGCTCTAATCTGATAGTGGTTTTGTGGTGGTTGATGTCTAGTCTCCTTTATGGCTCTAATCTGATAGTGGTAGATGTGGTAGATGTCTAGTCTCCTTTGTGGCTCTAATATGATGGTGGTAGTGGGGTTGTAGATATCTAGTATCCCGTATGACTCTAATCTGATAGTGGTAGTGGGCTGGTAGATGTCTAGTCTCCTTTATAACTCTAATCTGATAGTGGTAGTGGGGTGGTAGATGTCTAGTCTCGCTTGTGTCACTAATCTGATAGTGGTTGTGGGTTGGTAGATGTCTAGTCTCCCTTGTGGCTCTAATCTGATAGTTGTAGTGGGCTGGTAGATGTCTAGTCTCCCTTGTGGCTCTAATCTTATAGTGGTAGTGGGTTGGTAGATGTCTAGTCTCCTTTATAACTCTAATCTTATAGTGGTAGTGGGGTGCTAGATGTCTAGTCTCCCTTACGGCTCTAATCTGATAGTGGTAGTGGGCTGGTAGATGTCTAGTCTCCCTAATGGCTCTAATCTGATAGTGGTAGTGGGGTGGTAGATGTCTAGTCTCCTTTATGGCTCTAATCTGATAGTGGTTTTGTGGTGGTTGATGTCTAGTCTCCTTTATGGCTCTAATCTGATAGTGGTAGATGTGGTAGATGTCTAGTCTCCTTTGTGGCTCTAATATGATGGTGGTAGTGGGGTTGTAGATATCTAGTATCCTGTATGACTCTAATCTGATAGTGGTAGTGGGCTGGTAGATGTCTAGTCTCCTTTATAACTCTAATCTGATAGTGGTAGTGGGCTGGTAGATGTCTAGTCTCCCTTGTGGCTCTAATCTGATAGTTGTAGTGGGCTGGTAGATATCTAGTCTCCCTTGTGGCTCTAATCTTATAGTGGTAGTGGGCTGGTAGATGTCTAGTCTCCTTTATAACTCTAATCTGAGAGTGGTAGTGGGCTGGTAGATGTCTAGTCTCCCTAATGGCTCTAATCTGATAGTGGTTGTGGGTTGGTAGAAGTCTAGTCTCCTTTATAACTCTAATCTGATAGTGGTAGTGGGGTGGTCGATGTCTAGTCTCCCTTATGCCTCTAATCTGATAGTGGTTTTGTGGTGGTTGATGTCTAGTCTCCTTTATGGTTCTAATCTGATAGTGGTAGATATGGTAGATGTCTAGTCTCCTTTGTGGCTCTAATATGATGGTGGTAGTGGGGGCGTAGATATCTAGTCTCCCTCATGGCTCTAATCTGATAGTGGTAGTGGGCTGGTAGATGTCTAGTCTCCCTAATGGCTCTAATCTGATAATGGTAGTGGGGTGCTAGATGTCTAGTCTCCCTTATGGCACTAATCTGATAGTGGTAGTGGGGTGCTAGATGTCTAGTCTCCCTTATGGCTCTAATCTGAGAGTGGTAGTGGGGTTGTAGATATCTAGTATCCCTTATGACTCTAATCTGATAGTGGTAGTGGGCTGGTAGATGTCTAGTCTCCTTTATAACTCTAATCTGATAGTGGAAGTGGGGTTGTAGATGTCTAGTCTCGCTTGTGTCACTAATCTGATAGTGGTTGTGGGTTGGTAGATGTCTAGTCTCCTTTATAACTCTAATCTGATAGTGGTAGTGGGCTGGTAGATGTCTAGTCTCCCTAATGGCTCTAATCTGATAGTGGTTGTAGGTTGGTAGATGTCTAGTCTCCTTTATAACACTAATCTGATAGTGGTAGTGGGGTGGTCGATGTCTAGTCTCCCTTATGGCTCTAATCTGGTAGTGGGGTGCTAGATGTCTAGTCTCCCTTCTGGCTCTAATCTGATAGTGGTAGTGGGCTGGTAGATGTCTAGTCTCCCTAATGGCTCTAATCTGATAGTGGTAGTGGGGTGGTAGATGTCTAGTCTCCCTAATGGCTCTAATCTGATAGTGGTAGTGAGGTGGTCGATGTCTAGTCTCCCTTGTGGCTCTATTCTGATAGTTGTAGTGAGCTGGTAGATGTCTAGTCTCCCTTGTGGCTGTAATCTGATAGTGGTTGTGGGTTGGTAGATGTCTAGTCTCCTTTATAACTCTAATCTTATAGTGGTAGTGGGGTGCTAGATGTCTAGTCTCCCTTATGGCTCTAATCTGATAGTGGTAGTGGGCTGCTAGATGTCTAGTCTCCCTTGTGGCTCTAATCTTATAGTGGTAGTGGGCTGGTAGATGTCTAGTCTCCTTTATAACTCTAATCTGAGAGTGGTAGTGGGCTGGTAGATGTCTAGTCTCCCTAATGGCTCTAATCTGATAGTGGTTGTGGGTTGGTAGATGTCTAGTCTCCTTTATAACTCTAATCTGATAGTGGTAGTGGGGTGGTCGATGTCTAGTCTCCCTTATGGCTCTAATCTGATAGTGGTAGTGGGGTGGTCGATGTCTAGTCTCCCTTATGCCTCTAATCTGATAGTGGTTGTGGGTTGGTAGATGTCTAGTCTCCCTTGTGGCTCTAATCTGATAGTTGTAGTGGGCTGGTAGATGTCTAGTCTGCCTTGTGGCTCTAATCTTATAGTGGTTGTGGGTTGGTAGATGTCTAGTCTCCTTTATGGCTCTAATCTGATAGTGGTAGTGGGCTGGTAGATGTCTAGTCTCCTTTATGGCTCTAATCTGATAGTGGTTTTGTGGTGGTTGATGTCTAGTCTCCTTTATGGCTCTAATCTGATAGTGGTAGATGTGGTAGATGTCTAGTCTCCTTTGTGGCTCTAATATGATGGTGGTAGTGGGGTTGTAGATATCTAGTTGGGGTGGTAGATGTCTAGTCACCTTTATAACTCTAATCTGATAGTGGTAGTGGGCTGGTAGATGTCGAGTCTCCCTAATGGCTCTAATCTGATAGTTGTAGTGGGTTGGTAGATGTCTAGTCTCCTTTATAACTCTAATCTGATAGTGGTAGTGGGCTGGTAGATGTCTAGTCTCCCTAATGGCTCTAATCTGATAGTTGTAGTGGGTTGGTAGATGTCTAGTCTCCTTTATGGCTCTAATCTGATAGTGGTACTGGTTTGGTAGATGTCTAGTCTCCTTTATAACTCTAATCTGATAATGGTAGTGGGCTGGTAAATGTCTAGTCTCCCTTGTGGCTCTAATCTGATAGTTGTAGTGGGCTGTTAGATGTCTAGTCTCCCTTGTGGCTCTAATCTTATAGTGGTAGTGGGTTGGTAGATGTCTAGTCTCCTTTATAACTCTAATCTGATAGTGGTAGTGGGGTGGTTGATGTCTAGTCTCCTTTATGGCTCTAATCTGATAGTGGTAGATGTGGTAGATGTCTAGTCTCCTTTGTGGCTCTAATCTGATAGTGGTAGTGGGTTGGTAGATGTCTAGTCTCCTTTATGCCTCTAATCTGATAGTGGTAGTGGGCTGGTAGATGTCTAGTCTCCCTTATGGCTCTAATCTGATAGTGGTAGTGGGGTGCTAGATGTCTAGTCTCCCTTATGGCTCTAATCTGATAGTGGTAGTGGGCTGGTAGATGTCTAGTCTCCTTTATAACTCTAATCTGATAGTGGTAGTGGGCTGGTAGATGTCTAGTCTCCCTAATGGCTCTAATCTGATAGTGGTAGTGGGGTGCTAGATGTCGAGTCTCCCTTATGGCACTAATCTGATAGTGGTAGTGGGGTGCTAGATGTCTAGTCTCCCTTATGGCTCTAATTTGATAGTTGTAGTGGAGTGGTAGATGTCTAGTCTTCTTTATGGCTCTAATCTGATAGTGGTTTTGTGGTGGTTGATGTCTAGTCTCCTTTATGGCTCTAATCTGATAGTGGTAGATATGGTAGATGTCTAGTCTCCTTTGTGGCTCTAATATGATGGTGGTAGTGGGGTTGTAGATATCTAGTATCCCTTATGACTCTAATCTGATAGTGGTAGTGGGCTGGTAGATGTCTAGTCTCCTTTATAACTCGAATCTGATAGTGGAAGTGGGGTGGTAGATGTCTAGTCTTGCTTGTGTCACTAATCTGATAGTGGTTGTGGGTTGGTAGATGTCTAGTCTCCTTTATAACTCTAATCTGATAGTGGTAGTGGGCTGGTAGATGTGTAGTCTCCCTAATGGCTCTAATCTGATAGTGGTTGTGGGTTGGTAGATGTCTAGTCTCCTTTATAACTCTAATCTGATAGTGGTAGTGGGGTGCTAGATGTCTAGTCTCCCTTATGGCTCTAATCTGATAGTGGTAGTGGGCTGGTAGATGTCTAGTCTCCCTAATGGCTCTAATCTGATAGTGGTAGTGGGTTGGTAGATGTCTAGTCTTCTTTATGGCTCTAATCTGATAGTGGTATTGTGGTGGTTGATGTCTAGTCTCATTTATGGCTCTAATCTGATCGTGGTAGATATGGTAGATGTCTAGTCTCCTTTGTGGCTCTAATATGATGGTGGTAGTGGGGTCGTAGATATCTAGTCTCCCTTATGGCTCTAATCTGATAGTGGTAGTGGGTTTGTAGATTTCTATTCTCCCTTATGGCTCTAATCTTATAGTGGTAGTGAGGTGGTCGATGTCTAGTCTCCCTTGTGGCTCTAATCTGATAGTTGTAGTGAGCTGGTAGATGTCTAGTCTCCCTTGTGGCTGTAATCTGATAGTGGTTGTGGGTTGGTAGATGTCTAGTCTCCCTTATGGCTCTAATCTTATAGTGGTAGTGAGGTGGTCGATGTCTAGTCTCCCTTGTGGCTCTAATCTGATAGTTGTAGTGAGCTGGTAGATGTCTAGTCTCCCTTGTGGCTGTAATCTGATAGTGGTTGTGGGTTGGTAGATGTCTAGTCTCCCTTGTGGCTCTAATCTGATAGTTGTAGTGGGCTGGTAGATGTCTAGTCTGCCTTGTGGCTCTAATCTTATAGTGGTAGTGGGTTGGTAGATGTCTAGTCTCCTTTATAACTCTAATCTGATAGTGGTAGTGGGCTGGTAGATGTCTAGTCTCCTTTATGGCTCTAATCTGATAGTGGTAGTGGGCTGGTAGATGTCTAGTCTCCTTTATGGCTCTAATCTGATAGTGGTTTTGTGGTGGTTGATGTCTAGTCTCCTTTATGGCTCTAATCTGATAGTGGTAGATCGGGTAGATGTCTAGTCTCCTTTGTGGCTCTAATATGATGTTGGTAGTGGGGTTGTAGATATCTAGTATCCCTTATAACTCTAATCTGATAGTGGTAGTGGGGTGGTAGATGTCTAGTCACCTTTATAACTGTAATCTGATAGTGGTAGTGGGCTGGTAGATGTCTAGTCTCCCTAATGGCTCTAATCTGATAGTTGTAGTGGGTTGGTAGATGTCTAGTCTCCTTTATAACTCTAATCTGATAATGGTAGTGGGCTGGTAGATGTCTAGTCTCCCTTGTGGCTCTAATCTGATAGTTGTAGTGGGCTGGTAGATGTCTAGTCTCCCTTGTGGCTCTAATCTTATAGTGGTAGTGGGTTGGTAGATGTCTAGTATCCTTTATAACTCTAATCTGATAGTGGTAGTGGGGTGGTTGATGTCTAGTCTCCTTTATGGCTCTAATCTGATAGTGGTAGGTGTGGTAGATGTCTAGTCTCCTTTGTGGCTCTAATCTGATAGTGGTAGTGGGTTGGTAGATGTCTAGTCTCCTTTATGCCTCTAATCTGATAGTGGTAGTGGGCTGGTAGATGTCTAGTCTCCCTTATGGCTCTAATCTGATAGTGGTAGTGGGGTGCTAGACGTCTAGTCTCCCTTATGGCTCTAATCTGATAGTGGTAGTGGGCTGGTAGATGTCTAGTCTCCCTTGTGGCTCTAATCTTATAGTGGTAGTGGGTTGGTAGATGTCTAGTCTCCTTTATAACTCTAATCTGATAGTGGTAGTGGGCTGGTAGATGTCTAGTCTCCTTTATGGCTCTAATCTGATAGTGGTAGTGGGCTGGTAGATGTCTAGTCTCCTTTATGGCTCTAATCTGATAGTGGTTTTGTGGTGGTTGATGTCTAGTCTCCTTTATGGCTCTAATCTGATAGTGGTAGTTATGGTAGATGTCTAGTCTCCTTTGTGGCTCTAATATGATGGTGGTAGTGGGGTCATAGATATCTAGTTCTCCCTTATGGCTCTAATCTGATAGTGGTAGTGGGTTGGTAGATTTCTATTCTCCCTTATGGCTCTAATCTTATAGTGGTAGTGAGGTGGTCGATGTCTAGTCTCCCTTGTGGCTCTAATCTGATAGTTGTAGTGAGCTGGTAGATGTCTAGTCTCCCTTGTGGCTGTAATCTGATAGTGGTTGTGGGTTGGTAGATGTCTAGTCTCCCTTGTGGCTCTAATCTGATAGTGGTAGTGGGCTGGTAGATGTCTAGTCTGCCTTGTGGCTCTAATCTTATAGTGGTAGTGGGTTGGTAGATGTCTAGTCTCCTTTATAACCTTAATCTGATAGTGGTAGTGGGCTGGTAGATGTCTAGTCTCCTTTATGGCTCTAATCTGATAGTGGTAGTGGGCTGGTAGATGTCTAGTCTCCTTTATGGCTCTAATCTGATAGTGGTTTTGTGGTGGTTGATGTCTAGTCTCCTTTATGGCTCTAATCTGATAGTGGTAGATCGGGTAGATGTCTAGTCTCCTTTGTGGCTCTAATATGATGGTGGTAGTGGGGTTGTAGATATCTAGTATCCCTTATGACTCTAATCTGATAGTGGTATTGGGGTGGTAGATGTCTAGTCACCTTTATAACTCAAATCTGATAGTGGTAGTGGGCTGGTAGATGTCTAGTCTCCCTAATGGCTCTAATCTGATAGTTGTAGTGGGTTGGTAGATGTCTAGTCTCCTTTATAACTCTAATCTGATAGTGGTAGTGGGCTGGTAGATGTCTAGTCTCCCTAATGGCTCTAATCTGATAGTTGTAGTGGGTTGGTAGATGTCTAGTCTCCTTTATGGCTCTAATCTGATAGTGGTACTGGGTTGGTAGATGTCTAGTCTCCTTTATAACTCTAATCTGATAATGGTAGTGGGCTGGTAGATGTCTAGTCTCCCTTGTGGCTCTAATCTGATAGTTGTAGTGGGCTGGTAGATGTCTAGTCTCCCTTGTGGCTCTAATCTTATAGTGGTAGTGGGTTGGTAGATGTCTAGTATCCTTTATAACTCTAATATGATAGTGGTAGTGGGGTGGTTGATGTCTAGTCTCCTTTATGGCTCTAATCTGATAGTGGTAGGTGTGGTAGATGTCTAGTCTCCTTTGTGGCTCTAATCTGATAGTGGTAGTGGGTTGGTAGATGTCTAGTCTCCTTTATGCCTCTAATCTGATAGTGGTAGTGGGCTGGTAGATGTCTAGTCTCCCTTATGGCTCTAATCTGATAGTGGTAGTGGGGTGCTAGACGTCTAGTCTCCCTTATGGCTCTAATCTGATAGTGGTAGTGGGCTGGTAGATGTCTAGTCTCCCTTGTGGCTCTAATCTTATAGTGGTAGTGGGTTGGTAGATGTCTAGTCTCCTTTATAACTCTAATCTGATAGTGGTAGTGGGCTGGTAGATGTCTAGTCTCCTTTATGGCTCTAATCTGATAGTGGTAGTGGGCTGGTAGATGTCTAGTCTCCTTTATGGCTCTAATCTGATAGTGGTTTTGTGGTGGTTGATGTCTAGTCTCCTTTATGGCTCTAATCTGATAGTGGTAGATATGGTAGATGTCTAGTCTCCTTTGTGGCTCTAATATGATGGTGGTAGTGGGGTCATAGATATCTAGTTCTCCCTTATGGCTCTAATCTGATAGTGGTAGTGGGCTGGTAGATTTCTAGTCTCCCTTATGGCTCTAATCTGATAGTGGTTTTGTGGTGGTTGATGTCTAGTCTCCCTTGTGGCTCTAATCTGATAGTTGTAGTGAGCTGGTAGATGTCTAGTCTCCCTTGTGGCTGTAATCTGATAGTGGTTGTGGGTTGGTAGATGTCTAGTCTCCCTTGTGGCTCTAATCTGATAGTGGTAGTGGGCTGGTAGATGTCTAGTCTGCCTTGTGGCTCTAATCTTATAGTGGTAGTGGGTTGGTAGATGTCTAGTCTCCTTTATAACCTTAATCTGATAGTGGTAGTGGGCTGGTAGATGTCTAGTCTCCTTTATGGCTCTAATCTGATAGTGGTTTTGTGGTGGTTGATGTCTAGTCTCCTTTATGGCTCTAATCTGATAGTGGTAGATCGGGTAGATGTCTAGTCTCCTTTGTGGCTCTAATATGATGGTGGTAGTGGGGTTGTAGATATCTAGTATCCCTTATGACTCTAATCTAAAAGTGGTAGTGGGGTGGTAGATGTCTAGTCACCTTTATAACTCTAATCTGATAGTGGTAGTGGGCTGGTAGATGTCTAGTCTCCCTAATGGCTCTAATCTGATAGTTGTAGTGGGTTGGTAGATGTCTAGTCTCCTTTATGGCTCTAATCTGATAGTGGTACTGGGTTGGTAGATGTCTAGTCTCCTTTATCACTCTAATCTGATAATGGTAGTGGGCTGGTAGATGTCTAGTCTCCCTTGTGGCTCTAATCTGATAGTTGTAGTGGGCTGGTAGATGTCTAGTCTCCTTTATAACTCTAATCTGATAGTGGTAGTGGGCTGGTAGATATCTAGTCTTCCTTATGGCTCTAATCTGATAGTGGTAGTGGGGTGCTAGATGTCTAGTCTCCCTTATGGCTCTAATCTGATAGTGGTAGTGGGGTGGTAGATGTCTAGTCTTCTTTATGGCTCTAATCTGATAGTGGGTTTGTGGTGGTTGATGTCTAGTCTCCCTAATGGCTCTAATCTGATAGTGGTAGTGGGGTGGTAGATGTCTAGTCTTCTTTATGGCTCTAATCTGATTGTGGTTTTGTGGTGGTTGATGTCTAGTCTCCTTTATGGCTCTAATCTGATAGTGGTAGATATGGTAGATGTCTAGTCTCCCTTGTGGCTCTAATCTGATAGTGGTAGTGGGCTGGTAGATGTCTAGTCTCCTTTGTGGCTCTAATCTTATAGTGGTGGTGGGTTGGTAGATGTCTAGTCTCCTTTATAACTCTAATCTGATAGTGGTAGTGGGGTGCTAGATGTCTAGTCTCCCTTATGGCTCTAATCTGATAGTGGTAGTGGGCTGGTAGATGTCTAGTCTCCCTAATGGCTCTAATCTGATAGTGGTAGTGGGGTGGTAGATGTCAAGTCTCCTTTATGGCTCTAATCTGATAGTGGTTTTGTGGTGGTTGATGTCTAGTCTCCTCTATGGCTCTAATCTGATAGTGGTAGATGTGGTAGATGTCTAGGTTCCTTTGTGGCTCTAATATGATAGTGGTAGTGGGGTCGTAGATATCTAGTCTCCCTTATGGATCTAATCTGATAGTGGTAGTGGGCTGGTAGATGTCTAGTCTCCCTTGTGGTTCTAATCTTATAGTGGTAGTGGGTTGGTAGATGTCTAGTCTCCTTTATAACTCTAATCTGATAGTGGTAGTGGGGTGGTTGATGTCTAGTCTCCTTTATGGCTCTAATCTGATAGTGGTAGATGTGGTAGATGTCTAGTCTCCCTTGTGGCTCTAATCTTATAGTGGTAGTGGGTTGGTAGATGTCTAGTCTCCTTTATAACTCTAATCTTATAGTGGTAGTGGGGTGCTAGATGTCTAGTCTCCCTTATGGCTCTAATCTGATAGTGGTAGTGGGCTGGTAGATGTTTAGTCTCCCTAATGGCTCTAATCTGATAGTGGTAGTGGGGTGGTAGATGTCTAGTCTGAATTATGGCTCTAATCTGATAGTGGTTTTGTGGTGGTTGATGTCTAGTCTCCTTTATGGCTCTAATCTGATAGTGGTAGATGTGGTAGATGTCTAGTCTCCTTTGTGGCTCTAATATAATGGTGGTAGTGGGGTTGTAGATATCTAGTATCCCGTATGACTCTAATCTGATAGTGGTAGTGGGCTGGTAGATGTCTAGTCTCCTTTATGCCTCTAATCTGATAGTTGTAGTGAGCTGGTAGTCTTCTAGTCTCCCTTGTGGCTCTAATCTGATAGTGGTTGTGGGTTGGTAGATGTCTAGTCTCCCTTGTGGCTCTAATCTGATAGTTGTAGTGGGCTGGTAGATGTCTAGTCTCCCTTGTGGCTCTAATCTTATAGTGGTAGTGGGTTGGTAGATGTCTAGTCTCCTTTATAACTCTAATCTGATAGTGGTAGATATGGTAGATGTCTAGTCTCCTTTGTGACTCTAATATGATGGTGGTAGTGGGGTCGTAGATATCTAGTCTCCCTTATGGCTCTAATCTGATAGTGGTAGTGGGTTGGTAGATTTCTAGCCTCCCTTATGGCTCTAATCTTATAGTGGTTTTGTGGTGGTTGATGTCTAGTCTCCTTTATGGCTCTAATCTGATAGTGGTAGATCGGGTAGATGTCTAGTCTCCTTTGTGGCTCTAATATGATGTTGGTAGTGGGGTTGTAGATATCTAGTATCCCTTATAACTCTAATCTGATAGTGGTAGTGGGGTGGTAGATGTCTAGTCACCTTTATAACTGTAATCTGATAGTGGTAGTGGGCTGGTAGATGTCTAGTCTCCCTAATGGCTCTAATCTGATAGTTGTAGTGGGTTGGTAGATGTCTAGTCTCCTTTATAACTCTAATCTGATAGTGGTAGTGGGCTGGTAGATGTCTAGTCTCCCTAATGGCTCTAATCTGATAGTTGTAGTGGGTTGGTAGATGTCTAGTCTCCTTTATGGCTCTAATCTGATAGTGGTACTGGGTTGGTAGATGTCTAGTCTCCTTTATAACTCTAATCTGATAATGGTAGTGGGCTGGTAGATGTCTAGTCTCCCTTGTGGCTCTAATCTGATAGTTGTAGTGGGCTGGTAGATGTCTAGTCTCCCTTGTGGCTCTAATCTTATAGTGGTAGTGGGTTGGTAGATGTCTAGTATCCTTTATAACTCTAATCTGATAGTGGTAGTGGGGTGGTTGATGTATAGTCTCCTTTATGGCTCTAATCTGATAGTGGTAGGTGTGGTAGATGTCTAGTCTCCTTTGTGGCTCTAATCTGATAGTGGTAGTGGGTTGGTAGATGTCTAGTCTCCTTTATGCCTCTAATCTGATAGTGGTAGTGGGCTGGTAGATGTCTAGTCTCCCTTATGGCTCTAATCTGATAGTGGTAGTGGGGTGCTAGACGTCTAGTCTCCCTTATGGCTCTAATCTGATAGTGGTAGTGGGCTGGTAGATGTCTAGTCTCCCTTATGGCTCTAATCTGATAGTGGTAGTGGGGTGGTAGATGTCTAGTCTCCTTTATAACTCTAATCTGATAGTGGTAGTGGGCTGGTAGATGTCTAGTCTCCTTTATGGCTCTAATCTGATAGTGGTAGTGGGGTGGTAGATGTCTAGTCTCCTTTATGGCTCTAATCTGATAGTGGTTTTGTGGTGGTTGATGTCTAGTCTCCTTTATGGCTCTAATCTGATAGTGGTAGTTATGGTAGATGTCTAGTCTCCTTTGTGGCTCTAATATGATGGTGGTAGTGGGGTCATAGATATCTAGTTCTCCCTTATGGCTCTAATCTGATAGTGGTAGTGGGTTGGTAGATTTCTATTCTCCCTTATGGCTCTAATCTTATAGTGGTAGTGAGGTGGTCGATGTCTAGTCTCCCTTGTGGCTCTAATCTGATAGTTGTAGTGAGCTGGTAGATGTCTAGTCTCCCTTGTGGCTGTAATCTGATAGTGGTTGTGGGTTGGTAGATGTCTAGTCTCCCTTGTGGCTCTAATCTGATAGTGGTAGTGGGCTGGTAGATGTCTAGTCTGCCTTGTGGCTCTAATCTTATAGTGGTAGTGGGTTGGTAGATGTCTAGTCTCCTTTATAACCTTAATCTGATAGTGGTAGTGGGCTGGTAGATGTCTAGTCTCCTTTATGGCTCTAATCTGATAGTGGTAGTGGGCTGGTAGATGTCTAGTCTCCTTTATGGCTCTAATCTGATAGTGGTTTTGTGGTGGTTGATGTCTAGTCTCCTTTATGGCTCTAATCTGATAGTGGTAGATCGGGTAGATGTCTAGTCTCCTTTGTGGCTCTAATATGATGGTGGTAGTGGGGTTGTAGATATCTAGTATCCCTTATGACTCTAATCTGATAGTGGTATTGGGGTGGTAGATGTCTAGTCACCTTTATAACTGTAATCTGATAGTGGTAGTGGGCTGGTAGATGTCTAGTCTCCCTAATGGCTCTAATCTGATAGTTGTAGTGGGTTGGTAGATGTCTAGTCTCCTTTATAACTCTAATCTGATAGTGGTAGTGGGCTGGTAGATGTCTAGTCTCCCTAATGGCTCTAATCTGATAGTTGTAGTGGGTTGGTAGATGTCTAGTCTCCTTTATGGCTCTAATCTGATAGTGGTACTGGGTTGGTAGATGTCTAGTCTCCTTTATAACTCTAATCTGATAATGGTAGTGGGCTGGTAGATGTCTAGTCTCCCTTGTGGCTCTAATCTGATAGTTGTAGTGGGCTGGTAGATGTCTAGTCTCCCTTGTGGCTCTAATCTTATAGTGGTAGTGGGTTGGTAGATGTCTAGTATCCTTTATAACTCTAATATGATAGTGGTAGTGGGGTGGGTTATGTCTAGTCTCCTTTATGGCTCTAATCTGATAGTGGTAGGTGTGGTAGATGTCTAGTCTCCTTTGTGGCTCTAATCTGATAGTGGTAGTGGGTTGGTAGATGTCTAGTCTCCTTTATGCCTCTAATCTGATAGTGGTAGTGGGCTGGTAGATGTCTAGTCTCCCTTATGGCTCTAATCTGATAGTGGTAGTGGGGTGCTAGACGTCTAGTCTCCCTTATGGCTCTAATCTGATAGTGGTAGTGGGCTGGTAGATGTCTAGTCTCCCTTGTGGCTCTAATCTTATAGTGGTAGTGGGTTGGTAGATGTCTAGTCTCCTTTATAACTCTAATCTGATAGTGGTAGTGGGCTGGTAGATGTCTAGTCTCCTTTATGGCTCTAATCTGATAGTGGTAGTGGGCTGGTAGATGTCTAGTCTCCTTTATGGCTCTAATCTGATAGTGGTTTTGTGGTGGTTGATGTCTAGTCTCCTTTATGGCTCTAATCTGATAGTGGTAGATATGGTAGATGTCTAGTCTCCTTTGTGGCTCTAATATGATGGTGGTAGTGGGGTCATAGATATCTAGTTCTCCCTTATGGCTCTAATCTGATAGTGGTAGTGGGTTGGTAGATTTCTATTCTCCCTTATGGCTCTAATCTTATAGTGGTAGTGAGGTGGTCGATGTCTAGTCTCCCTTGTGGCTCTAATCTGATAGTTGTAGTGAGCTGGTAGATGTCTAGTCTCCCTTGTGGCTGTAATCTGATAGTGGTTGTGGGTTGGTAGATGTCTAGTCTCCCTTGTGGCTCTAATCTGATAGTGGTAGTGGGCTGGTAGATGTCTAGTCTGCCTTGTGGCTCTAATCTTATAGTGGTAGTGGGTTGGTAGATGTCTAGTCTCCTTTATAACCTTAATCTGATAGTGGTAGTGGGCTGGTAGATGTCTAGTCTCCTTTATGGCTCTAATCTGATAGTGGTTTTGTGGTGGTTGATGTCTAGTCTCCTTTATGGCTCTAATCTGATAGTGGTAGATCGGGTAGATGTCTAGTCTCCTTTGTGGCTCTAATATGATGGTGGTAGTGGGGTTGTAGATATCTAGTATCCCTTATGACTCTAATCTAAAAGTGGTAGTGGGGTGGTAGATGTCTAGTCTCCTTTATAACTCTAATCTGATAGTGGTAGTGGGCTGGTAGATGTCTAGTCTCCCTAATGGCTCTAATCTGATAGTGGTAGTGGGGTGGTAGATGTCTAGTCTCCTTTATGGCTCTAATCTGATAGTGGTACTGGGTTGGTAGATGTCTAGTCTCCTTTATCACTCTAATCTGATAATGGTAGTGGGCTGGTAGATGTCTAGTCTCCCTTGTGGCTCTAATCTGATAGTGGTAGTGGGCTGGTAGATGTCTAGTCTCCTTTATAACTCTAATCTGATAGTGGTAGTGGGCTGCTAGATGTCTAGTCTTCCTTATGGCTCTAATCTGATAGTGGTAGTGGGGTGCTAGATGTCTAGTCTCCCTAATGGCTCTAATTTGATAGTGGTAGTGGGGTGGTAGATGTCTAGTCTCCTTTATGGCTCTAATCTGATAGTGGTTTTGTGGTGGTTGATGTCTAGTCTCCTTTATGGCTCTAATCTGATAGTGGTAGTGGGGTGGTAGATGTCTAGTCTTCTTTATGGCTCTAATCTGATTGTGGTTTTGTGGTGGTTGATGTCTAGTCTCCTTTATGGCTCTAATCTGATAGTGGTAGATATGGTAGATGTCTAGTCTCCCTTGTGGCTCTAATCTGATAGTTGTAGTGGGCTGGTAGATGTCTAGTCTCCCTTGTGGCTCTAATCTTATAGTGGTGGTGGGTTGGTAGATGTCTAGTCTCCTTTATAACTCTAATCTGATAGTGGTAGTGGGCTGGTAGATGTCTAGTCTCCCTTATGGCTCTAATCTGATAGTGGTAGTGGGCTGGTAGATGTCTAGTCTCCCTAATGGCTCTAATCTGATAGTGGTAGTGGGGTGGTAGATGTCAAGTCTCCTTTATGGCTCTAATCTGATAGTGGTTTTGTGGTGGTTGATGTCTAGTCTCCTCTATGGCTCTAATCTGATAGTGGTAGATGTGGTAGATGTCTAGGTTCCTTTGTGGCTCTAATATGATAGTGGTAGTGGGGTCGTAGATATCTAGTCTCCCTTATGGATCTAATCTGATAGTGGTAGTGGGCTGGTAGATGTCTAGTCTCCCTTGTGGTTCTAATCTTATAGTGGTAGTGGGTTGGTAGATGTCTAGTCTCCTTTATAACTCTAATCTGATAGTGGTAGTGGGGTGGTTGATGTCTAGTCTCCTTTATGGCTCTAATCTGATAGTGGTAGATGTGGTAGATGTCTAGTCTCCCTTGTGGCTCTAATCTTATAGTGGTAGTGGGTTGGTAGATGTCTAGTCTCCTTTATAACTCTAATCTTATAGTGGTAGTGGGGTGCTAGATGTCTAGTCTCCCTTATGGCTCTAATCTGATAGTGGTAGTGGGCTGGTAGATGTCTAGTCTCCCTAATGGCTCTAATCTGATAGTGGTAGTGGGGTGGTAGATGTCTAGTCTGAATTATGGCTCTAATCTGATAGTGGTTTTGTGGTGGTTGATGTCTAGTCTCCTTTATGGCTCTAATCTGATAGTGGTAGATGTGGTAGATGTCTAGTCTCCTTTGTGGCTCTAATATAATGGTGGTAGTGGGGTTGTAGATATCTAGTATCCCGTATGACTCTAATCTGATAGTGGTAGTGGGCTGGTAGATGTCTAGTCTCCTTTATGCCTCTAATCTGATAGTTGTAGTGAGCTGGTAGTCTTCTAGTCTCCCTTGTGGCTCTAATCTGATAGTGGTTGTGGGTTGGTAGATGTCTAGTCTCCCTTGTGGCTCTAATCTGATAGTTGTAGTGGGCTGGTAGATGTCTAGTCTCCCTTGTGGCTCTAATCTGATAGTGGTAGTGGGGTGGTCGATGTCTAGTCTCCTTTATGGCTCTAATCTGATAGTGGTAGATATGGTAGATGTCTAGTCTCCTTTGTGACTCTAATATGATGGTGGTAGTGGGGTCGTAGATAACTAGTCTCCCTTATGGCTCTAATCTGATAGTGGTAGTGGGTTGGTAGATTTCTAGCCTCCCTTATGGCTCTAATCTTATAGTGGTAGTGAGGTGGTCGATGTCTAGTCTCCCTTGTGGCTCTAATCTGATAGTTGTAGTGGGCTGGGAGATGTCTAGTCTCCCTTGTGGCTCTAATCTGATAGTGGTTGTGAGTTGGTAGATGTCTAGTCTCCTTTATAACTCTAATCTGATAGTGGTAGTGGGCTGGTAGATGTCTAGTCTCCCTTGTGGCTCTAATCTGATAGTTGTAGTGGGCTGGTAGATGTCTAGTCTCCCTTGTGGCTCTAATCTTATAGTGGTAGTGGGTTGGTAGATGTCTAGTCTACTTTATAACTCTAATCTGATAGTGGTAGTGGGGTGGTAGTTGTCTAGTCTCCCTTGTGTCTCTAATCTGATAGTGGTTTTGTGGTGGTTGATGTCTAGTCTCCCTTATGTCTCTAATCTGATAGTGGTTTTGTTGTGGTTGATGTCTAGTCTCCTTTATGGCTCTAATCTGATTGTGGTAGATGTCTAGTCTCCTTTGTGGCTCTACTATGATGGTGGTAGTGGGGTCGTAGATATCTAGTCCCCTTTATGGCTCTAATCTGATAGTGGTAGTGGGCTGGTAGATGTCTAGTCTCCCTTATGGCTCTAATCTGATAGTGGTAGTGGGGTCGTTGATATCTAGTCTCCCTTATGGCTCTAATCTGATAGTGGTAGTGGGCTGGAAGATGTCTAGTCTCCATTATGGCTCTAGACTCCCTTATGGCTCTAATCTGATAGTTGTAGTTGGCTGGTAGAAGTCTAGTCTCCTTTGTGGCTCTAATATGATGGTGGTAGTGGGGTTGTAGATATCTAGTATCCCTTATGACTCTAATCTGATAGTGGTAGTGGGCTGGTAGATGTCTAGTCTCCTTTATAACTCTAATCTGATAGTGGTAGTGGGCTGGTAGATGTCCAGTCTCCCTTGTGGCTCTAATCTGATAGTTGTAGTGGGCTGGTAGATGTCTTGTCTCCCTTGTGGCTCTAATATTATAGTGGTAGTGGGCTGGTAGATGTCTAGTCTCCTTTATAACTCTAATCTGAGAGTGGTAGTGGGCTGGTAGATGTCTAGTCTCCTTTATCTAATCTCTAATCTGATAGTGGTAGTGGGCTGGTAGATGTCTAATCTCCCTTGTGGCTCTAATCTGATAGTTGTAGTGGGCTGGTAGATGTCTAGTCTCCCTTGTGGCTCTAATCTTATAGTGGTAGTGGGTTGGTAGATGTCTAGTCTACTTTATAACTCTAATCTGATAGTGGTAGTGGGGTGGTAGTTGTCTAGTCTCCCTTGTGTCTCTAATCTGATAGTGGTTTTGTGGTGGTTGATGTCTAGTCTCCTTTATGGCTCTAATCTGATAGTGGTAGATATGGTAGATGTCTAGTCTCCTTTGCGGCTCTAATATGATGGTGGTAGTGGGGTCGTAGATATCTAGTCTCCCTTATGGCTCTAATCTGATAGTGGTAGATATGGTAGATGTCTAGTCTCCTTTGCGGCTCTAATATGATGGTGGTAGTGGGGTCGTAGATATCTCGTCTCCCTTATGGCTCTAACCTGATTGTGGTAGTGGGTTGGTAGATTTATAGTCTCCCTTATGGCTCTAATCTTATAGTGGTAGTGGGGTCGTTGATATCTAGTCTCCCTTGTGTCTCTAATCTGATAGTGGTTTTGTTGTGGTTGATGTCTAGTCTCCTTTATGGCTCTAATCTGATTGTAGTAGATTTCTAGTCTCCTTTGTGGCTCTACTATGATGGTGGTAGTGGGGTCGTAGATATCTAGTCCCCTTTATGGCTCTAATCTGATAGTGGTAGTGGGTTGGTAGATGTTTAGTCTCCCTTATGGCTCTAATCTGATAGTGGTAATGGGGTCGTTGATATCTAGCCTCCCTTATGGCTCTAATCTGATAGTGGTAGTGGGCTGGTAAATGTCTAGTCTCCTTTGTGGCTCTACTATGATGGTGGTAGTGGGGTCGTAGATATCTAGTCCCCTTTATGGCTCTAATCTGATAGTGGTAGTGGGCTGGTAGATGTCTAGTCTCCTTTATAACTCTAATCTGATAGTGGTAGTGGGCTGGAAGATGTCTAGTCTCCATTATGGCTCTAGACTCCCTTATGGCTCTAATCTGATAGTTGTAGTTGGCTGGTAGAAGTCTAGTCTCCTTTGTGGCTCTAATATGATGGTGGTAGTGGGGTTGTAGATATCTAGTATCCCTTATGACTCTAATCTGATAGTGGTAGTGGGCTGGTAGATGTCTAGTCTCCTTTATAACTCTAATCTGAGAGTGGTAGTGGGCTGGTAGATGTCTAGTCTCCTTTATAACTCTAATCTGATAGTGGTAGTGGGGTGGTCGATGTCTAGTCTCCTTTATTGCTCTAATCTGATAGTGGTTTTGTGGTGGTTGATGTCTAGTCTTCTTTGTGTCTCTAATCTGATAGTGGTTTTGTGGTGGTTGATGTCTAGTCTCCTTTATGGCTCTAATATGATAGTGGTAGATGTGGTAGATGTCTAGTCTCCTTTGTGGCTCTAATATGATGGTGGTAGTGGGGTAATAGATATCTAGTTCCCTTATGGCTCTAATCTGATAGTGATAGTGGGCTGGTATATGTCTAGTCTCCCTTATTGCTCTAGTCTCCCTTATGGCTCTAATTTGATATTGGTGGTGGGCTGGTAGATGTCTAGTCTCCCTAATGGCTCTAATCTGATAGTGGTTGTGCGTTGGTAGATTTCTAGTCTCCTGTTTGACTCTAATCTGATAGTGGTAATGGGGTCGTTGATATCTAGCCTCCCTTATGGCTCTAATCTGATAGTGGTAGTGGGCTGGTAAATGTCTAGTCTCCTTTGTGGCTCTACTATGATGGTGGTAGTGGGGTCGTAGATATCTAGTCCCCTTTATGGCTCTAATCTGATAGTGGTAGTGGGCTGGTAGATGTCTAGTCTCCCTTATGGCTCTAATCTGATAGTGGTAGTGGGCTGGAAGATGTCTAGTCTCCATTATGGCTCTAGACTCCCTTATGGCTCTAATCTGATAGTTGTAGTTGGCTGGTAGAAGTCTAGTCTCCTTTGTGGCTCTAATATGATGGTGGTAGTGGGGTTGTAGATGTCTAGTCTCCCTTGTGACTCTAATCTGAAAGTGGTAGTGGGCTGGTAGATGTCTAGTCTCCTTTATAACTCTAATCTGATAGTGGTAGTGGGCTGGTAGATGTCCAGTCTCCCTTGTGGCTCTAATCTGATAGTGGTTGTGGGTTGATAGATGTCTAGTCTCCTTTATAAATCTAATCTGATAGTGGTAGTGGGGTGGTCGATGTCTAGTCTCCTTTATGGCTCTAATCTGATGGTGGTTGTGGGGTGGTCGATGTCTAGTCTCCTTTATAACTCTAATCTGATAGTGGTAGTGGGGTGGTAGATGTCTAGTCTCCTTTATTGCTCTAATCTGATAGTGGTTTTGTGGTGGTTGATGTCTAGTCTCCTTTATGGCTCTAATCTGATAGTGGTAGATATGGTAGATGTCTAGTCTCCTTTGTGGCTCTAATATGATGTTGGTAGTGGGGTCGTAGATATCTAGTCTCCCTTGTGGCTCTAATCTGATAGTTGTAGTGGGCTGGTAGATGTCTAGTCTCCCTTGTGGCTCTAATCTGATAGCGGTTGTGGGTTGGTTGATGTCTAGTCTCCTTTATAACTATAATCTGTTAGTGGGAGTGGGCTGGTAGATGTCTAGTCTCCCTTGTGGCTCTAATCTTATAGTGGTAGTGGGCTGGTAGATGTCTAGTCTCCTTTATAACTCTAATCTGATAGTGGTAGTGGGCTGGTAGATGTCTAGTCTCCCTTATTGCTCTAGTCTCCCTTATGGCTCTAATTTGATATTGGTGGTGGGCTGGTAGATGTCTAGTCTCCCTAATGGCTCTAATCTGATAGTGGTTGTGCGTTGGTAGATTTCTAGTCTCCTGTTTGACTCTAATCTGATAGTGGTAGTGGGGTGGCAGATGCCTACTCTCCCTTGTGTCTCTAATCTGATAGTGGTTTTGTGGTGGTTGATGTCTAGTCTCCTTTATGGCTCTAATCTGATAGTGGTAGATATAGTAGATGTCTAGTCTCCTTTGTGGCTCTAATCTGATAGTGGTAGTGGGGTCGTAGATATCTAGACTCCCTTATGGCTCTAATCTGATAGTGGTAGTGGGCTGGTAGATGTCTAGTCTCCCTTATGGCTCTAATCTGATAGTGGTAGTGGGCTGGTAGATGTCTAGTCTCCCTTATGGCTCTAGACTCCCTTATGGCTCTATTCTGATAGTGGTAGTGGGCTGGTAGAAGTCTAGTCTCCTTTATGGCTCTAATCTGATAGTGGTTTTGTGGTGGTAGATGTCTAGTCTCCTTTGTGGCTCTAATCTGATAGTAGTAGATATGGTAGATGTCTAGTCTCCTTTGTGGCTATAATATGATGGTGGTAGTGGGGTCGTAGATATCTAGTCTCCCTTATGGCTCTAATCTGATAGTGGTAGTGGGTTGGTAGATTTCTAGTCTCCCTTGTGGCTCTAATTTGATTGTGGTTGTGGGTTGGTAGATGTCTAGTCTCCTTTATGGCTCTAATCTGATAGTGGTAGTGGGCTGGTAGATGTCTAGTCTCCCTTATGGCTCTAATCTGATAGTGGTAGTGGGCTGGTAGATGTCTAGTCTCCCTTATGGCTCTAGACTCCCTTATGGCTCTAATCTGATAGTTGTAGTGGGCTGGTAGAAGTCTAGTCTCCTTTATAGCTCTAATCTGATAGTGGTAGTGGGCTGGTAGAAGTCTAGTCTCCTTTATGGCTCTAATCTGATAGTGGTAGATATGGTAGATGTCTAGTCTCCTTTATGGCTCTAATCTGATAGTGGTAGATGTGGTAGATGTCTAGTCTCCTTTGTGGCTCTAATATGATGGTGGTAGTGGGGTTGTAGATGTCTAGTCTCCTTTATAGCTCTAATCTGATAGTGGTAGTGGGGTGGTAGATGTCTAGTCTCGCTTGTGTCAATATTCTGATAGTGGTTGTGGGTTGGTAGATGTCTAGTCTCCTTTATAACTCTAATCTGTTAGTGGTAGTGGGCTGGTAGATGTCTAGTCTCCCTTGTGGCTCTAATCTGATAGTAGTAGTGGGCTGGTAGATGTCTAGTCTCCTTTATAACTCTAATTTGATATTGGTGGTGGGCTGGTAGATGTCTAGTCTCCCTAATGGCTCTAATCTGATAGTGGTTGTGCGTTGGTAGATTTCTAGTATCCTGTTTGACTCTAATCTGATAGTGGTAGTGGGGTGGCAGATGCCTACTCTCCCTTATGGCTCTAATCTAATAGTGGTATTGGGCTGGTAGATGTCTAGTCTCCCTTGTGGCTCTAATCTTATAGTGGTAGTGGGCTGGTAGATGTCTAGTCTCCTTTATAACTCTAATCTGAGAGTGGTAGTGGGCTGGTAGATGTCTAGTCTCCCTATTGGCTCTAATCTGATAGTGGTAGTGGGGTGGTAGATGTCTAGTCTCCTTTATAACTCTAATCTGATAGTGGTAGTGGGGTGGTCGATGTCTAGTCTCCTTTATGGCTCTAATCTGATGGTGGTAGTGGGGTGGTCGATGTCTAGTCTCCTTTATAACTCTAATCTGATAGTGGTAGTGGGGTGGTAGATGTCTAGTCTCCCTTGTGTCTCTAATCTGATAGTGGTTTTGTGGTGGTTGATGTCTAGTCTCCTTTATGGCTCTAATCTGATAGTGGTAGATATGGTAGATGTCTAGTCTCCTTTGTGGCTCTAATATGATGGTGGTAGTGGGGTCGTAGATATCTAGTCTCCCTTGTGGCTCTAATCTGATAGTTGTAGTGGGCTGGTAGATGTCTAGTCTCCCTTGTGGCTCTAATCTGATAGCGGTTGTGGGTTGGTTGATGTCTAGTCTCCTTTATAACTCTAATCTGTTAGTGGTAGTGGGCTGGTAGATGTCTATTCTCCCTTGTGGCTCTAATCTGATAGTGGTAGATGTGGTAGATGTCTAGTCTCCTTTGTGGCTCTAATATGATGGTGGTAGTGGGGTTGTAGATATCTAGTATCCCTTATGACTCTAATCTGATAGTTGTAGTGGGCTGGTAGATGTCTAGTCTCCTTTATAGCTCTAATCTGATAGTGGTAGTGGGGTGGTAGATGTCTAGTCTCCCTTATGGCTCTAATCTGATAGTGGTAGTGGGCTGGTAGATGTCTAGTCTCCCTTATGGCTCTAGACTCCCTTATGGCTCTATTCTGATAGTGGTAGTGGGCTGGTAGAAGTCTAGTCTCCTTTATGGCTCTAATCTGATAGTGGTTTTGTGGTGGTTGATGTCAAGTCTCCTTTATGGCTCTAATCTGATAGTGGTAGATGTGGTAGATGTCTAGTCTCCTTTGTGGCTCTAATCTGATAGTGGTAGATATGGTAGATGTCTAGTCTCCTTTGTGGCTATAATATGATGGTGGTAGTGGGGTCGTAGATATCTAGTCTCCCTTCTGGCTCTAATCTGATAGTGGTAGTGGGTTGGTAGATTTCTAGTCTCCCTTGTGGCTCTAATTTGATTGTGGTTGTGGGTTGGTAGATGTCTAGTCTCCTTTATGGCTCTAATCTGATAGTGGTAGTGGGCTGGTAGATGTCTAGTCTCCCGTATGGCTCTAATCTGATAGTGGTAGTGGGCTGGTAGATGTCTAGTCTCCTTTATAACTCTAATCTGATAGTGGTAGTGGGCTGGTAGATGTCTAGTCTCCCTTATGGCTCTAATCTGATAGTGGTAGTGGGCTGGTAGATGTCTAGTCTCCCTTATGGCTCTAGACTCCCTTATGGCTCTATTCTGATAGTGGTAGTGGGCTGGTAGAAGTCTAGTCTCCTTTATGGCTCTAATCTGATAGTGGTTTTGTGGTGGTTGATGTCAAGTCTCCTTTATGGCTCTAATCTGATAGTGGTAGATGTGGTAGATGTCTAGTCTCCTTTGTGGCTCTAATCTGATAGTGGTAGATATGGTAGATGTCTAGTCTCCTTTGTGGCTATAATATGATGGTGGTAGTGGGGTCGTAGATATCTAGTCTCCCTTATGGCTCTAATCTGATAGTGGTAGTGGGTTGGTAGATTTCTAGTCTCCCTTGTGGCTCTAATTTGATTGTGGTTGTGGGTTGGTAGATGTCTAGTCTCCTTTATGGCTCTAATCTTATAGTGGTAGTGGGCTGGTAGATGTCTAGTCTCCCGTATGGCTCTAATCTGATAGTGGTAGTGGGCTGGTAGATGTCTAGTCTCCCTTATGGCTCTAGACTCCCTTATGGCTCTAATCTGATAGTTGTAGTGGGCTGGTAGAAGTCTCCTTTATAGCTCTAATCTGATAGTGGTAGTGGGCTGGTAGAAGTCTAGTCTCCTTTATGGCTCTAATCTGATAGTGGTAGATAATGTAGATGTCTAGTCTCCTTTATGGCTCTAATCTGATAGTGGTAGATGTGGTAGATGTCTAGTCTCCTTTGTGGCTCTAATATGATGGTGGTAGTGGGGTTGTAGATATCTAGTATCCCTTATGACTCTAATCTGATAGTTGTAGTGGGCTGGTAGATGTCTAGTCTCCTTTATAGCTCTAATCTGATAGTGGTAGTGGGGTGGTAGATGTCTAGTCTCGCTTGTGTCAATATTCTGATAGTGGTTGTGGGTTGGTAGATGTCTAGTCTCCTTTATAACTCTAATCTGTTAGTGGTAGTGGGCTGGTAGATGTCTAGTCTCCCTTGTGGCTCTAATCTGATAGTAGTAGTGGGCTGGTAGATGTCTAGTCTCCCTTGTGGCTCTAATCTTATAGTGGTAGTGGGCTGGTAGATGTCTAGTCTCCTTTATAACTCTAATTTGATATTGGTGGTGGGCTGGTAGATGTCTAGTCTCCCTAATGGCTCTAATCTGATAGTGGTTGTGCGTTGGTAGATTTCTAGTATCCTGTTTGACTCTAATCTGATAGTGGTAGTGGGGTGGCAGATGCCTACTCTCCCTTATGGCTCTAATCTAATAGTGGTATTGGGCTGGTAGATGTCTAGTCTCCCTTGTGGCTCTAATCTTACAGTGGTAGTGGGCTGGTAGATGTCTAGTCTCCTTTATAACTCTAATCTGAGAGTGGTAGTGGGCTGGTAGATGTCTAGTCTCCCTATTGGCTCTAATCTGATAGTGGTTGTGGGTTGGTAGATGTCTAGTCTCCTTTATAAATCTAATCTGATAGTGGTAGTGGGGTGGTCGATGTCTAGTCTCCTTTATGGCTCTAATCTGATGGTGGTAGTGGGGTGGTCGATGTCTAGTCTCCTTTATAACTCTAATCTGATAGTGGTAGTGGGGTGGTAGATGTCTAGTCTCCCTTGTGTCTCTAATCTGATAGTGGTTTTGTGGTGGTTGATGTCTAGTCTCCTTTATGGCTCTAATCTGATAGTGGTAGATATGGTAGATGTCTAGTCTCCTTTGTGGCTCTAATATGATGGTGGTAGTGGGGTCGTAGATATCTAGTCTCCCTTATGGCTCTAATCTGATAGTGGTAGTGGGTTGGTAGATTTCTAGTCTCCCTTGTGGCTCTAATTTGATTGTGGTTGTGGGTTGGTAGATGTCTAGTCTCCTTTATGGCTCTAATCTGATAGTGGTAGTGGGCTGGTAGATGTCTAGTCTCCCGTATGGCTCTAATCTGATAGTGGTAGTGGGCTGGTAGATGTCTAGTCTCCCTTATGGCTCTAGACTCCCTTATGGCTCTAATCTGATAGTTGTAGTGGGCTGGTAGAAGTCTAGTCTCCTTTATGGCTCTAATCTGATAGTGGTAGTGGGCTGGTAGAAGTCTAGTCTCCTTTATGGCTCTAATCTGATAGTGGTAGATATGGTAGATGTCTAGTCTCCTTTATGGCTCTAATCTGATAGTGGTAGATATGGTAGATGTCTAGTCTCCTTTGTGGCTATAATATGATGGTGGTAGTGGGGTCGTAGATATCTAGTCTCCCTTATGGCTCTAATCTGATAGTGGTAGTGGGTTGGTAGATTTCTAGTCTCCCTTGTGGCTCTAATTTGATAGTGGTTGTGGGTTGGTAGATGTCTAGTCTCCTTTATGGCTCTAATCTTATAGTGGTAGTGGGCTGGTAGATGTCTAGTCTCCCGTATGGCTCTAATCTGATAGTGGTAGTGGGCTGGTAGATGTCTAGTCTCCCTTATGGCTCTAGACTCCCTTATGGCTCTAATCTGATAGTTGTAGTGGGCTGGTAGAAGTCTAGTCTCCTTTATGGCTCTAATCTGATAGTGGTAGTGGGCTGGTAGAAGTCTAGTCTCCTTTATGGCTCTAATCTGATAGTGGTAGATATGGTAGATGTCTAGTCTCCTTTATGGCTCTAATCTGATAGTGGTAGATGTGGTAGATGTCTAGTCTCCTTTGTGGCTCTAATATGATGGTGGTAGTGGGGTCGTAGATATCTAGTCTCCCTTATGGCTCTAATCTGATAGTGGTAGTGGGTTGGTAGATTTCTAGTCTCCCTTGTGGCTCTAATTTGATTGTGGTTGTGGGTTGGTAGATGTCTAGTCTCCTTTATGGCTCTAATCTGATAGTGGTAGTGGGCTGGTAGATGTCTAGTCTCCCGTATGGCTCTAATCGGATAGTGGTAGTGGGCTGGTAGATGTCTAGTCTCCCTTGTGGCTCTAGACTCCCTTATGGCTCTAATCTGATAGTTGTAGTGGGCTGGTAGATGTCTAGTCTCCTTTATAGCTCTAATCTGATAGTGGTAGTGGGCTGGTAGAAGTCTAGTCTCCTTTATGGCTCTAATCTGATAGTGGTAGATATGGTAGATGTCTAGTCTCCTTTATGGCTCTAATCTGATAGTGGTAGATGTGGTAGATGTCTAGTCTCCTTTGTGGCTCTAATATGATGGTGGTAGTGGGGTTGTAGATATCTAGTATCCCTTATGACTCTAATCTGATAGTTGTAGTGGGCTGGTAGATGTCTAGTCTCCTTTATAGCTCTAATCTGATAGTGGTAGTGGGGTGGTAGATGTCTAGTCTCGCTTGTGTCAATATTCTGATAGTGGTTGTGGGTTGGTAGATGTCTAGTCTCCTTTATAACTCTAATCTGTTAGTGGTAGTGGGCTGGTAGATGTCTAGTCTCCCTTGTGGCTCTAATCTGATAGTAGTAGTGGGCTGGTAGATGTCTAGTCTCCCTTGTGGCTCTAATCTGATAGTGGTAGTGGGGTGGTAGATGTCTAGTCTCCCTTGTGTCTCTAATCTGATAGTGGTTTTGTGGTGGTTGATGTCTAGTCTCCTTTATGGCTCTAATCTGATAGTGGTAGATATGGTAGATGTCTAGTCTCCTTTGTGGCTCTAATATGATGGTGGTAGTGGGGTCGTAGATATCTAGTCTCCCTTATGGCTCTAATCTGATAGTGGTAGTGGGTTGGTAGATTTCTAGTCTCCCTTGTGGCTCTAATTTGATTGTGGTTGTGGGTTGGTAGATGTCTAGTCTCCTTTATGGCTCTAATCTGATAGTGGTAGTGGGCTGGTAGATGTCTAGTCTCCCGTATGGCTCTAATCTGATAGTGGTAGTGGGCTGGTAGATGTCTAGTCTCCCTTATGGCTCTAGACTCCCTTATGGCTCTAATCTGATAGTTGTAGTGGGCTGGTAGAAGTCTAGTCTCCTTTATAGCTCTAATCTGATAGTGGTAGTGGGCTGGTAGAAGTCTAGTCTCCTTTATGGCTCTAATCTGATAGTGGTAGATATGGTAGATGTCTAGTCTCCTTTGTGGCTATAATATGATGGTGGTAGTGGGGTCGTAGATATCTAGTCTCCCTTATGGCTCTAATCTGATAGTGGTAGTGGGTTGGTAGATTTCTAGTCTCCCTTGTGGCTCTAATTTGATTGTGGTTGTGGGTTGGTAGATGTCTAGTCTCCTTTATGGCTCTAATCTTATAGTGGTAGTGGGCATCTACCAGCCCACTACCACTATCCGGTAGATGTCTAGTCTCCCGTATGGCTCTAATCTGATAGTGGTAGTGGGCTGGTAGATGTCTAGTCTCCCTTATGGCTCTAGACTCCCTTATGGCTCTAATCTGATAGTTGTAGTGGGCTGGTAGAAGTCTAGTCTCCTTTATAGCTCTAATCTGATAGTGGTAGTGGGCTGGTAGAAGTCTAGTCTCCTTTATGGCTCTAATCTGATAGTGGTAGATATGGTAGATGTCTAGTCTCCTTTATGGCTCTAATCTGATAGTGGTAGATATGGTAGATGTCTAGTCTCCTTTGTGGCTATAATATGATGGTGGTAGTGGGGTCGTAGATATCTAGTCTCCCTTATGGCTCTAATCTGATAGTGGTAGTGGGTTGGTAGATTTCTAGTCTCCCTTGTGGCTCTAATTTGATTGTGGTTGTGGGTTGGTAGATGTCTAGTCTCCCTTATGTCTCTAATCTGATAGTGGTAGTGGGCTGGTAGATGTCTAGTCTCCCGTATGGCTCTAATCGGATAGTGGTAGTGGGCTGGTAGATGTCTAGTCTCCCTTATGGCTCTAGACTCCCTTATGGCTCTAATCTGATAGTTGTAGTGGGCTGGTAGAAGTCTAGTCTCCTTTATAGCTCTAATCTGATAGTGGTAGTGGGCTGGTAGAAGTCTAGTTTCCTTTATGGCTCTAATCTGATAGTGGTAGATATGGTAGATGTCTAGTCTCCTTTATGGCTCTAATCTGATAGTGGTAGATGTGGTAGATGTCTAGTCTCCTTTGTGGCTCTAATATGATGGTGGTAGTGGGGTTGTAGATATCTAGTATCCCTTATGACTCTAATCTGATAGTTGTAGTGGGCTGGTAGATGTCTAGTCTCCTTTATAGCTCTAATCTGATAGTGGTAGTGGGGTGGTAGATGTCTAGTCTCGCTTGTGTCAATATTCTGATAGTGGTTGTGGGTTGGTAGATGTCTAGTCTCCTTTATAACTCTAATCTGTTAGTGGTAGTGGGCTGGTAGATGTCTAGTCTCCCTTGTGGCTCTAATCTGATAGTAGTAGTGGGCTGGTAGATGTCTAGTCTCCCTTGTGGCTCTAATCTTATAGTGGTAGTGGGCTGGTAGATGTCTAGTCTCCTTTATAACTCTAATTTGATATTGGTGGTGGGCTGGTAGATGTCTAGTCTCCCTAATGGCTCTAATCTGATAGTGGCTGTGCGTTGGTAGATTTTTAGTATCCTGTTTGACTCTAATCTGATAGTGGTAGTGGGGTGGCAGATGCCTACTCTCCCTTATGGCTCTAATCTAATAGTGGTATTGGGCTGGTAGATGTCTAGTCTCCCTTGTGGCTCTAATCTTATAGTGGTAGTGGGCTGGTAGATGTCTAGTCTCCTTTATAGCTCTAATCTGAGAGTGGTAGTGGGCTGGTAGATGTCTAGTCTCCCTATTGGCTCTAATCTGATAGTGGTTGTGGGTTGGTAGATGTCTAGTCTCCTTTATAAATCTAATCTGATAGTGGTAGTGGGGTGGTCGATGTCTAGTCTCCTTTATGGCTCTAATCTGATGGTGGTAGTGGGGTGGTCGATGTCTAGTCTCCTTTATAACTCTAATCTGATAGTGGTAGTGGGGTGGTAGATGTCTAGTCTCCCTTGTGTCTCTAATCTGATAGTGGTTTTGTGGTGGTTGATGTCTAGTCTCCTTTATGGCTCTAATCTGATAGTGGTAGATATGGTAGATGTCTAGTCTCCTTTGTGGCTCTAATATGATGGTGGTAGTGGGGTCGTAGATATCTAGTCTCCCTTGTGGCTCTAATCTGATAGTTGTAGTGGGCTGGTAGATGTCTAGTCTCCCTTGTGGCTCTAATCTGATAGCGGTTGTGGGTTGGTTGATGTCTAGTCTCCTTTATAACTCTAATCTGTTAGTGGTAGTGGGCTGGTAGATGTCTATTCTCCCTTGTGGCTCTAATCTGATAGTTGTAGTGGGCTGGTAGATGTCTAGTCTCCCTTGTGGCTCTAATCTTATAGTGGTAGTGGGCTGGTAGATGTCTAGTCTCCTTTATAACTCTAATCTGATAGTGGTAGTGGGCTGGTAGATGTCTAGTCTCCCTTATTGCTCTAGTCTCCCTTATGGCTCTAATTTGATATTGGTGGTGGGCTGGTAGATGTCTAGTCTCCCTAATGGCTCTAATCTGATAGTGGTTGTGCGTTGGTAGATTTCTAGTCTCCTGTTTGACTCTAATCTGATAGTGGTAGTGGGGTGGCAGATGCCTACTCTCCCTTGTGTCTCTAATCTGATAGTGGTTTTGTGGTGGTTGATGTCTAGTCTCCTTTATGGCTCTAATCGGATGGTGGTAGTGGGGTGGTCGATGTCTAGTCTCCTTTATAACTCTAATCTGATAGTGGTAGTGGGGTGGTAGATGTCTAGTCTCCTTTATAACTCTAATCTGATAGTGGTAGTGGGGTGGTAGATGTCTAGTCTCCCTTGTGTCTCTAATCTGATAGTGGTAGATGTGGTAGATGTCTAGTCTCCTTTGTGGCTCTAATATGATGGTGGTAGTGGGGTTGTAGATATCTAGTATCCTTTATGACTCTAATCTGATAGTTGTAGTGGGCTGGTAGATGTCTAGTCTCCTTTATAGCTCTAATCCGATAGTGGTAGTGGGGTGGTAGATGTCTAGTCTCGCTTGTGTCAATATTCTGATAGTGGTTGTGGGTTGGTAGATGTCTAGTCTCCTTTATAACTCTAATCTGTTAGTGGTAGTGGGCTGGTAGATGTCTAGTCTCCCTTGTGGCTCTAATCTGATAGTAGTAGTGGGCTGGTAGATGTCTAGTCTCCCTTGTGGCTCTAATCTTATAGTGGTAGTGGGCTGGTAGATGTCTAGTCTCCTTTATAACTCTAATTTGATATTGGTGGTGGGCTGGTAGATGTCTAGTCTCCCTAATGGCTCTAATCTGATAGTGGCTGTGCGTTGGTAGATTTTTAGTATCCTGTTTGACTCTAATCTGATAGTGGTAGTGGGGTGGCAGATGCCTACTCTCCCTTATGGCTCTAATCTAATAGTGGTATTGGGCTGGTAGATGTCTAGTCTCCCTTGTGGCTCTAATCTTATAGTGGTAGTGGGCTGGTAGATGTCTAGTCTCCTTTATAACTCTAATCTGAGAGTGGTAGTGGGCTGGTAGATGTCTAGTCTCCCTATTGGCTCTAATCTGATGGTGGTAGTGGGGTGGTCGATGTCTAGTCTCCTTTATAACTCTAATCTGATAGTGGTAGTGGGGTGGTAGATGTCTAGTCTCCCTTGTGTCTCTAATCTGATAGTGGTTTTGTGGTGGTTGATGTCTAGTCTCCTTTATGGCTCTAATCTGATAGTGGTAGATATGGTAGATGTCTAGTCTCCTTTGTGGCTCTAATATGATGGTGGTAGTGGGGTCGTAGATATCTAGTCTCCCTTGTGGCTCTAATCTGATAGTTGTAGTGGGCTGGTAGATGTCTAGTCTCCCTTGTGGCTCTAATCTGATAGCGGTTGTGGGTTGGTTGATGTCTAGTCTCCTTTATAACTCTAATCTGTTAGTGGTAGTGGGCTGGTAGATGTCTATTCTCCCTTGTGGCTCTAATCTGATAGTGGTAGTGGGCTGGTAGATGTCTAGTCTCCCTTGTGGCTCTAATCTTATAGTGGTAGTGGGCTGGTAGATGTCTAGTCTCCTTTATAACTCTAATCTGATAGTGGTAGTGGGCTGGTAGATGTCTAGTCTCCCTTATTGCTCTAGTCTCCCTTATGGCTCTAATTTGATATTGGTGGTGGGCTGGTAGATGTCTAGTCTCCCTAATGGCTCTAATCTGATAGTGGTTGTGCGTTGGTAGATTTCTAGTCTCCTGTTTGACTCTAATCTGATAGTGGTAGTGGGGTGGCAGATGCCTACTCTCCCTTGTGTCTCTAATCTGATAGTGGTTTTGTGGTGGTTGATGTCTAGTCTCCTTTATGGCTCTAATCGGATGGTGGTAGTGGGGTGGTCGATGTCTAGTCTCCTTTATAACTCTAATCTGATAGTGGTAGTGGGGTGGTAGATGTCTAGTCTCCTTTATAACTCTAATCTGATAGTGGTAGTGGGGTGGTAGATGTCTAGTCTCCCTTGTGTCTCTAATCTGATAGTGGTAGATGTGGTAGATGTCTAGTCTCCTTTGTGGCTCTAATATGATGGTGGTAGTGGGGTTGTAGATATCTAGTATCCTTTATGACTCTAATCTGATAGTTGTAGTGGGCTGGTAGATGTCTAGTCTCCTTTATAGCTCTAATCCGATAGTGGTAGTGGGGTGGTAGATGTCTAGTCTCGCTTGTGTCAATATTCTGATAGTGGTTGTGGGTTGGTAGATGTCTAGTCTCCTTTATAACTCTAATCTGTTAGTGGTAGTGGGCTGGTAGATGTCTAGTCTCCCTTGTGGCTCTAATCTGATAGTAGTAGTGGGCTGGTAGATGTCTAGTCTCCTTTATAACTCTAATCTGATAGTGGTAGTGGGGTGGTAGATGTCTAGTCTCCTTTATGGCTCTAATCTGATAGTGGTTTTGTGGTGGTTGATGTCTCGTCTCCTTTATGGCTCTAATCTGATAGTGGTAGATATGGTAGATGTCTAGTCTCCTTTGTGGCTCTAATATGATGGTGGTAGTGGGGTCGTAGATATCTAGTCTCCCTTGTGGCTCTAATCTGATAGTTGTAGTGGGCTGGTAGATGTCTAGTCTCCCTTGTGGCTCTAATCTGATAGCGGTTGTGGGTTGGTTGATGTCTAGTCTCCTTTATAACTCTAATCTGATAGTGGTAGTGGGCTGGTAGATGTCTATTCTCCCTTGTGGCTCTAATCTGATAGTTGTAGTGGGCTGGTAGATGTCTAGTCTCCCTTGTGGCTCTAATTTTATAGTGGTAGTGGGCTGGTAGATGTCTAGTCTCCTTTATAACTCTAATCTGATAGTGGTAGTGGGCTGGTAGATGTCTAGTCTCCCTTATTGATCTAGTCTCCCTTATGGCTCTAATTTGATATTGGTGGTGGGCTGGTAGATGTCTAGTCTCCCTAATGGCTCTAATCTGATAGTGGTTGTGGTTTGGTAGATTTCTAGTCTCCTTTATGGCTCTAATCTGATAGTGGTAGATATGGTAGATGTCTAGTCTCCTTTATGGCTCTAATCTGATAGTGGTAGATATGGTAGATGTCTAGTCTCCTTTGTGGCTATAATATGATGGTGGTAGTGGGGTCGTAGATATCTAGTCTCCCTTATGGCTCTAATCTGATAGTGGTAGTGGGTTGGTAGATTTCTAGTCTCCCTTGTGGCTCTAATTTGATTGTGGTTGTGGGTTGGTAGATGTCTAGTCTCCTTTATGGCTCTAATCTTATAGTGGTAGTGGGCTGGTAGATGTCTAGTCTCCCGTATGGCTCTAATCTGATAGTGGTAGTGGGCTGGTAGATGTCTAGTCTCCCTTATGGCTCTAGACTCCCTTATGGCTCTAATCTGATAGTTGTAGTGGGCTGGTAGAAGTCTAGTCTCCTTTATAGCTCTAATCTGATAGTGGTAGTGGGCTGGTAGAAGTCTAGTCTCCTTTATGGCTCTAATCTGATAGTGGTAGATAATGTAGATGTCTAGTCTCCTTTATGGCTCTAATCTGATAGTGGTAGATGTGGTAGATGTCTAGTCTCCTTTGTGGCTCTAATATGATGGTGGTAGTGGGGTTGTAGATATCTAGTATCCCTTATGACTCTAATCTGATAGTTGTAGTGGGCTGGTAGATGTCTAGTCTCCTTTATAGCTCTAATCTGATAGTGGTAGTGGGGTGGTAGATGTCTAGTCTCGCTTGTGTCAATATTCTGATAGTGGTTGTGGGTTGGTAGATGTCTAGTCTCCTTTATAACTCTAATCTGTTAGTGGTAGTGGGCTGGTAGATGTCTAGGCTCCCTTGTGGCTCTAATCTGATAGTAGTAGTGGGCTGGTAGATGTCTAGTCTCCCTTGTGGCTCTAATCTTATAGTGGTAGTGGGCTGGTAGATGTCTAGTCTCCTTTATAACTCTAATTTGATATTGGTGGTGGGCTGGTAGATGTCTAGTCTCCCTAATGGCTCTAATCTGATAGTGGTTGTGCGTTGGTAGATTTCTAGTATCCTGTTTGACTCTAATCTGATAGTGGTAGTGGGGTGGCAGATGCCTACTCTCCCTTATGGCTCTAATCTAATAGTGGTATTGGGCTGGTAGATGTCTAGTCTCCCTTGTGGCTCTAATCTTATAGTGGTAGTGGGCTGGTAGATGTCTAGTCTCCTTTATAACTCTAATCTGAGAGTGGTAGTGGGCTGGTAGATGTCTAGTCTCCCTATTGGCTCTAATCTGATAGTGGTTGTGGGTTGGTAGATGTCTAGTCTCCTTTATAAATCTAATCTGATAGTGGTAGTGGGGTGGTCGATGTCTAGTCTCCTTTATGGCTCTAATCTGATGGTGGTAGTGGGGTGGTCGATGTCTAGTCTCCTTTATAACTCTAATCTGATAGTGGTAGTGGGGTGGTAGATGTCTAGTCTCCCTTGTGTCTCTAATCTGATAGTGGTTTTGTGGTGGTTGATGTCTAGTCTCCTTTATGGCTCTAATCTGATAGTGGTAGATATGGTAGATGTCTAGTCTCCTTTGTGGCTCTAATATGATGGTGGTAGTGGGGTCGTAGATATCTAGTCTCCCTTATGGCTCTAATCTGATAGTGGTAGTGGGTTGGTAGATTTCTAGTCTCCCTTGTGGCTCTAATTTGATTGTGGTTGTGGGTTGGTAGATGTCTAGTCTCCTTTATGGCTCTAATCTGATAGTGGTAGTGGGCTGGTAGATGTCTAGTCTCCCGTATGGCTCTAATCGGATAGTGGTAGTGGGCTGGTAGATGTCTAGTCTCCCTTATGGCTCTAGACTCCCTTATGGCTCTAATCTGATAGTTGTAGTGGGCTGGTAGAAGTCTAGTCTCCTTTATAGCTCTAATCTGATAGTGGTAGTGGGCTGGTAGAAGTTTAGTTTCCTTTATGGCTCTAATCTGATAGTGGTAGATATGGTAGATGTCTAGTCTCCTTTATGGCTCTAATCTGATAGTGGTAGATGTGGTAGATGTCTAGTCTCCTTTGTGGCTCTAATATGATGGTGGTAGTGGGGTTGTAGATATCTAGTATCCCTTATGACTCTAATCTGATAATTGTAGTGGGCTGGTAGATGTCTAGTCTCCCTTGTGGCTCTAATCTTATAGTGGTAGTGGGCTGGTAGATGTCTAGTCTCCTTTATAACTCTAATCTGATAGTGGTAGTGGGCTGGTAGATGTCTAGTCTCCCTTATTGCTCTGGTCTCCCTTATGGCTCTAATTTGATATTGGTGGTGGGCTGGTAGATGTCTAGTCTCCCTAATGGCTCTAATCTGATAGTGGTTGTGCGTTGGTAG
Source organism: Salvelinus alpinus (assembly GCF_045679555.1). Taxonomy (NCBI): domain Eukaryota; kingdom Metazoa; phylum Chordata; class Actinopteri; order Salmoniformes; family Salmonidae; genus Salvelinus; species Salvelinus alpinus. The sequence continues at coordinate 50,203,588 of NC_092109.1, forward strand.
ATTTCTAGTCTCCTGTTTGACTCTAATCTGATAGTGGTAGTGGGGTGGCAGATGCCTACTCTCCCTTGTGTCTCTAATCTGATAGTGGTTTTGTGGTGGTTGATGTCTAGTATCCTTTATGGCTCTAATCGGATGGTGGTAGTGGGGTGGTCGATGTCTAGTCTCCTTTATAACTCTAATCTGATAGTGGTAGTGGGGTGGTAGATGTCTAGTCTCCTTTATAACTCTAATCTGATAGTGGTAGTGGGGTGGTAGATGTCTAGTCTCCCTTGTGTCTCTAATCTGATAGTGGTAGATGTGGTAGATGTCTAGTCTCCTTTGTGGCTCTAATATGATGGTGGTAGTGGGGTTGTAGATATCTAGTATCCTTTATGACTCTAATCTGATAGTTGTAGTGGGCTGGTAGATGTCTAGTCTCCTTTATAGCTCTAATCCGATAGTGGTAGTGGGGTGGTAGATGTCTAGTCTCGCTTGTGTCAATATTCTGATAGTGGTTGTGGGTTGGTAGATGTCTAGTCTCCTTTATAACTCTAATCTGTTAGTGGTAGTGGGCTGGTAGATGTCTAGTCTCCTTTATAACTCTAATCTGATAGTGGTAGTGGGGTGGTAGATGTCTAGTCTCCCTATTGGCTCTAATCTGATAGTGGTTGTGGGTTGGTAGATGTCTAGTCTCCTTTATAAATCTAATCTGATAGTGGTAGTGGGGTGGTCGATGTCTAGTCTCCTTTATGGCTCTAATCTGATGGTGGTAGTGGGGTGGTCGATGTCTAGTCTCCTTTATAACTCTAATCTGATAGTGGTAGTGGGGTGGTAGATGTCTAGTCTCCCTAATGGCTCTAATCTGATAGTGGCTGTGCGTTGGTAGATTTTTAGTATCCTGTTTGACTCTAATCTGATAGTGGTAGTGGGGTGGCAGATGCCTACTCTCCCTTATGGCTCTAATCTAATAGTGGTATTGGGCTGGTAGATGTCTAGTCTCCCTTGTGGCTCTAATCTTATAGTGGTAGTGGGCTGGTAGATGTCTAGTCTCCTTTATAACTCTAATCTGAGAGTGGTAGTGGGCTGGTAGATGTCTAGTCTCCCTATTGGCTCTAATCTGATAGTGGTTGTGGGTTGGTAGATGTCTAGTCTCCTTTATAAATCTAATCTGTCAGTGGTAGTGGGGTGGTCGATGTCTAGTCTCCTTTATGGCTCTAATCTGATGGTGGTAGTGGGGTGGTCGATGTCTAGTCTCCTTTATAACTCTAATCTGATAGTGGTAGTGGGGTGGTAGATGTCTAGTCTCCCTTGTGGCTCTAATCTGATAGTGGTTTTGTGGTGGTTGATGTCTAGTCTCCTTTATGGCTCTAATCTGATAGTGGTAGATATGGTAGATGTCTAGTCTCCTTTGTGGCTCTAATATGATGGTGGTAGTGGGGTCGTAGATATCTAGTCTCCCTTGTGGCTCTAATCTGATAGTTGTAGTGGGCTGGTAGATGTCTAGTCTCCCTTGTGGCTCTAATCTGATAGCGGTTGTGGGTTGGTTGATGTCTAGTCTCCTTTATAACTCTAATCTGTTAGTGGTAGTGGGCTGGTAGATGTCTATTCTCCCTTGTGGCTCTAATCTGATAGTTGTAGTGGGCTGGTAGATGTCTAGTCTCCCTTGTGGCTCTAATCTTATAGTGGTAGTGGGCTGGTAGATGTCTAGTCTCCTTTATAACTCTAATCTGATAGTGGTAGTGGGCTGGTAGATGTCTAGTCTCCCTTATTGCTCTAGTCTCCCTTATGGCTCTAATTTGATATTGGTGGTGGGCTGGTAGATGTCTAGTCTCCCTAATGGCTCTAATCTGATAGTGGTTGTGCGTTGGTAGATTTCTAGTCTCCTGTTTGACTCTAATCTGATAGTGGTAGTGGGGTGGCAGATGCCTACTCTCCCTTGTGTCTCTAATCTGATAGTGGTTTTGTGGTGGTTGATGTCTAGTCTCCTTTATGGCTCTAATCGGATGGTGGTAGTGGGGTGGTCGATGTCTAGTCTCCTTTATAACTCTAATCTGATAGTGGTAGTGGGGTGGTAGATGTCTAGTCTCCTTTATAACTCTAATCTGATAGTGGTAGTGGGGTGGTAGATGTCTAGTCTCCCTTGTGTCTCTAATCTGATAGTGGTAGATGTGGTAGATGTCTAGTCTCCTTTGTGGCTCTAATATGATGGTGGTAGTGGGGTTGTAGATATCTAGTATCCTTTATGACTCTAATCTGATAGTTGTAGTGGGCTGGTAGATGTCTAGTCTCCTTTATAGCTCTAATCCGATAGTGGTAGTGGGGTGGTAGATGTCTAGTCTCGCTTGTGTCAATATTCTGATAGTGGTTGTGGGTTGGTAGATGTCTAGTCTCCTTTATAACTCTAATCTGTTAGTGGTAGTGGGCTGGTAGATGTCTAGTCTCCCTTGTGGCTCTAATCTGATAGTAGTAGTGGGCTGGTAGATGTCTAGTCTCCTTTATAACTCTAATCTGATAGTGGTAGTGGGGTGGTAGATGTCTAGTCTCCTTTGTGTCTCTAATCTGATAGTGGTTTTGTGGTGGTTGATGTCTCGTCTCCTTTATGGCTCTAATCTGATAGTGGTAGATATGGTAGATGTCTAGTCTCCTTTGTGGCTCTAATATGATGGTGGTAGTGGGGTCGTAGATATCTAGTCTCCCTTGTGGCTCTAATCTGATAGTTGTAGTGGGCTGGTAGATGTCTAGTCTCCCTTGTGGCTCTAATCTGATAGCGGTTGTGGGTTGGTTGATGTCTAGTCTCCTTTATAACTCTAATCTGATAGTGGTAGTGGGCTGGTAGATGTCTATTCTCCCTTGTGGCTCTAATCTGATAGTTGTAGTGGGCTGGTAGATGTCTAGTCTCCCTTGTGGCTCTAATTTTATAGTGGTAGTGGGCTGGTAGATGTCTAGTCTCCTTTATAACTCTAATATGAGATTGGTAGTGGGCTGGTAGATGTCTAGTCTCCCTTATTGCTCTAGTCTCCCTTATGGCTCTAATTTGATATTGGTGGTGGGCTGGTAGATGTCTAGTCTCCCTAATGGCTCTAATCTGATAGTGGTAGATATGGTAGATGTCTAGTCTCCTTTATGGCTCTAATCTGATAGTGGTAGATGTGGTAGATGTCTAGTCTCCTTTGTGGCTCTAATATGATGGTGGTAGTGGGTTTGTAGATATCTAGTATCCCTTATGACTCTAATCTGATAGTTGTAGTGGGCTGGTAGATGTCTAGTCTCCTTTATAGCTCTAATCTGATAGTGGTAGTGGGGTGGTAGATGTCTAGTCTCGCTTGTGTCAATATTCTGATAGTGGTTGTGGGTTGGTAGATGTCTAGTCTCCTTTATAACTCTAATCTGTTAGTGGTAGTGGGCTGGTAGATGTCTAGTCTCCCTTGTGGCTCTAATCTGATAGTAGTAGTGGGCTGGTAGATGTCTAGTCTCCCTTGTGGCTCTAATCTTATAGTGGTAGTGGGCTGGTAGATGTCTAGTCTCCTTTATAACTCTAATTTGATATTGGTGGTGGGCTGGTAGATGTCTAGTCTCCCTAATGGCTCTAATCTGATAGTGGCTGTGCGTTGGTAGATTTTTAGTATCCTGTTTGACTCTAATCTGATAGTGGTAGTGGGGTGGCAGATGCCTACTCTCCCTTATGGCTCTAATCTAATAGTGGTATTGGGCTGGTAGATGTCTAGTCTCCCTTGTGGCTCTAATCTTATAGTGGTAGTGGGCTGGTAGATGTCTAGTCTCCTTTATAGCTCTAATCTGAGAGTGGTAGTGGGCTGGTAGATGTCTAGTCTCCCTATTGGCTCTAATCTGATAGTGGTTGTGGGTTGGTAGATGTCTAGTCTCCTTTATAAATCTAATCTGATAGTGGTAGTGGGGTGGTCGATGTCTAGTCTCCTTTATGGCTCTAATCTGATGGTGGTAGTGGGGTGGTCGATGTCTAGTCTCCTTTATAACTCTAATCTGATAGTGGTAGTGGGGTGGTAGATGTCTAGTCTCCCTTGTGTCTCTAATCTGATAGTGGTTTTGTGGTGGTTGATGTCTAGTCTCCTTTATGGCTCTAATCTGATAGTGGTAGATATGGTAGATGTCTAGTCTCCTTTGTGGCTCTAATATGATGGTGGTAGTGGGGTCGTAGATATCTAGTCTCCCTTATGGCTTATCTGATAGTGGTAGTGGTAGTGGGCTGGTAGATGTCTAGTCTCCCTTGTGGCTCTAATCTTATAGTGGTAGTGGGCTGGTAGATGTCTAGTCTCCTTTATAACTCTAATCTGATAGTGGTAGTGGGCTGGTAGATGTCTAGTCTCCCTTATTGCTCTAGTCTCCCTTATGGCTCTAATTTGATATTGGTGGTGGGCTGGTAGATGTCTAGTCTCCCTAATGGCTCTAATCTGATAGTGGTTGTGCGTTGGTAGATTTCTAGTCTCCTGTTTGACTCTAATCTGATAGTGGTAGTGGGGTGGCAGATGCCTACTCTCCCTTGTGTCTCTAATCTGATAGTGGTTTTGTGGTGGTTGATGTCTAGTCTCCTTTGTGGCTCTAATATGATGGTGGTAGTGGGGTTGTAGATATCTAGTATCCTTTATGACTCTAATCTGATAGTTGTAGTGGGCTGGTAGATGTCTAGTCTCCTTTATAGCTCTAATCTGATAGTGGTAGTGGGGTGGTAGATGTCTAGTCTCGCTTGTGTCAATATTCTGATAGTGGTTGTGGGTTGGTAGATGTCTAGTCTCCTTTATAACTCTAATCTGTTAGTGGTAGTGGGCTGGTAGATGTCTAGTCTCCCTTGTGGCTCTAATCTGATAGTAGTAGTGGGCTGGTAGATGTCTAGTCTCCTTTATAACTCTAATCTGATAGTGGTAGTGGGCTGGTAGATGTCTAGTCTCCCTTGTGTCTCTAATCTGATAGTGGTTTTGTGGTTGTTGATGTCTCGTCTCCTTTATGGCTCTAATCTGATAGTGGTAGATATGGTAGATGTCTAGTCTCCTTTGTGGCTCTAATATGATGGTGGTAGTGGGGTCGTAGATATCTAGTCTCCCTTGTGGCTCTAATCTGATAGTTGTAGTGGGCTGGTAGATGTCTAGTCTCCCTTGTGGCTCTAATCTGATAGCGGTTGTGGGTTGGTTGATGTCTAGTCTCCTTTATAACTCTAATCTGATAGTGGTAGTGGGCTGGTAGATGTCTATTCTCCCTTGTGGCTCTAATCTGATAGTTGTAGTGGGCTGGTAGATGTCTAGTCTCCCTTGTGGCTCTAATTTTATAGTGGTAGTGGGCTGGTAGATGTCTAGTCTCCTTTATAACTCTAATATGATATTGGTAGTGGGCTGGTAGATGTCTAGTCTCCCTTATTGCTCTAGTCTCCCTTATGGCTCTAATTTGATATTGGTGGTGGGCTGGTAGATGTCTAGTCTCCCTAATGGCTCTAATCTGATAGTGGTAGATATGGTAGATGTCTAGTCTCCTTTATGGCTCTAATCTGATAGTGGTAGATGTGGTAGATGTCTAGTCTCCTTTGTGGCTCTAATATGATGGTGGTAGTGGGTTTGTAGATATCTAGTATCCCTTATGACTCTAATCTGATAGTTGTAGTGGGCTGGTAGATGTCTAGTCTCCTTTATAGCTCTAATCTGATAGTGGTAGTGGGGTGGTAGATGTCTAGTCTCGCTTGTGTCAATATTCTGATAGTGGTTGTGGGTTGGTAGATGTCTAGTCTCCTTTATAACTCTAATCTGTTAGTGGTAGTGGGCTGGTAGATGTCTAGTGTCCCTTGTGGCTCTAATCTGATAGTAGTAGTGGGCTGGTAGATGTCTAGTCTCCCTTGTGGCTCTAATCTTATAGTGGTAGTGGGCTGGTAGATGTCTAGTCTCCTTTATAACTCTAATTTGATATTGGTGGTGGGCTGGTAGATGTCTAGTCTCCCTAATGGCTCTAATCTGATAGTGGCTGTGCGTTGGTAGATTTTTAGTATCCTGTTTGACTCTAATCTGATAGTGGTAGTGGGGTGGCAGATGCCTACTCTCCCTTATGGCTCTAATCTAATAGTGGTATTGGGCTGGTAGATGTCTAGTCTCCCTTGTGGCTCTAATCTTATAGTGGTAGTGGGCTGGTAGATGTCTAGTCTCCTTTATAGCTCTAATCTGAGAGTGGTAGTGGGCTGGTAGATGTCTAGTCTCCCTATTGGCTCTAATCTGATAGTGGTTGTGGGTTGGTAGATGTCTAGTCTCCTTTATAAATCTAATCTGATAGTGGTAGTGGGGTGGTCGATGTCTAGTCTCCTTTATGGCTCTAATCTGATGGTGGTAGTGGGGTGGTCGATGTCTAGTCTCCTTTATAACTCTAATCTGATAGTGGTAGTGGGGTGGTAGATGTCTAGTCTCCCTTGTGTCTCTAATCTGATAGTGGTTTTGTGGTGGTTGATGTCTAGTCTCCTTTATGGCTCTAATCTGATAGTGGTAGATATGGTAGATGTCTAGTCTCCTTTGTGGCTCTAATATGATGGTGGTAGTGGGGTCGTAGATATCTAGTCTCCCTTGTGGCTCTAATCTGATAGTTGTAGTGGGCTGGTAGATGTCTAGTCTCCCTTGTGGCTCTAATCTTATAGTGGTAGTGGGCTGGTAGATGTCTAGTCTCCTTTATAACTCTAATCTGATAGTGGTAGTGGGCTGGTAGATGTCTAGTCTCCCTTATTGCTCTAGTCTCCCTTATGGCTCTAATTTGATATTGGTGGTGGGCTGGTAATGTCTAGTCTCCCTAATGGCTCTAATCTGATAGTGGTTGTGCGTTGGTAGATTTCTAGTCTCCTGTTTGACTCTAATCTGATAGTGGTAGTGGGGTGGCAGATGCCTACTCTCCCTTGTGTCTCTAATCTGATAGTGGTTTTGTGGTGGTTGATGTCTAGTCTCCTTTATGGCTCTAATCGGATGGTGGTAGTGGGGTGGTCGATGTCTAGTCTCCTTTATAACTCTAATCTGATAGTGGTAGTGGGGTGGTAGATGTCTAGTCTCCTTTATAACTCTAATCTGATAGTGGTAGTGGGGTGGTAGATGTCTAGTCTCCCTTGTGTCTCTAATCTGATAGTGGTAGATGTGGTAGATGTCTAGTCTCCTTTGTGGCTCTAATATGATGGTGGTAGTGGGGTTGTAGATATCTAGTCTCCTTTATGACTCTAATCTGATAGTGGTAGTGGGCTGGTAGATGTCTAGTCTCCTTTATGGCTCTAATCTGATAGTGGTAGTGGGGTGGTAGATGTCTAGTCTCGCTTGTGTCAATATTCTGATAGTGGTTGTGGGTTGGTAGATGTCTAGTCTCCTTTATAACTCTAATCTGTTAGTGGTAGTGGGCTGGTAGATGTCTAGTCTCCCTTGTGGCTCTAATCTGATAGTAGTAGTGGGCTGGTAGATGTCTAGTCTCCTTTATAACTCTAATCTGATAGTGGTAGTGGGGTGGTAGATGTCTAGTCTCCCTTGTGTCTCTAATCTGATAGTGGTTTTGTGGTTGTTGATGTCTCGTCTCCTTTATGGCTCTAATCTGATAGTGGTAGATATGGTAGATGTCTAGTCTCCTTTGTGGCTCTAATATGATGGTGGTAGTGGGGTCGTAGATATCTAGTCTCCCTTGTGGCTCTAATCTGATAGTTGTAGTGGGCTGGTAGATGTCTAGTCTCCCTTCTGGCTCTAATCTGATAGCGGTTGTGGGTTGGTTGATGTCTAGTCTCCTTTATAACTCTAATCTGATAGTGGTAGTGGGCTGGTAGATGTCTATTCTCCATTGTGGCTCTAATCTGATAGTTGTAGTGGGCTGGTAGATGTCTAGTCTCCCTTGTGGCTCTAATCTTATAGTGGTAGTGGGCTGGTAGATGTCTAGTCTCCTTTATAACTCGAATCTGATAGTGGTAGTGGGCTGGTAGATGTCTAGTCTCCCTTATTGCTCTAGTCTCCCTTATGGCTCTAATTTGATATTGGTGGTGGGCTGGTAGATGTCTAGTCTCCCTAATGGCTCTAATCTGATAGTGGTTGTGGTTTGGTAGATTTCTAGTCTCCTGTTTGACTCTAATCTGATAGTGGTAGTGGGGTGGCAGATGCCTACTCTCCCTTGTGTCTCTAATCTGATAGTGGTTTTGTGGTGGTTGATGTCTAGTCTCCTTTATGGCTCTAATCGGATGGTGGTAGTGGGGTGGTCGATGTCTAGTCTCCCTTGTGTCTCTAATCCGATAGTGGTTTTGTGGTGGTTGACGTCTAGTCTCCTTTATGGCTCTAATCTGATAGTGGTAGATATGGTAGATGTCTAGTCTCCTTTGTGGCTCTAATATGATGGTGGTAGTGGGGTCGTAGATATCTAGTCTCCCTTATGGCTCTAAATCGATAGTGGTAGTGGGCTGGTAGATGTCTAGTCTCCCTTATGGCTCTACACTCCCTTATGGCTCTATTCTGATAGTGGTAGTGGGCTGGTAGATGTCTAGTCTCCTTTATGGCTCTAATCTGATAGTGGTTTTGGGGTGGTTGATGTCTAGTCTCCTTTATGGCTCTAATTTGATAGTGGTAGATGTGGTAGATGTCTAGTCTCCTTTGTGGCTCTAATCTGATAGTGGTAGATATGGTAGATGTCTAGTCTCCTTTGTGGCTATAATATGATGGTGGTAGTGGGGTCGTAGATATCTAGTCTCCCTTATGGCTCTAATCTGATAGTGGTAGTGGGTTGGTAGATTTCTAGTCTCCCTTGTGGCTCTAATTTGATTGTGGTTGTGGGTTGGTAGATGTCTAGTCTCCTTTATGGCTCTAATCTGATAGTGGTAGTGGGCTGGTAGATGTCTAGTCTCCCTTATGGCTCTAATCTGATAGTGGTAGTGGGCTGGTAGATGTCTAGTCTCCCTTATGGCTCTAGACTCCCTTATGGCTCTAATCTGATAGTTGTAGTGGGCTGGTAGAAGTCTAGTCTCCTTTATGGCTCTAATCTGATAGTGGTAGTGGGCTGGTAGAAGTCTAGTCTCCTTTATGGCTCTAATCTGATAGTGGTAGATATGGTAGATGTCTAGTCTCCTTTATGGCTCTAATCTGATAGTGGTAGATGTGGTAGATGTCTAGTCTCCTTTGTGGCTCTAATATGATGGTGGTAGTGGGGTTGTAGATATCTAGTATCCTTTATGACTCTAATCTGATAGTTGTAGTGGGCTGGTAGATGTCTAGTTTTTTTCAATTCAATTTTATTTTATATAGCCCTTCGTACATCAGCTAATATCTCGAAGTGCTGTACAGACACCCAGCCTAAAACCCCAAACAGCTAGTAATGCAGGTGTAGAAGCACGGTGGCTAGGAAAAACTCCCTAGAAAGGTCAAAACCTAGGAAGAAACCTAGAGAGGAACCAGGCTATGAGGGGTGGCCAGTCCTCTTCTGGCTGTGCCGGGTGGAGATTATAACAGAACTATGCCAAGATGTTCAAAAATGTTCATAAGTGACAAGCATGGTCAAATAATAATCATGAATAATTTTCAGTTGGCTTTTCATAGCCGATCATCAAGAGTTGAAAAACAACAGGTCTGGGACAGGTGGCGGTTCCATAACTGCAGGCAGAACAGCTGAAACTGGAATAGCAGCAAGGCCAGGCGGACTGGGGACAGCAAGGAGTCACCACGGGCGGCAGTCCCGACGCATGGTCCTAGGGCCCAGGTCCTCCGAGAGAAAGAAAGAGAGAAGGAGAAAATTAGAGAGAGCCAAGATTTTCAAAATGTTCATAAATGACAAGCATGGTCAAATAATAATCAGGAATAAATCTCAGTTGGCTTTTCATAGCCGATCATTAAGAGTTGAAAACAGCAGGTCTGGGACAGGTAGGGGTTCCATAACCGCAGGCAGAACAGTTGAAACTGGAATAGCAGCAAGGCCAGGCGGACTGGGGACAGCAAGGAGTCACCACGGCCGGTAGTCCCGACGTATGGTCCTAGGGCTCAGGTCCTCCGAGAGAAAGAAAGAGAGAAGGAGAAAATTAGAGAGCGCCAAGATTTTCAAAATGTTCATAAATGACAAGCATGGTCAAATAATAATCAGGAATAAATCTCAGTTGGCTTTTCATAGCCGATCATTAAGAGTTGAAAACAGCAGGTCTGGGACAGGTAGGGGTTCCGTAACCGCAGGCAGAACAGTTGAAACTGGAATAGCAGCAAGGCCAGGCGGACTGGGGACAGCAAGGTGTCATCATGCCCGGTAGTCCTGACATATGGTCCTAGGGCTCAGGTTCTCAGAGAGAAAGAGAGAACGAAAGAATTAGAGAGAGCATACTTAAATTCACACAGGACACTGGATAAGACAGGAGAAGTACTCCAGGTAACCAACTGACCCTAGCCCCCCGACACATAAACTACTGCAGCATAAATACTGGAGGCTGAGACAGGAGCGGTCAGGAGACACTGTGGCCCCCCTCTAGTCTCCTTTATAGCTCTAATCTGATAGTGGTAGTGGGGTGGTAGATGTCTAGTCTCGCTTGTGTCAATATTCTGATAGTGGTTGTGGGTTGGTAGATGTCTAGTCTCCTTTATAACTCTAATCTGTTAGTGGTAGTGGGCTGGTAGATGTCTAGTCTCCCTTGTGGCTCTAATCTGATAGTAGTAGTGGGCTGGTAGATGTCTAGTCTCCTTTATAACTCTAATCTGATAGTGGTAGTGGGGTGGTAGATGTCTAGTCTCCTTTATAACTCTAATCTGATAGTGGTAGTGGGGTGGTAGATGTCTCGTCTCCTTTATGGCTCTAATCTGATAGTGGTAGATATGGTAGATGTCTAGTCTCCTTTGTGGCTCTAATATGATGGTGGTAGTGGGGTCGTAGATATCTAGTCTCCCTTGTGGCTCTAATCTGATAGTTGTAGTGGGCTGGTAGATGTCTAGTCTCCCTTGTGGCTCTAATCTGATAGCGGTTGTGGGTTGGTTGATGTCTAGTCTCCTTTATAACTCTAATCTGATAGTAGTAGTGGGCTGGTAGATGTCTAGTCTCCTTTATAACTCTAATCTGATAGTGGTAGTGGGGTGGTAGATGTCTAGTCTCCTTTATAACTCTAATCCGATAGTGGTTTTGTGGTGGTTGACGTCTAGTCTCCTTTATGGCTCTAATCTGATAGTGGTAGATATGGTAGATGTCTAGTCTCCTTTGTGGCTCTAATATGATGGTGGTAGTGGGGTCGTAGATATCTAGTCTCCCTTATGGCTCTAATCTGATAGTGGTAGTGGGCTGGTAGATGTCTATTCTCCCTTGTGGCTCTAATCTGATAGTTGTAGTGGGCTGGTAGATGTCTAGTCTCCCTTGTGGCTCTAATCTGATAGTGGTAGTGGGATGGTAGATGTCTAGTCTCCCTTATTGCTCTAGTCTCCCTTATGGCTCTAATTTGATATTGGTGGTGGGCTGGTAGATGTCTAGTCTCCCTAATGGCTCTAATCTGATAGTGGTTGTGGTTTGGTAGATTTCTAGTCTCCTGTTTGACTCTAATCTGATAGTGGTAGTGGGGTGGCAGATGCCTACTCTCCCTTGTGTCTCTAATCTGATAGTGGTTTTGTGGTGGTTGATGTCTAGTCTCCTTTATGGCTCTAATCGGATGGTGGTAGTGGGGTGGTCGATGTCTAGTCTCCCTTGTGTCTCTAATCCGATAGTGGTTTTGTGGTGGTTGACGTCTAGTCTCCTTTATGGCTCTAATCTGATAGTGGTAGATATGGTAGATGTCTAGTCTCCTTTGTGGCTCTAATATGATGGTGGTAGTGGGGTCGTAGATATCTAGTCTCCCTTATGGCTCTAATCTGATAGTGGTAGTGGGCTGGTAGATGTCTAGTCTCCCTTATGGCTCTAGACTCCCTTATGGCTCTATTCTGATAGTGGTAGTGGGCTGGTAGAAGTCTAGTCTCCTTTATGGCTCTAATCTGATAGTGGTTTTGTGGTGGTTGATGTCAAGTCTCCTTTATGGCTCTAATCTGATAGTGGTAGATGTGGTAGATGTCTAGTCTCCTTTGTGGCTATAATATGATGGTGGTAGTGGGGTCGTAGATATCTAGTCTCCCTTATGGCTCTAATCTGATAGTGGTAGTGGGTTGGTAGATTTCTAGTCTCCCTTGTGGCTCTAATTTGATTGTGGTTGTGGGTTGGTAGATGTCTAGTCTCCTTTATGGCTCTAATCTGATAGTGGTAGTGGGCTGGTAGATGTCTAGTCTCCCTTATGGCTCTAATCTGATAGTGGTAGTGGGCTGGTAGATGTCTAGTCTCCTTTATGGCTCTAATCGGATGGTGGTAGTGGGGTGGTCGATGTCTAGTCTCCCTTGTGTCTCTAATCCGATAGTGGTTTTGTGGTGGTTGACGTCTAGTCTCCTTTATGGCTCTAATCTGATAGTGGTAGATATGGTAGATGTCTAGTCTCCTTTGTGGCTCTAATATGATGGTGGTAGTGGGGTCGTAGATATCTAGTCTCCCTTATGGCTCTAATCTGATAGTGGTAGTGGGCTGGTAGATGTCTAGTCTCCCTTATGGCTCTAATCTGATAGTGGTAGTGGGCTGGTAGATGTCTAGTCTCCCTTATGGCTCTAGACTCCCTTATGGCTCTAATCTGATAGTTGTAGTGGGATGGTAGAAGTCTAGTCTCCTTTATGGCTCTAATCTGATAGTGGTAGTGGGCTGGTAGAAGTCTAGTCTCCATTATGGCTCTAATCTGATAGTGGTAGATATGGTAGATGTCTAGTCTCCTTTATGGCTCTAATCTGATAGTGGTAGATATGGTAGATGTCTAGTCTCCTTTGTGGCTATAATATGATGGTGGTAGTGGGGTCGTAGATATCTAGTCTCCCTTATGGCTCTAATCTGATAGTGGTAGTGGGTTGGTAGATTTCTAGTCTCCCTTGTGGCTCTAATTTGATTGTGGTTGTGGGTTGGTAGATGTCTAGTCTCCTTTATGGCTCTAATCTGATAGTGGTAGTGGGCTGGTAGATGTCTAGTCTCCCTTGTGGCTCTAATCTTATAGTGGTAGTGGGCTGGTAGATGTCTAGTCTCCTTTATAACTCTAATCTGATAGTGGTAGTGGGCTGGTAGATGTCTAGTCTCCCTTATTGCTCTAGTCTCCCTTATGGCTCTAATTTGATATTGGTGGTGGGCTGGTAGATGTCTAGTCTCCCTAATGGCTCTAATCTGATAGTGGTTGTGGTTTGGTAGATTTCTAGTCTCCTGTTTGACTCTAATCTGATAGTGGTAGTGGGGTGGCAGCTGCCTACTCTCCCTTGTGTCTCTAATCTGAGAGTGGTTTTGTGGTGGTTGATGTCTAGTCTCCTTTATGGCTCTAATCGGATGGTGGTAGTGGGGTGGTCGATGTCTAGTCTCCCTTGTGTCTCTAATCCGATAGTGGTTTTGTGGTGGTTGACGTCTAGTCTCCTTTATGGCTCTAATCTGATAGTGGTAGATATGGTAGATGTCTAGTCTCCTTTGTGGCTCTAATATGATGGTGGTAGTGGGGTCGTAGATATCTAGTCTCCCTTATGGCTCTAATCTGATAGTGGTAGTGGGCTGGTAGATGTCTAGTCTCCCTTATGGCTCTAATCTGATAGTGGTAGTGGGCTGGTAGATGTCTAGTCTCCCTTATGGCTCTACACTCCCTTATGGCTCTATTCTGATAGTGGTAGTGGGCTGGTAGAAGTCTAGTCTCCTTTATGGCTCTAATCTGATAGTGGTTTTGTGGTGGTTGATGTCAAGTCTCCTTTATGGCTCTAATCTGATAGTGGTAGATGTGGTAGATGTCTAGTCTCCTTTGTGGCTCTAATCTGATAGTGGTAGATATGGTAGATGTCTAGTCTCCTTTGTGGCTCTAATATGATGGTGGTAGTGGGGTCGTAGATATCTAGTCTCCCTTATGGCTCTAATCTGATAGTGGTAGTGGGTTGGTAGATTTCTAGTCTCCCTTGTGGCTCTAATTTGATTGTGGTTGTGGGTTGGTAGATGTCTAGTCTCCTTTATGGCTCTAATCTGATAGTGGTAGTGGGCTGGTAGATGTCTAGTCTCCCTTATGGCTCTAATCTGATAGTGGTAGTGGGCTGGTAGATGTCTAGTCTCCCTTATGGCTCTAGACTCCCTTATGGCTCTAATCTGATAGTTGTAGTGGGCTGGTAGAAGTCTAGTCTCCTTTATGGCTCTAATCTGATAGTGGTAGTGGGCTGGTAGAAGTCTAGTCTCCTTTATGGCTCTAATCTGATAGTGGTAGATATGGTAGATGTCTAGTCTCCTTTATGGCTCTAATCTGATAGTGGTAGATGTGGTAGATGTCTAGTCTCCTTTGTGGCTCTAATATGATGGTGGTAGTGGGGTTGTAGATATCTAGTATCCTTTATGACTCTAATCTGATAGTTGTAGTGGGCTGGTAGATGTCTAGTCTCCTTTATAGCTCTAATCTGATAGTGGTAGTGGGGTGGTAGATGTCTAGTCTCGCTTGTGTCAATATTCTGATAGTGGTTGTGGGTTGGTAGATGTCTAGTCTCCTTTATAACTCTAATCTGTTAGTGGTAGTGGGCTGGTAGATGTCTAGTCTCCTTTATAACTCTAATCTGATAGTGGTAGTGGGGTGGTAGATGTCTAGTCTCCCTTGTGGCTCTAATCTGATAGTAGTAGTGGGCTGGTAGATGTCTAGTCTCCTTTATAACTCTAATCTGATAGTGGTAGTGGGGTGGTAGATGTCTAGTCTCCCTTGTGTCTCTAATCTGATAGTGGTTTTGTGGTTGTTGATGTCTCGTCTCCTTTATGGCTCTAATCTGATAGTGGTAGATATGGTAGATGTCTAGTCTCCTTTGTGGCTCTAATATGATGGTGGTAGTGGGGTCGTAGATATCTAGTCTCCCTTGTGGCTCTAATCTGATAGTTGTAGTGGGCTGGTAGATGTCTAGTCTCCCTTGTGGCTCTAATCTGATAGCGGTTGTGGGTTGGTTGATGTCTAGTCTCCTTTATAACTCTAATCTGATAGTGGTAGTGGGCTGGTAGATGTCTATTCTCCCTTGTGGCTCTAATCTGATAGTTGTAGTGGGCTGGTAGATGTCTAGTCTCCCTTGTGGCTCTAATCTTATAGTGGTAGTGGGCTGGTAGATGTCTAGTCTCCTTTATAACTCTAATCTGATAGTGGTAGTGGGCTGGTAGATGTCTAGTCTCCCTTATTGCTCTAGTCTCCCTTATGGCTCTAATTTGATATTGGTGGTGGGCTGGTAGACGTCTAGTCTCCCTAATGGCTCTAATCTGATAGTGGTTGTGGTTTGGTAGATTTCTAGTCTCCTGTTTGACTCTAATCTGATAGTGGTAGTGGGGTGGCAGATGCCTACTCTCCCTTGTGTCTCTAATCTGATAGTGGTTTTGTGGTGGTTGATGTCTAGTCTCCTTTATGGCTCTAATCGGATGGTGGTAGTGGGGTGGTCGATGTCTAGTCTCCCTTGTGTCTCTAATCCGATAGTGGTTTTGTGGTGGTTGACGTCTAGTCTCCTTTATGGCTCTAATCTGATAGTGGTAGATATGGTAGATGTCTAGTCTCCTTTGTGGCTCTAATATGATGGTGGTAGTGGGGTCGTAGATATCTAGTCTCCCTTATGGCTCTAATCTGATAGTGGTAGTGGGCTGGTAGATGTCTAGTCTCCCTTATGGCTCTAATCTGATAGTGGTAGTGGGCTGGTAGATGTCTAGTCTCCCTTATGGCTCTACACTCCCTTATGGCTCTATTCTGATAGTGGTAGTGGGCTGGTAGAAGTCTAGTCTCCTTTATGGCTCTAATCTGATAGTGGTTTTGTGGTGGTTGATGTCAAGTCTCCTTTATGGCTCTAATCTGATAGTGGTAGATGTGGTAGATGTCTAGTCTCCTTTGTGGCTCTAATCTGATAGTGGTAGATATGGTAGATGTCTAGTCTCCTTTGTGGCTATAATATGATGGTGGTAGTGGGGTCGTAGATATCTAGTCTCCCTTATGGCTCTAATCTGATAGTGGTAGTGGGTTGGTAGATTTGTAGTCTCCCTTGTGGCTCTAATTTGATTGTGGTTGTGGGTTGGTAGATGTCTAGTCTCCTTTATGGCTCTAATCTGATATTGGTAGTGGGCTGGTAGATGTCTAGTCTCCCTTATGGCTCTAATCTGATAGTGGTAGTGGGCTGGTAGATGTCTAGTCTCCCTTATGGCTCTAATCTGATAGTTGTAGTGGGCTGGTAGAAGTCTAGTCTCCTTTATGGCTCTAATCTGATAGTGGTAGTGGGCTGGTAGAAGTCTAGTCTCCTTTATGGCTCTAATCTGATAGTGGTAGATATGGTAGATGTCTAGTCTCCTTTATGGCTCTAATCTGATAGTGGTAGATGTGGTAGATGTCTAGTCTCCTTTGTGGCTCTAATATGATGGTGGTAGTGGGGTTGAAGATATCTAGTATCCCTTATGACTCTAATCTGATAGTTGTAGTGGGCTGGTAGATGTCTTGTCTCCTTTATAGCTCTAATCTGATAGTGGTAGTGGGGTGGTAGATGTCTAGTCTCGCTTGTGTCAATATTCTGATAGTGGTTGTGGGTTGGTAGATGTCTAGTCTCCTTTATAACTCTAATCTGTTAGTGGTAGTGGGCTGGTAGATGTCTAGTCTCCTTTATGGCTCTAATCTGATAGTGGTAGTGGGGTGGTAGATGTCTAGTCTCCCTTATGGCTCTAATTTTATAGTGGTAGTGGGCTGGTAGATGTCTAGTCTCCTTTATAACTCTAATCTGATAGTGGTAGTGGGCTGGTAGATGTCTAGTCTCCTTTATAACTCTAATCTGATAGTGGTAGTGGGCTGGTAGATGTCTAGTCTCCCTAATGGCTCTAATCTGATAGTGGTTGTGCGTTGGTAGATTTCTAGTCTCCTGTTTGACTCTAATCTGATAGTGGTAGTGGGGTGGCAAATGCCTACTCTCCCTTATGGCTCTAATCTGATAGTGGTAGCGGGGTGGTAGATGTCTAGTCTCCCTTTTGGCTCTAATCTGATAGTGGTAGTGGGCTGGTAGATGTCTAGTCTCCTTTATGGCTCTAATCTGATAGTGGTAGTGGGGTGGTAGATGTCTAGTCTCCCTTATGGCTCTAATTTGATAGTGGTAGATGTGGTAGATGTCTAGTCTCCTTTATAACTCTAATCTGATAGTGGTAGTGGGGTGGTAGATGTCTAGTCTCCCTAATGGCTCTAATCTGTAGATGTCTAGTCTCCCTAATGGCTCTAATCTCCTTTGTGGCTCTAATATGATGGTGGTAGTGGGGTCGTAGATATCTAGTCTCCCTTATGGCTCTAATCTGATAGTGGTAGTGGGGTGGCAGATGCCTACTCTCCCTTGTGTCTCTAATCTGATAGTGGTTTTGTGGTGGTTGATGTCTAGTCTCCTTTATGGCTCTAATCGGATGGTGGTAGTGGGGTGGTCGATGTCTAGTCTCCCTTGTGTCTCTAATCCGATAGTGGTTTTGTGGTGGTTGACGTCTAGTCTCCTTTATGGCTCTAATCTGATAGTGGTAGATATGGTAGATGTCTAGTCTCCTTTGTGGCTCTAATATGATGGTGGTAGTGGGGTCGTAGATATCTAGTCTCCCTTATGGCTCTAATCTGATAGTGGTAGTGGGCTGGTAGATGTCTAGTCTCCCTTATGGCTCTAATCTGATAGTGGTAGTGGGCTGGTAGATGTCTAGTCTCCCTTATGGCTCTAGACTCCCTTATGGCTCTATTCTGATAGTGGTAGTGGGCTGGTAGAAGTCTAGTCTCCTTTATGGCTCTAATCTGATAGTGGTTTTGTGGTGGTTGATGTCTAGTCTCGCTTGTGTCAATATTCTGATAGTGGTTGTGAGTTGGTAGATGTCTAGTCTCCTTTATAACTCTAATCTGTTAGTGGTAGTGGGCTGGTAGATGTCTAGTCTCCCTTGTGGCTCTAATCTGATAGTAGTAGTGGGCTGGTAGATGTCTAGTCTCCTTTATAACTCTAATCTGATAGTGGTAGTGGGGTGGTAGATGTCTAGTCTCCCTTGTGGCTCTAATCTGATAGTAGTAGTGGGCTGGTAGATGTCTAGTCTCCTTTATAACTCTAATCTGATAGTGGTAGTGGGGTGGTAGATGTCTAGTCTCCTTTATGGCTCTAATCTGATAGTGGTAGATATGGTAGATGTCTAGTCTCCTTTGTGGCTCTAATATGATGGTGGTAGTGGGGTCGTAGATATCTAGTCTCCCTTGTGGATCTAATCTGATAGTTGTAGTGGGCTGGTAGATGTCTAGTCTCCCTTGTGGCTCTAATCTGATAGCGGTTGTGGGTTGGTTGATGTCTGGTCTCCTTTATAACTCTAATCTGATAGTGGTAGTGGGCTGGTAGATGTCTATTCTCCCTTGTGGCTCTAATCTGATAGTTGTAGTGGGCTGGTAGATGTCTAGTCTCCCTTGTGGCTCTAATCTTATAGTGGTAGTGGGCTGGTAGATGTCTAGTCTCCTTTATAACTCCAATCTGATAGTGGTAGTGGGCTGGTAGATGTCTAGTCTCCCTTATTGCTCTAGTCTCCCTTATGGCTCTAATTTGATATTGGTGGTGGGCTGGTAGATGTCTAGTCTCCCTAATGGCTCTAATCTGATAGTGGTTGTGGTTTGGTAGATTTCTAGTCTCCTGTTTGACTCTAATCTGATAGTGGTAGTGAGGTGGCAGATGCCTACTCTCCCTTGTGTCTCTAATCTGATAGTGGTAGTGGGCTGGTTGATGTCTAGTCTCCCTTATGGCTCTAATCTGATAGTGGTAGTGGGCTGGTAGATGTCTAGTCTCCCTTATGGCTCTACACTCCCTTATGGCTCTATTCTGATAGTGGTAGTGGGCTGGTAGAAGTCTAGTCTCCTTTATGGCTCTAATCTGATAGTGGTTTTGTGGTGGTTGATGTCAAGTCTCCTTTATGGCTCTAATCTGATAGTGGTAGATGTGGTAGATGTCTAGTCTCCTTTGTGGCTCTAATCTGATAGTGGTAGATATGGTAGATGTCTAGTCTCCTTTGTGGCTATAATATGATGGTGGTAGTGGGGTCGTAGATATCTAGTCTCCCTTATGGCTCTAATCTGATAGTGGTAGTGGGTTGGTAGATTTGTAGTCTCCCTTGTGGCTCTAATTTGATTGTGGTTGTGGGTTGGTAGATGTCTAGTCTCCTTTATGGCTCTAATCTGATATTGGTAGTGGGCTGGTAGATGTCTAGTCTCCCTTATGGCTCTAATCTGATAGTGGTAGTGGGCTGGTAGATGTCTAGTCTCCCTTATGGCTCTAGACTCCCTTATGGCTCTAATCTGATAGTTGTAGTGGGCTGGTAGAAGTCTAGTCTCCTTTATGGCTCTAATCTGATAGTGGTAGTGGGCTGGTAGAAGTCTAGTCTCCTTTATGGCTCTAATCTGATAGTGGTAGATATGGTAGATGTCTAGTCTCCTTTATGGCTCTAATCTGATAGTGGTAGATGTGGTAGATGTCTAGTCTCCTTTGTGGCTCTAATATGATGGTGGTAGTGGGGTTGAAGATATCTAGTATCCCTTATGACTCTAATCTGATAGTTGTAGTGGGCTGGTAGATGTCTAGTCTCCTTTATAGCTCTAATCTGATAGTGGTAGTGGGGTGGTAGATGTCTAGTCTCGCTTGTGTCAATATTCTGATAGTGGTTGTGGGTTGGTAGATGTCTAGTCTCCTTTATAACTCTAATCTGTTAGTGGTAGTGGGCTGGTAGATGTCTAGTCTCCCTTGTGGCTCTAATCTGATAGTAGTAGTGGGCTGGTAGATGTCTAGTCTCCCTTGTGGCTCTAATTTTATAGTGGTAGTGGGCTGGTAGATGTCTAGTCTCCTTTATAACTCTAATCTGATAGTGGTAGTGGGCTGGTAGATGTCTAGTCTCCTTTATAACTCTAATCTGATAGTGGTAGTGGGCTGGTAGATGTCTAGTCTCCCTAATGGCTCTAATCTGATAGTGGTTGTGCGTTGGTAGATTTCTAGTCTCCTGTTTGACTCTAATCTGATAGTGGTAGTGGGGTGGCAAATGCCTACTCTCCCTTATGGCTCTAATCTGATAGTGGTAGCGGGGTGGTAGATGTCTAGTCTCCCTTTTGGCTCTAATCTGATAGTGGTAGTGGGCTGGTAGATGTCTAGTCTCCTTTATGGCTCTAATCTGATAGTGGTAGTGGGGTGGTAGATGTCTAGTCTCCCTAATGGCTCTAATCTGTAGATGTCTAGTCTCCCTAATGGCTCTAATCTCCTTTGTGGCTCTAATATGATGGTGGTAGTGGGGTCGTAGATATCTAGTCTCCCTTATGGCTCTAATCTGATAGTGGTAGTGGGGTGGCAGATGCCTACTCTCCCTTGTGTCTCTAATCTGATAGTGGTTTTGTGGTGGTTGATGTCTAGTCTCCTTTATGGCTCTAATCGGATGGTGGTAGTGGGGTGGTCGATGTCTAGTCTCCCTTGTGTCTCTAATCCGATAGTGGTTTTGTGGTGGTTGACGTCTAGTCTCCTTTATGGCTCTAATCTGATAGTGGTAGATATGGTAGATGTCTAGTCTCCTTTGTGGCTCTAATATGATGGTGGTAGTGGGGTCGTAGATATCTAGTCTCCCTTATGGCTCTAATCTGATAGTGGTAGTGGGCTGGTAGATGTCTAGTCTCCCTTATGGCTCTAATCTGATAGTGGTAGTGGGCTGGTAGATGTCTAGTCTCCCTTATGGCTCTAGACTCCCTTATGGCTCTATTCTGATAGTGGTAGTGGGCTGGTAGAAGTCTAGTCTCCTTTATGGCTCTAATCTGATAGTGGTTTTGTGGTGGTTGATGTCTAGTCTCGCTTGTGTCAATATTCTGATAGTGGTTGTGAGTTGGTAGATGTCTAGTCTCCTTTATAACTCTAATCTGTTAGTGGTAGTGGGCTGGTAGATGTCTAGTCTCCCTTGTGGCTCTAATCTGATAGTAGTAGTGGGCTGGTAGATGTCTAGTCTCCTTTATAACTCTAATCTGATAGTGGTAGTGGGCTGGTAGATGTCTAGTCTCCCTTATGGCTCTAGACTCCCTTATGGCTCTAATCTGATAGTTGTAGTGGGCTGGTAGAAGTCTAGTCTCCTTTATGGCTCTAATCTGATAGTGGTAGTGGGCTGGTAGAAGTCTAGTCTCCTTTATGGCTCTAATCTGATAGTGGTAGATATGGTAGATGTCTAGTCTCCTTTATGGCTCTAATCTGATAGTGGTAGATGTGGTAGATGTCTAGTCTCCTTTGTGGCTCTAATATGATGGTGGTAGTGGGGTTGAAGATATCTAGTATCCCTTATGACTCTAATCTGATAGTTGTAGTGGGCTGGTAGATGTCTAGTCTCCTTTATAGCTCTAATCTGATAGTGGTAGTGGGGTGGTAGATGTCTAGTCTCGCTTGTGTCAATATTCTGATAGTGGTTGTGGGTTGGTAGATGTCTAGTCTCCTTTATAACTCTAATCTGTTAGTGGTAGTGGGCTGGTAGATGTCTAGTCTCCCTTGTGGCTCTAATCTGATAGTAGTAGTGGGCTGGTAGATGTCTAGTCTCCCTTGTGGCTCTAATTTTATAGTGGTAGTGGGCTGGTAGATGTCTAGTCTCCTTTATAACTCTAATCTGATAGTGGTAGTGGGCTGGTAGATGTCTAGTCTCCTTTATAACTCTAATCTGATAGTGGTAGTGGGCTGGTAGATGTCTAGTCTCCCTAATGGCTCTAATCTGATAGTGGTTGTGCGTTGGTAGATTTCTAGTCTCCTGTTTGACTCTAATCTGATAGTGGTAGTGGGGTGGCAAATGCCTACTCTCCCTTATGGCTCTAATCTGATAGTGGTAGCGGGGTGGTAGATGTCTAGTCTCCCTTTTGGCTCTAATCTGATAGTGGTAGTGGGCTGGTAGATGTCTAGTCTCCTTTATGGCTCTAATCTGATAGTGGTAGTGGGGTGGTAGATGTCTAGTCTCCCTAATGGCTCTAATCTGTAGATGTCTAGTCTCCCTAATGGCTCTAATCTCCTTTGTGGCTCTAATATGATGGTGGTAGTGGGGTCGTAGATATCTAGTCTCCCTTATGGCTCTAATCTGATAGTGGTAGTGGGGTGGCAGATGCCTACTCTCCCTTGTGTCTCTAATCTGATAGTGGTTTTGTGGTGGTTGATGTCTAGTCTCCTTTATGGCTCTAATCGGATGGTGGTAGTGGGGTGGTCGATGTCTAGTCTCCCTTGTGTCTCTAATCCGATAGTGGTTTTGTGGTGGTTGACGTCTAGTCTCCTTTATGGCTCTAATCTGATAGTGGTAGATATGGTAGATGTCTAGTCTCCTTTGTGGCTCTAATCTGATAGTGGTAGTGGGCTGGTAGATGTCTAGTCTCCCTTATGGCTCTAGACTCCCTTATGGCTCTAATCTGATAGTTGTAGTGGGCTGGTAGAAGTCTAGTCTCCTTTATGGCTCTAATCTGATAGTGGTAGTGGGCTGGTAGAAGTCTAGTCTCCTTTATGGCTCTAATCTGATAGTGGTAGATATGGTAGATGTCTAGTCTCCTTTATGGCTCTAATCTGATAGTTGTAGATGTGGTAGATGTCTAGTCTCCTTTGTGGCTCTAATATGATGGTGGTAGTGGGGTTGAAGATATCTAGTATCCCTTATGACTCTAATCTGATAGTTGTAGTGGGCTGGTAGATGTCTAGTCTCCTTTATAGCTCTAATCTGATAGTGGTAGTGGGGTGGTAGATGTCTAGTCTCGCTTGTGTCAATATTCTGATAGTGGTTGTGGGTTGGTAGATGTCTAGTCTCCTTTATAACTCTAATCTGTTAGTGGTAGTGGGCTGGTAGATGTCTAGTCTCCCTTGTGGCTCTAATCTGATAGTAGTAGTGGGCTGGTAGATGTCTAGTCTCCCTTGTGGCTCTAATTTTATAGTGGTAGTGGGCTGGTAGATGTCTAGTCTCCTTTATAACTCTAATCTGATAGTGGTAGTGGGCTGGTAGATGTCTAGTCTCCTTTATAACTCTAATCTGATAGTGGTAGTGGGCTGGTAGATGTCTAGTCTCCCTAATGGCTCTAATCTGATAGTGGTTGTGCGTTGGTAGATTTCTAGTCTCCTGTTTGACTCTAATCTGATAGTGGTAGTGGGGTGGCAAATGCCTACTCTCCCTTATGGCTCTAATCTGATAGTGGTAGCGGGGTGGTAGATGTCTAGTCTCCCTTTTGGCTCTAATCTGATAGTGGTAGTGGGCTGGTAGATGTCTAGTCTCCTTTATGGCTCTAATCTGATAGTGGTAGTGGGGTGGTAGATGTCTAGTCTCCCTAATGGCTCTAATCTGTAGATGTCTAGTCTCCCTAATGGCTCTAATCTCCTTTGTGGCTCTAATATGATGGTGGTAGTGGGGTCGTAGATATCTAGTCTCCCTTATGGCTCTAATCTGATAGTGGTAGTGGGGTGGCAGATGCCTACTCTCCCTTGTGTCTCTAATCTGATAGTGGTTTTGTGGTGGTTGATGTCTAGTCTCCTTTATGGCTCTAATCGGATGGTGGTAGTGGGGTGGTCGATGTCTAGTCTCCCTTGTGTCTCTAATCCGATAGTGGTTTTGTGGTGGTTGACGTCTAGTCTCCTTTATGGCTCTAATCTGATAGTGGTAGATATGGTAGATGTCTAGTCTCCTTTGTGGCTCTAATATGATGGTGGTAGTGGGGTCGTAGATATCTAGTCTCCCTTATGGCTCTAATCTGATAGTGGTAGTGGGCTGGTAGATGTCTAGTCTCCCTTATGGCTCTAATCTGATAGTGGTAGTGGGCTGGTAGATGTCTAGTCTCCCTTATGGCTCTAGACTCCCTTATGGCTCTATTCTGATAGTGGTAGTGGGCTGGTAGAAGTCTAGTCTCCTTTATGGCTCTAATCTGATAGTGGTTTTGTGGTGGTTGATGTCTAGTCTCGCTTGTGTCAATATTCTGATAGTGGTTGTGGGTTGGTAGATGTCTAGTCTCCTTTATAACTCTAATCTGTTAGTGGTAGTGGGCTGGTAGATGTCTAGTCTCCCTTGTGGCTCTAATCTGATAGTAGTAGTGGGCTGGTAGATGTCTAGTCTCCTTTATAACTCTAATCTGATAGTGGTAGTGGGGTGGTAGATGTCTAGTCTCCCTTGTGTCTCTAATCTGATAGTGGTTTTGTGGTTGTTGATGTCTCGTCTCCTTTATGGCTCTAATCTGATAGTGGTAGATATGGTAGATGTCTAGTCTCCTTTGTGGCTCTAATATGATGGTGGTAGTGGGGTCGTAGATATCTAGTCTCCCTTGTGGATCTAATCTGATAGTTGTAGTGGGCTGGTAGATGTCTAGTCTCCCTTGTGGCTCTAATCTGATAGCGGTTGTGGGTTGGTTGATGTCTGGTCTCCTTTATAACTCTAATCTGATAGTGGTAGTGGGCTGGTAGATGTCTATTCTCCCTTGTGGCTCTAATCTGATAGTTGTAGTGGGCTGGTAGATGTCTAGTCTCCCTTGTGGCTCTAATCTTATAGTGGTAGTGGGCTGGTAGATGTCTAGTCTCCTTTATAACTCCAATCTGATAGTGGTAGTGGGCTGGTAGATGTCTAGTCTCCCTTATTGCTCTAGTCTCCCTTATGGCTCTAATTTGATATTGGTGGTGGGCTGGTAGATGTCTAGTCTCCCTAATGGCTCTAATCTGATAGTGGTTGTGGTTTGGTAGATTTCTAGTCTCCTGTTTGACTCTAATCTGATAGTGGTAGTGAGGTGGCAGATGCCTACTCTCCCTTGTGTCTCTAATCTGATAGTGGTTTTGTGGTGGTTGATGTCTAGTCTCCTTTATGGCTCTAATCGGATGGTGGTAGTGGGGTGGTCGATGTCTAGTCTCCCTTGTGTCTCTAATCCGATAGTGGTTTTGTGGTGGTTGACGTCTAGTCTCCTTTATGGCTCTAATCTGATAGTGGTAGATATGGTAGATGTCTAGTCTCCTTTGTGGCTCTAATATGATGGTGGTAGTGGGGTCGTAGATATCTAGTCTCCCTTATGGCTCTAATCTGATAGTGGTAGTGGGCTGGTAGATGTCTAGTCTCCCTTATGGCTCTAATCTGATAGTGGTAGTGGGCTGGTAGATGTCTAGTCTCCATTATGGCTCTAGACTCCCTTATGGCTCTATTCTGATAGTGGTAGTGGGCTGGTAGAAGTCTAGTCTCCTTTATGGCTCTAATCTGATAGTGGTTTTGTGGTGGTTGATGTCAAGTCTCCTTTATGGCTCTAATCTGATAGTGGTAGATGTGGTAGATGTCTAGTCTCCTTTGTGGCTCTAATCTGATAGTGGTAGATATGGTAGATGTCTAGTCTCCTTTGTGGCTATAATATGATGGTGGTAGTGGGGTCGTAGATATCTAGTCTCCCTTATGGCTCTAATCTGCTAGTGGTAGTGGGTTGGTAGATTTCTAGTCTCCCTTGTGGCTCTAATTTGATTGTGGTTGTGGGTTGGTAGATGTCTAGTCTCCTTTATGGCTCTAATCTGATAGTGGTAGTGGGCTGGTAGATGTCTAGTCTCCCTTATGGCTCTAATCTGATAGTGGTAGTGGGCTGGTAGATGTCTAGTCTCCCTTATGGCTCTAGACTCCCTTAGCTTGGGCTCTAATCTGATAGTGGTAGTGGGCTGGTAGATGTCTAGTCTCCTTTATGGCTCTAATCTGATAGTGGTAGTGGGCTGGTAGATGTCTAGTCTCCTTTATGGCTCTAATCTGATAGTGGTAGTGGGCTGGTAGATGTCTAGTCTCCCTTATGGCTCTAATTGATGGTGGTAGTGGGCTTGTAGGCATCTAGTATCCCTGATGAGTTGTAGTGGGCTGGTAGAAGTCTAGTCTCCCTTTTGGCTCTACTCTGATAGTGGTAGTGGGCTGGTAGATGTCTAGTCTCCTTTATGGCTCTAATCTGATAGTGGTAGATGTGGTAGATGTCTAGTCTCCTTTGTGGCTCTAATATGATGGTGGTAGTGGGGTTGTAGATATCTAGTATCCCTTATGACTCTAATCTGATAGTTGTAGTGGGCTGGTAGATGTCTAGTCTCCTTTATAGCTCTAATCTGATAGTGGTAGTGGGGTGGTAGATGTCTAGTCTCGCTTGTGTCAATATTCTGATAGTGGTTGTGGGTTGGTAGATGTCTAGTCTCCTTTATAACTCTAATCTGTTAGTGGTAGTGGGCTGGTAGATGTCTAGTCTCCCTTGTGGCTCTAATCTGATAGTAGTAGTGGGCTGGTAGATGTCTAGTCTCCCTTGTGGCTCTAATCTTATAGTGGTAGTGGGCTGGTAGATGTCTAGTCTCCTTTATAACTCTAATCTGATAGTGGTAGTGGGCTGGTAGATGTCTAGTTTCCCTTATTGCTCTAGTTCCCTTATGGCTCTAATTTGATATTGGTGGTGGGCTGGTAGATGTCTAGTCTCCCTAATGGCTCTAATCTGATAGTGGTTGTGCGTTGGTAGATTTCTAGTCTCCTGTTTGACTCTAATCTGATAGTGGTAGTGGGGTGCCAGATGCCTACTCTCCCTTATGGCTCTAATCTAATAGTGGTGTGGTAGATGTCTAGTCTCCTTTATGGCTCTAATCTGATAGTGGTAGTGGGCTGGTAGATGTCTAGTCTCCTTTATGGCTCTAATCTGATAGTGGTAGCGGGCTGGTAGATGTCTAGTCTCCCTTTTGGCTCTAATCTGATAGTGGTAGTGGGCTGGTAGATGTCTAGTCTCCTTTATGGCTCTAATCTGATAGTGGTAGTGGGGTGGTAGATGTCTAGTCTCCCTTATGGCTCTAATTTGATAGTGGTAGATGTGGTAGATGTCTAGTCTCCTTTATAACTCTAATCTGATAGTGGTAGTGGGGTGGTAGATGTCTAGTCTCCCTAATGGCTCTAATCTGTAGATGTCTAGTCTCCCTAATGGCTCTAATCTCCTTTGTGGCTCTAATATGATGGTGGTAGTGGGGTCGTAGATATCTAGTCTCCCTTATGGCTCTAATCTGATAGTGGTAGTGGGGTGGCAGATGCCTACTCTCCCTTTTGTCTCTAATCTGATAGTGGTTTTGTGGTGGTTGATGTCTAGTCTCCTTTATGGCTCTAATCGGATGGTGGTAGTGGGGAGGTCGATGTCTAATCTCCCTTGTGTCTCTAATCCGATAGTGGTTTTGTGGTGGTTGACGTCTAGTCTCCTTTATGGCTCTAATCTGATAGTGGTAGATATGGTAGATGTCTAGTCTCCTTTGTGGCTCTAATATGATGGTGGTAGATATGGTAGATGTCTAGTCTCCTTTGTGGCTCTAATATGATGGTGGTAGTGGGGTCGTAGATATCTAGTCTCCCTTGTGGATCTAATCTGATAGTTGTAGTGGGCTGGTAGATGTCTAGTCTCCCTTGTGGCTCTAATCTGATAGCGGTTGTGGGTTGGTTGATGTCTGGTCTCCTTTATAACTCTAATCTGATAGTGGTAGTGGGCTGGTAGATGTCTATTCTCCCTTGTGGCTCTAATCTGATAGTTGTAGTGGGCTGGTAGATGTCTAGTCTCCCTTGTGGCTCTAATCTTATAGTGGTAGTGGGCTGGTAGATGTCTAGTCTCCTTTATAACTCCAATCTGATAGTGGTAGTGGGCTGGTAGATGTCTAGTCTCCCTTATTGCTCTAGTCTCCCTTATGGCTCTAATTTGATATTGGTGGTGGGCTGGTAGATGTCTAGTCTCCCTAATGGCTCTAATCTGATAGTGGTTGTGGTTTGGTAGATTTCTAGTCTCCTGTTTGACTCTAATCTGATAGTGGTAGTGAGGTGGCAGATGCCTACTCTCCCTTGTGTCTCTAATCTGATAGTGGTTTTGTGGTGGTTGATGTCTAGTCTCCTTTATGGCTCTAATCGGATGGTGGTAGTGGGGTGGTCGATGTCTAGTCTCCCTTGTGTCTCTAATCCGATAGTGGTTTTGTGGTGGTTGACGTCTAGTCTCCTTTATGGCTCTAATCTGATAGTGGTAGATATGGTAGATGTCTAGTCTCCTTTGTGGCTCTAATATGATGGTGGTAGTGGGGTCGTAGATATCTAGTCTCCCTTATGGCTCTAATCTGATAGTGGTAGTGGGCTGGTAGATGTCTAGTCTCCCTTATGGCTCTAATCTGATAGTGGTAGTGGGCTGGTAGATGTCTAGTCTCCCTTATGGCTCTAGACTCCCTTATGGCTCTATTCTGATAGTGGTAGTGGGCTGGTAGAAGTCTAGTCTCCTTTATGGCTCTAATCTGATAGTGGTTTTGTGGTGGTTGATGTCAAGTCTCCTTTATGGCTCTAATCTGATAGTGGTAGATGTGGTAGATGTCTAGTCTCCTTTGTGGCTCTAATCTGATAGTGGTAGATATGGTAGATGTCTAGTCTCCTTTGTGGCTATAATATGATGGTGGTAGTGGGGTCGTAGATATCTAGTCTCCCTTATGGCTCTAATCTGATAGTGGTAGTGGGTTGGTAGATGTCTAGTCTCCCTTGTGGCTCTAATTTGATTGTGGTTGTGGGTTGGTAGATGTCTAGTCTCCTTTATGGCTCTAATCTGATAGTGGTAGTGGGCTGGTAGATGTCTAGTCTCCCTTATGGCTCTAATCTGATAGTGGTAGTGGGCTGGTAGATGTCTAGTCTCCCTTATGGCTCTAGACTCCCTTATGGCTCTAATCTGATAGTTGTAGTGGGCTGGTAGAAGTCTAGTCTCCTTTATGGCTCTAATCTGATAGTGGTAGTGGGCTGGTAGATGTCTAGTCTCCTTTATGGCTCTAATCTGATAGTGGTAGATGTGGTAGATGTCTAGTCTCCTTTGTGGCTCTAATATGATGGTGGTAGTGGGGTTGTAGATATCTAGTATCCCTTATGACTCTAATCTGATAGTTGTAGTGGGCTGGTAGATGTCTAGTCTCCTTTATAGCTCTAATCTGATAGTGGTAGTGGGGTGGTAGATGTCTAGTCTCGCTTGTGTCAATATTCTGATAGTGGTTGTGGGTTGGTAGATGTCTAGTCTCCTTTATAACTCTAATCTGTTAGTGGTAGTGGGCTGGTAGATGTCTAGTCTCCCTTGTGGCTCTAATCTGATAGTAGTAGTGGGCTGGTAGATGTCTAGTCTCCCTTGTGGCTCTAATCTTATAGTGGTAGTGGGCTGGTAGATGTCTAGTCTCCTTTATAACTCTAATCTGATAGTGGTAGTGGGCTGGTAGATGTCTAGTTTCCCTTATTGCTCTAGTCTCCCTTATGGCTCTAATTTGATATTGGTGGTGGGCTGGTAGATGTCTAGTCTCCCTAATGGCTCTAATCTGATAGTGGTTGTGCGTTGGTAGATTTCTAGTCTCCTGTTTGACTCTAATCTGATAGTGGTAGTGGGGTGCCAGATGCCTACTCTCCCTTATGGCTCTAATCTAATAGTGGTGTGGTAGATGTCTAGTCTCCTTTATGGCTCTAATCTGATAGTGGTAGTGGGCTGGTAGATGTCTAGTCTCCTTTATAACTCTAATCTGATAGTGGTAGCGGGGTGGTAGATGTCTAGTCTCCCTTTTGGCTCTAATCTGATAGTGGTAGTGGGCTGGTAGATGTCTAGTCTCCTTTATGGCTCTAATCTGATAGTGGTAGTGGGGTGGTAGATGTCTAGTCTCCCTTATGGCTCTAATTTGATAGTGGTAGATGTGGTAGATGTCTAGTCTCCTTTATAACTCTAATCTGATAGTGGTAGTGGGGTGGTAGATGTCTAGTCTCCCTAATGGCTCTAATCTGTAGATGTCTAGTCTCCCTAATGGCTCTAATCTCCTTTGTGGCTCTAATATGATGGTGGTAGTGGGGTCGTAGATATCTAGTCTCCCTTATGGCTCTAATCTGATAGTGGTAGTGGGGTGGCAGATGCCTACTCTCCCTTTTGTCTCTAATCTGATAGTGGTTTTGTGGTGGTTGATGTCTAGTCTCCTTTATGGCTCTAATCGGATGGTGGTAGTGGGGAGGTCGATGTCTAATCTCCCTTGTGTCTCTAATCCGATAGTGGTTTTGTGGTGGTTGACGTCTAGTCTCCTTTATGGCTCTAATCTGATAGTGGTAGATATGGTAGATGTCTAGTCTCCTTTGTGGCTCTAATATGATGGTGGTAGTGGGGTCGTAGATATCTAGTCTCCCTTATGGCTCTAATCTGATAGTGGTAGTGGGCTGGTAGATGTCTAGTCTCCCTTATGGCTCTAGACTCCCTTATGGCTCTATTCTGATAGTGGTAGTGGGCTGGTAGAAGTCTAGTCTCCTTTATGGCTCTAATCTGATAGTGGTTTTGTGGTGGTTGATGTCAAGTCTCCTTTATGGCTCTAATCTGATAGTGGTAGATGTGGTAGATGTCTAGTCTCCTTTGTGGCTCTAATCTGATAGTGGTAGATATGGTAGATGTCTAGTCTCCTTTGTGGCTATAATATGATGGTGGTAGTGGGGTCGTAGATATCTAGTCTCCCTTATGGCTCTAATCTGATAGTGGTAGTGGGTTGGTAGATTTCTAGTCTCCCTTGTGGCTCTAATTTGATTGTGGTTGTTTGTTGGTAGACGTCTAGTCTCATTTATGGCTCTAATCTGATAGTGGTAGTGGGCTGGTAGATGTCTAGTCTCCCTTATGGCTCTAATCTGATAGTGGTAGTGGGCTGGTAGATGTCTAGTCTCCCTTATGGCTCTAGACTCCCTTATGGCTCTAATCTGATAGTTGTAGTGGGCTGGTAGAAGTCTAGTCTCCTTTATGGCTCTAATCTGATAGTGGTAGTGGGCTGGTAGAAGTCTAGTCTCCTTTATGGCTCTAATCTGATAGTGGTAGATATGGTAGATGTCTAGTCTCCTTTATGGCTCTAATCTGATAGTGGTAGATGTGGTAGATGTCTAGTCTCCTTTGTGGCTCTAATATGATGGTGGTAGTGGGGTTGTAGATATCTAGTATCCCTTATGACTCTAATCTGATAGTTGTAGTGGGCTGGTAGATGTCTAGTCTCCTTTATAGCTCTAATCTGATAGTGGTAGTGGGGTGGTAGATGTCTAGTCTCGCTTGTGTCAATATTCTGATAGTGGTTGTGGGTTGGTAGATGTCTAGTCTCCTTTATAACTCTAATCTGTTAGTGGTAGTGGGCTGGTAGATGTCTAGTCTCCCTTGTGGCTCTAATCTGATAGTAGTAGTGGGCTGGTAGATGTCTAGTCTCCCTTGTGGCTCTAATCTTATAGTGGTAGTGGGCTGGTAGATGTCTAGTCTCCTTTATAACTCTAATCTGATAGTGGTAGTGGGCTGGTAGATGTCTAGTCTCCTTTATAACTCTAATCTGTTAGTGGTAGTGGGCTGGTAGATGTTTAATCTCCCTTGTGGCTCTAATCTGATAGTAGTAGTGGGCTGGTAGATGTCTAGACTCCCTTATGGCTCTAATCTGATAGTTGTAGTGGGCTGGTAGAAGTCTAGTCTCCTTTATGGCTCTAATTTGATAGTTGTAGATGTGGTAGATGTCTAGTCTCCTTTATAACTCTAATCTGATAGTGGTAGTGGGGTGGTAGATGTCTAGTCTCCCTAATGGCTCTAATCTGTAGATGTCTAGTCTCCCTAATGGCTCTAATCTCCTTTGTGGCTCTAATATGATGGTGGTAGTGGGGTCGTAGATATCTAGTCTCCCTTATGGCTCTAATCTGATAGTGGTAGTGGGCTGGTAGATGTCTAGTCTCCCTTGTGGCTCTAATCTTATAGTGGTAGTGGGCTGGTAGATGTCTAGTCTCCTTTATAACTCTAATCTGAGAGTGGTAGTGGGCTGGTAGATGTCTAGTCTCCCTATTGGCTCTAATCTGATAGTGGTTGTGGGTTGGTAGATGTCTAGTCTCCTTTATAACTCTAATCTGATAGTGGTAGTGGGGTGATAGATGTCTAGTCTCCTTTATGGCTCTAATCTGATAGAGGTAGTGGGGCGGTATATTTCTAGTCTCCCTTGTGTCTCTAATCTGATAGTGGTAGCGGGGTGGTAGATGTCTAGTCTCCTTTATAACTCTAATCTGATAGTGGTAGTGGGGTGGTAGATGTCTAGTCTCCCTAATGGCTCTAATCTCATAGTGGTAGTGGGGTGCTAGATGTCTAGTCTGCTTTATGGCTCTAATCTGATAGTGGTTTTGTGGTGGTTGATATCTAGTCTCCTTTGTGGCTCTAATATGATGGTGGTAGTGGGGTCGTAGATATCTAGTCTCCCTTATGGCTCTAATCTGATAGTGGTAGTGGTTTGTTAGATTTCTAGTCTCCCTTGTGGCTCTAATTTGATTGTTGTTGTGGGTTGGTAGATGTCTAGTCTCCTTTATGGCTCTAATCTGATAGTGGTAGTGGGCTGGTAGAAGTCTAGTCTCCTTTATGGCTCTAATCTGATAGTGGTAGATATGGTAGATGTCTAGTCTCCTTTATGGCTCTAATCTGATAGTGGTAGATGTGGTAGATGTCTAGTCTCCTTTGTGGCTCTAATATGATGGTGGTAGTGGGGTTGTAGATATCTAGTATCCCTTATGACTCTAATCTGATAGTTGTAGTGGGCTGGTAGATGTCTAGTCTCCTTTATAGCTCTAATCTGATAGTGGTAGTGGGGTGGTAGATGTCTAGTCTCGCTTGTGTCAATATTCTGATAGTGGTTGTGGGTTGGTAGATGTCTAGTCTCCTTTATAACTCTAATCTGTTAGTGGTAGTGGGCTGGTAGATGTCTAGTCTCCCTTGTGGCTCTAATCTGATAGTGGTAGTGGGCTGGTAGATGTCTAGTCTCCCTTGTGGCTCTAATCTTATAGTGGTAGTGGGCTGGTAGATGTCTAGTCTCCTTTATAACTCTAATCTGATAGTGGTAGTGGGCTGGTAGATGTCTAGTCTCCTTTATAACTCTAATCTGTTAGTGGTAGTGGGCTGGTAGATGTTTAATCTCCCTTGTGGCTCTAATCTGATAGTAGTAGTGGGCTGGTAGATGTCTAGACTCACTTATGGCTCTAATCTGATAGTTGTAGTGGGCTGGTAGAAGTCTAGTCTCCTTTATGGCTCTAATTTGATAGTTGTAGATGTGGTAGATGTCTAGTCTCCTTTATAACTCTAATCTGATAGTGGTAGTGGGGTGGGGTGGTAGATGTCTAGTCTCCCTAATGGCTCTAATCTGTAGATGTCTAGTCTCCCTAATGGCTCTAATCTCCTTTGTGGCTCTAATATGATGGTGGTAGTGGGGTCGTAGATATCTAGTCTCCCTTATGGCTCTAATCTGATAGTGGTAGTGGGCTGGTAGATGTCTAGTCTCCCTTGTGGCTCTAATCTTATAGTGGTAGTGGGCTGGTAGATGTCTAGTCTCCTTTATAACTCTAATCTGAGAGTGGTAGTGGGCTGGTAGATGTCTAGTCTCCCTATTGGCTCTAATCTGATAGTGGTTGTGGGTTGGTAGATGTCTAGTCTCCTTTATAACTCTAATCTGATAGTGGTAGTGGGGTGATAGATGTCTAGTCTCCTTTATGGCTCTAATCTGATAGAGGTAGTGGGGCGGTATATTTCTAGTCTCCCTTGTGTCTCTAATCTGATAGTGGTAGCGGGGTGGTAGATGTCTAGTCTCCTTTATAACTCTAATCTGATAGTGGTAGTGGGGTGGTAGATGTCTAGTTTGCCTAATGGCTCTAATCTCATAGTGGTAGTGGGGTGCTAGATGTCTAGTCTGCTTTATGGCTCTAATCTGATAGTGGTTTTGTGGTGGTTGATGTCTAGTCTCCTTTGTGGCTCTAATATGATGGTGGTAGTGGGGTCGTAGATATCTAGTCTCCCTTATGGCTCTAATCTGATAGTGGTAGTGGTTTGTTAGATTTCTAGTCTCCCTTGTGGCTCTAATTTGATTGTTGTTGTGGGTTGGTAGATGTCTAGTCTCCTTTATGGCTCTAATCTGATAGTGGTAGTGGGCTGGTAGATGTCTAGTCTCCTTTATGGCTCTAATCTGATAGTGGTTTTGTGGTGGTTGATGTCAAGTCTCCTTTATGGCTCTAATCTGATAGTGGTAGATGTGGTAGATGTCTAGTCTCCTTTGTGGCTCTAATCTGATAGTGGTAGATATGGTAGATGTCTAGTCTCCTTTGTGGCTATAATATGATGGTGGTAGTGGGGTCGTAGATATCTAGTCTCCCTTATGGCTCTAATCTGATAGTGGTAGTGGGTTGGTAGATTTCTAGTCTCCCTTGTGGCTCTAATTTGATTGTGGTTGTTTGTTGGTAGACGTCTAGTCTCATTTATGGCTCTAATCTGATAGTGGTAGTGGGCTGGTAGATGTCTAGTCTCCCTTATGGCTCTAATCTGATAGTGGTAGTGGGCTGGTAGATGTCTAGTCTCCCTTATGGCTCTAGACTCCCTTATGGCTCTAATCTGATAGTTGTAGTGGGCTGGTAGAAGTCTAGTCTCCTTTATGGCTCTAATCTGATAGTGGTAGTGGGCTGGTAGAAGTCTAGTCTCCTTTATGGCTCTAATCTGATAGTGGTAGATATGGTAGATGTCTAGTCTCCTTTATGGCTCTAATCTGATAGTGGTAGATGTGGTAGATGTCTAGTCTCCTTTGTGGCTCTAATATGATGGTGGTAGTGGGGTTGTAGATATCTAGTATCCCTTATGACTCTAATCTGATAGTTGTAGTGGGCTGGTAGATGTCTAGTCTCCTTTATAGCTCTAATCTGATAGTGGTAGTGGGGTGGTAGATGTCTAGTCTCGCTTGTGTCAATATTCTGATAGTGGTTGTGGGTTGGTAGATGTCTAGTCTCCTTTATAACTCTAATCTGTTAGTGGTAGTGGGCTGGTAGATGTCTAGTCTCCCTTGTGGCTCTAATCTGATAGTAGTAGTGGGCTGGTAGATGTCTAGTCTCCCTTGTGGCTCTAATCTTATAGTGGTAGTGGGCTGGTAGATGTCTAGTCTCCTTTATAACTCTAATCTGATAGTGGTAGTGGGCTGGTAGATGTCTAGTCTCCTTTATAACTCTAATCTGTTAGTGGTAGTGGGCTGGTAGATGTTTAATCTCCCTTGTGGCTCTAATCTGATAGTAGTAGTGGGCTGGTAGATGTCTAGACTCCCTTATGGCTCTAATCTGATAGTTGTAGTGGGCTGGTAGAAGTCTAGTCTCCTTTATGGCTCTAATTTGATAGTTGTAGATGTGGTAGATGTCTAGTCTCCTTTATAACTCTAATCTGATAGTGGTAGTGGGGTGGTAGATGTCTAGTCTCCCTAATGGCTCTAATCTGTAGATGTCTAGTCTCCCTAATGGCTCTAATCTCCTTTGTGGCTCTAATATGATGGTGGTAGTGGGGTCGTAGATATCTAGTCTCCCTTATGGCTCTAATCTGATAGTGGTAGTGGGCTGGTAGATGTCTAGTCTCCCTTGTGGCTCTAATCTTATAGTGGTAGTGGGCTGGTAGATGTCTAGTCTCCTTTATAACTCTAATCTGAGAGTGGTAGTGGGCTGGTAGATGTCTAGTCTCCCTATTGGCTCTAATCTGATAGTGGTTGTGGGTTGGTAGATGTCTAGTCTCCTTTATAACTCTAATCTGATAGTGGTAGTGGGGTGATAGATGTCTAGTCTCCTTTATGGCTCTAATCTGATAGAGGTAGTGGGGCGGTATATTTCTAGTCTCCCTTGTGTCTCTAATCTGATAGTGGTAGCGGGGTGGTAGATGTCTAGTCTCCTTTATAACTCTAATCTGATAGTGGTAGTGGGGTGGTAGATGTCTAGTCTCCCTAATGGCTCTAATCTCATAGTGGTAGTGGGGTGCTAGATGTCTAGTCTGCTTTATGGCTCTAATCTGATAGTGGTTTTGTGGTGGTTGATATCTAGTCTCCTTTGTGGCTCTAATATGATGGTGGTAGTGGGGTCGTAGATATCTAGTCTCCCTTATGGCTCTAATCTGATAGTGGTAGTGGTTTGTTAGATTTCTAGTCTCCCTTGTGGCTCTAATTTGATTGTTGTTGTGGGTTGGTAGATGTCTAGTCTCCTTTATGGCTCTAATCTGATAGTGGTAGTGGGCTGGTAGAAGTCTAGTCTCCTTTATGGCTCTAATCTGATAGTGGTAGATATGGTAGATGTCTAGTCTCCTTTATGGCTCTAATCTGATAGTGGTAGATGTGGTAGATGTCTAGTCTCCTTTGTGGCTCTAATATGATGGTGGTAGTGGGGTTGTAGATATCTAGTATCCCTTATGACTCTAATCTGATAGTTGTAGTGGGCTGGTAGATGTCTAGTCTCCTTTATAGCTCTAATCTGATAGTGGTAGTGGGGTGGTAGATGTCTAGTCTCGCTTGTGTCAATATTCTGATAGTGGTTGTGGGTTGGTAGATGTCTAGTCTCCTTTATAACTCTAATCTGTTAGTGGTAGTGGGCTGGTAGATGTCTAGTCTCCCTTGTGGCTCTAATCTGATAGTAGTAGTGGGCTGGTAGATGTCTAGTCTCCCTTGTGGCTCTAATCTTATAGTGGTAGTGGGCTGGTAGATGTCTAGTCTCCTTTATAACTCTAATCTGATAGTGGTAGTGGGCTGGTAGATGTCTAGTCTCCTTTATAACTCTAATCTGTTAGTGGTAGTGGGCTGGTAGATGTTTAATCTCCCTTGTGGCTCTAATCTGATAGTAGTAGTGGGCTGGTAGATGTCTAGACTCACTTATGGCTCTAATCTGATAGTTGTAG
This sequence comes from Salvelinus alpinus, assembly GCF_045679555.1. Lineage (NCBI taxonomy): Eukaryota > Metazoa > Chordata > Actinopteri > Salmoniformes > Salmonidae > Salvelinus > Salvelinus alpinus. Next base: position 50,240,255 of record NC_092109.1, read on the forward strand.
TGGGCTGGTAGAAGTCTAGTCTCCTTTATGGCTCTAATTTGATAGTTGTAGATGTGGTAGATGTCTAGTCTCCTTTATAACTCTAATCTGATAGTGGTAGTGGGGTGGTAGATGTCTAGTCTCCCTAATGGCTCTAATCTGTAGATGTCTAGTCTCCCTAATGGCTCTAATCTCCTTTGTGGCTCTAATATGATGGTGGTAGTGGGGTCGTAGATATCTAGTCTCCCTTATGGCTCTAATCTGATAGTGGTAGTGGGCTGGTAGATGTCTAGTCTCCCTTGTGGCTCTAATCTTATAGTGGTAGTGGGCTGGTAGATGTCTAGTCTCCTTTATAACTCTAATCTGAGAGTGGTAGTGGGCTGGTAGATGTCTAGTCTCCCTGTTGGCTCTAATCTGATAGTGGTTGTGGGTTGGTAGATGTCTAGTCTCCTTTATAACTCTAATCTGATAGTGGTAGTGGGGTGATAGATGTCTAGTCTCCTTTATGGCTCTAATCTGATAGAGGTAGTGGGGCGGTATATTTCTAGTCTCCCTTGTGTCTCTAATCTGATAGTGGTAGCGGGGTGGTAGATGTCTAGTCTCCTTTATAACTCTAATCTGATAGTGGTAGTGGGGTGGTAGATGTCTAGTTTGCCTAATGGCTCTAATCTCATAGTGGTAGTGGGGTGCTAGATGTCTAGTCTGCTTTATGGCTCTAATCTGATAGTGGTTTTGTGGTGGTTGATGTCTAGTCTCCTTTGTGGCTCTAATATGATGGTGGTAGTGGGGTCGTAGATATCTAGTCTCCCTTATGGCTCTAATCTGATAGTGGTAGTGGTTTGTTAGATTTCTAGTCTCCCTTGTGGCTCTAATTTGATTGTTGTTGTGGGTTGGTAGATGTCTAGTCTCCTTTATGGCTCTAATCTGATAGTGGTAGTGGGCTGGTAGATGTCTAGTCTCCCTTATGGCTCTAATCTGATAGTGGTAGTGGGCTGGTAGATGTCTAGTCTCCCTTATGGCTCTAGACTCCCTTATGGCTATAATCTGATAGTTGTAGTGGGCTGGTAGAAGTCTAGTCTCCTTTATGGCTCTAATCTGATAGTGGTTTTGTGGTGGTTGATGTCTAGTCTCCTTTATGGCTCTAATCTGATAGTGGTAGTGGGCTGGTAGAAGTCTTGTCTCTTTTATGGCTCTAATCTGATAGTGGTTTTGTGGTGGTTGATGTCTAGTCTCCTTTGTGGCTCTAATATGATGGTGGTAGTGGGGTTGTAGATATCTAGTATCCCTTATGACTCTAATCTGATAGTTGTAGTGGGCTGGTAGATGTCTAGTCTCCTTTATAGCTCTAATCTGATAGTGGTAGTGGGGTGGTAGATGTCTAGTCTCGTTTGTGTCACTACTCTGATAGTGGTTGTGGGTTGGTAGATGTCTAGTCTCCTTTATAACTCTAAACTGTTGGTGGTAGTGGGCTGGTAGATGTCTAGTCTCCCTTGTGGCTCTAATCTGATAGTTGTAGTGGGCTGGTAGATGTCTAGTCTCCCTTGTGGCTCTAATCTTATAGTGGTAGTGGGCTGGTAGATGTCTAGTCTCCTTTATAACTCTAATCTGATAGTGGTAGTGGGCTGGTAGATGTCTAGTCTCCCTTATTGCTCTAGTCTCCCTAATGGCTCTAATCTGATAGTGGTTGTGCGTTGGTAGATTTCTAGTCTCCTGTTTGACTCTAATCTGAAAGTGGTAGTGGGGTGGCAGATGCCTACTCTCCCTTATGGCTCTAATCTAATAGTGATAGATGTCTAGTCTCCCTTATGGCTCTAATCTGATAGTGGTAGATGTGGTAGATGTCTAGTCTCCTTTATAACTCTAATCTGATAGTGGTAGTGGGGTGATAGATGTCTAGTCTCCCTTGTGTCTCTAATCTGATAGTGGTAGCGGGGTGGTAGATGTCTAGTCTCCTTTATAACTCTAATCTGATAGTGGTAGTGGGGTGGTAGATGTAAAAGTCTCCCTATTGGCTCTAATCTCATAGTGGTAGTGGGGTGCTAGATGTCTAGTCTCCCTTATGGCTCTAATCTGATAGTGGTAGTGGGGTGGTAGATGTCTAGTCTCCTTTATGGCTCTAATCTGATATTGGTAGATGTGGTAGATGTCTAGTCTCCTTTATAACTCTAATCTGATAGTGGTAGTGGGGTGGTAGATGTCTAGTCTCCCTAATGGCTCTAATCTGTAGATGTCTAGTCTCCCTAATGGCTCTAATCTCCTTTGTGGCTCTAATATGATGGTGGTAGTGGGGTCGTAGATATCTAGTCTCCCTTATGGCTCTAATCTTATAGTGGTAGTGGGCTGGTAGATGTCTAGTCTCCCTTGTGTCTCTAATCTGATAGTGGTTTTGTGGTGGTTGACATCTAGTCTCCTTTATGGCTCTAATCTGATAGTGGTAGATATGGTACATGTCTAGTCTCCTTTGTGGCTCTAATATGATGGTGGTAGTGGGGTCGTAGATATCTAGTCTCCCTTATGGCTCTAATCTGATAGTGGTAGTGGGTTGGTAGATTTCTAGTCTCCCTTGTGGCTCTATTTTGATTGTGGTTGTGGGTTGGTAGATGTCTAGTCTCCTTTATGGCTCTAATCTGATAGTGGTAGTGGACTGGTAGATGTCTAGTCTCCCTTATGGCTCTAATCTGATAGTGGTAGTGGGCTGGTAGATGTCTAGTCTCCCTTATGGCTCTAGACTCCCGTATGGCTCTAATCTGATAGTTGTAGTGGGCTGGTAGAAGTCTAGTCTCCTTTATGGCTCTAATCTGACAGAGGTTTTGTGGTGGTTGATGTCTAGTCTCCTTTATGGCTCTAATCTGATAGTGGTAGTGGGCTGGTAGAAGTCTAGTCTCCTTTATGGCTCTAATCTGATAGTGGTTTTGTGGTGGTTGATGTCTAGTCTCCTTTATGGCTCTAATCTGATAGTGGTAGATGTGGTAGATGTCTAGTCTCCTTTGTGGCTCTAATATGATGGTGGTAGTGGGGTTGTAGATATCTAGTATCCCTTATGACTTTAATCTGATAGTTGTAGTGGGCTGGTAGATGTCTAGTCTCCTTTATAGCTCTAATCTGATAGTGGTAGTGGGGTGGTAGATGTCTAGTCTCGCTTGTGTCACTATTCTGATAGTGGTTGTGGGTTGGTAGATGTCTAGTCTCCTTTTATAACTCTAATCTGTTAGTGGTAGTGGGCTGGTAGATGTCTCGTCTCCCTTGTGGCTCTAATCTGATAGTTGTAGTGGGCTGGTAGATGTCTAGTCTCCCTTGTGGCTCTAATCTTATAGTGGTAGTGGGCTGGTAGATGTCTAGTCTCCTTTATAACTCTAATCTGATAGTGGTAGTGGGCTGGTAGATGTCTAGTCTCCCTTATTGCTCTAGTCTCCCTTATTGCTCTAATTTGATATTGGTGGTGGGCTGGTAGATGTCTAGTCTCCCTAATGGCTCTAATTTGATAGTGGTTGTGCGTTGGTAGATTTCTAGTCTCCTGTTTGACTCTAATCTGATAGTGGTAGTGGGGTGGCAGATGCCTACTCTCCCTTATGGCTCTAATCTTATAGTGGTGTGGTAGATGTCTAGTCGCCTTTATGGCTCTAATCTGATAGTGGTAGTGGGCTGGTAGATGTCTAGTCTCCCTTATGGCTCTAATCTGATAGTGGTAGTGGGCTGGTAGATGTCTAGTCTCCCTTATGGCTCTAGACTCCCTTATGGCTCTAATCTGACAGAGGTTTTGTGGTGGTTGATGTCTAGTCTCCTTTATGGCTCTAATCTGATAGTGGTAGTGGGTTGGTAGAAGTCTAGTCTCCTTTATGGCTCTAATCTGATAGTGGTTTTGTGGTGGTTGATGTCTAGTCTCCTTTATGGCTCTAATCTGATAGTGGTAGATGTGGTAGATGTCTAGTCTCCTTTGTGGCTCTAATATGATGGTGGTAGTGGGGTTGTAGATATCTAGTATCCCTTATGACTTTAATCTGATAGTTGTAGTGGGCTGGTAGATGTCTAGTCTCCTTTATAGCTCTAATCTGATAGTGGTAGTGGGGTGGTAGATGTCTAGTCTCGCTTGTGTCACTATTCTGATAGTGGTTGTGGGTTGGTAGATGTCTAGTCTCCTTTTATAACTCTAATCTGTTAGTGGTAGTGGGCTGGTAGATGTCTCGTCTCCCTTGTGGCTCTAATCTGATAGTTGTAGTGGGCTGGTAGATGTCTAGTCTCCCTTGTGGCTCTAATCTTATAGTGGTAGTGGGCTGGTAGATGTCTAGTCTCCTTTATAACTCTAATCTGATAGTGGTAGTGGGCTGGTAGATGTCTAGTCTCCCTTATTGCTCTAGGCTCCCTTATGGCTCTAATTTGATATTGGTGGTGGGCTGGTAGATGTCTAGTCTCCCTAATGGCTCTAATCTGATAGTGGTTGTGCGTTGGTAGATTTCTAGTCTCCTGTTTGACTCTAATCTAATAGTGGTTCCCTTATGTGGTAGATGTCTAGTCTCCTTTATGGCTCTAATCTGATAGTGGTAGTGGGCTGGTAGATGTCTAGTCTCCTTTATAACTCTAATCTGATAGTGGTAGCGGGGTGGTAGATGTCTAGTCTCCCTTTTGGCTCTACTCTGATAGTGGTAGTGGGCTGGTAGATGTCTAGTCTCCTTTATGGCTCTAATCTGATAGTGGTAGTGGGGTGGTAGATGTCTAGTCTCCCTTATGGCTCTAATCTGATAGTGGTAGATATGGTAGATGTCTAGTCTCCTTTATGGCTCTAATCTGATAGTGGTAGTGGGGTGGTAGATGTCTAGTCTCCTTTGTGGCTCTAATATGATGGTGGTAGTGGGGTTGTAGATATCTAGTATCCCTTATGACTCTAATCTGATAGTTGTAGTGGGCTGGTAGATGTCTTGTCTCCTTTATAGCTCTAATCTGATAGTGGTAGTGGGGTGGTAGATGTCTAGTCTCGCTTGTGTCAATATTCTGATAGTGGTTGTGGGTTGGTAGATGTCTAGTCTCCTTTATAACTCTAATCTGTTAGTGGTAGTGGGCTGGTAGATGTCTAGTCTCCCTTATGGCTCTAATCTGATAGTGGTAGTGGGGTGGTAGATGTCTAGTCTCCCTTGTGGCTCTAATCTTATAGTGGTAGTGGGCTGGTAGATGTCTAGTCTCCTTTATAACTCTAATCTGATAGTGGTAGTGGGCTGGTAGATGTCTAGTCTCCTTTATAACTCTAATCTGTTAGTGGTAGTGGGCTGGTAGATGTTTAATCTCCCTTGTGGCTCTAATCTGATAGTAGTAGTGGGCTGGTAGGTGTCTAGACTCCCTTATGGCTCTAATCTGATAGTTGTAGTGGGCTGGTAGAAGTCTAGTCTCCTTTATGGCTCTAATTTGATAGTTGTAGATGTGGTAGATGTCTAGTCTCCTTTATAACTCTAATCTGATAGTGGTAGTGGGGTGGTAGATGTCTAGTCTCCCTAATGGCTCTAATCTGTAGATGTCTAGTCTCCCTAATGGCTCTAATCTCCTTTGTGGCTCTAATATGATGGTGGTAGTGGGGTCGTAGATATCTAGTCTCCCTTATGGCTCTAATCTGATAGTGGTAGTGGGCTGGTAGATGTCTAGTCTCCCTTGTGGCTCTAATCTTATAGTGGTAGTGGGCTGGTAGATGTCTAGTCTCCTTTATAACTCTAATCTGAGAGTGGTAGTGGGCTGGTAGATGTCTAGTCTCCCTATTGGCTCTAATCTGATAGTGGTTGTGGGTTGGTAGATGTCTAGTCTCCTTTATAACTCTAATCTGATAGTGGTAGTGGGGTGATAGATGTCTAGTCTCCTTTATGGCTCTAATCTGATAGAGGTAGTGGGGCAGTATATTTCTAGTCTCCCTTGTGTCTCTAATCTGATAGTGGTAGCGGGGTGGTAGATGTCTAGTCTCCTTTATAACTCTAATCTGATAGTGGTAGTGGGGTGGTAGATGTCTAGTCTCCCTAATGGCTCTAATCTCATAGTGGTAGTGGGGTGCTAGATGTCTAGTCTGCTTTATGGCTCTAATCTGATAGTGGTAGATGTGGTAGATGTCTAGTCTCCTTTGTGGCTCTAATATGATGGTGGTAGTGGGGTTGTAGATATCTAGTATCCCTTATGACTCTAATCTGATAGTTGTAGTGGGCTGGTAGATGTCTAGTCTCCTTTATAGCTCTAATCTGATAGTGGTAGTGGGGTGGTAGATGTCTAGTCTCGCTTGTGTCAATATTCTGATAGTGGTTGTGGGTTGGTAGATGTCTAGTCTCCTTTATAACTCTAATCTGTTAGTGGTAGTGGGCTGGTAGATGTCTAGTCTCCCTTGTGGCTCTAATCTGATAGTAGTAGTGGGCTGGTAGATGTCTAGTCTCCCTTGTGGCTCTAATCTTATAGTGGTAGTGGGCTGGTAGATGTCTAGTCTCCTTTATAACTCTAATCTGAGAGTGGTAGTGGGCTGGTAGATGTCTAGTCTCCCTATTGGCTCTAATCTGATAGTGGTTGTGGGTTGGTAGATGTCTAGTCTCCTTTATAACTCTAATCTGATAGTGGTAGTGGGGTGGTAGATGTCTAGTCTCCTTTATGGCTCTAATCTGATAGAGGTAGTGGGCTGGTAGATGTCTAGTCTCCTTTATAGCTCTAATCTGATAGTGGTAGTGGGGTGGTAGATGTCTAGTCTCGCTTGTGTCAATATTCTGATAGTGGTTGTGGGTTGGTAGATGTCTAGTCTCCTTTATAACTCTAATCTGTTAGTGGTAGTGGGCTGGTAGATGTCTAGTCTCCCTTGTGGCTCTAATCTGATAGTAGTAGTGGGCTGGTAGATGTCTAGTCTCCCTTGTGGCTCTAATCTTATAGTGGTAGTGGGCTGGTAGATGTCTAGTCTCCTTTATAACTCTAATCTGATAGTGGTAGTGGGCTGGTAGATGTCTAGTCTCCTTTATAACTCTAATCTGTTAGTGGTAGTGGGCTGGTAGATGTTTAATCTCCCTTGTGGCTCTAATCTGATAGTAGTAGTGGGCTGGTAGGTGTCTAGACTCCCTTATGGCTCTAATCTGATAGTTGTAGTGGGCTGGTAGAAGTCTAGTCTCCTTTATGGCTCTAATCTGATAGTTGTAGATGTGGTAGATGTCTAGTCTCCTTTATAACTCTAATCTGATAGTGGTAGTGGGGTGGTAGATGTCTAGTCTCCCTAATGGCTCTAATCTGTAGATGTCTAGTCTCCCTAATGGCTCTAATCTCCTTTGTGGCTCTAATATGATGGTGGTAGTGGGGTCGTAGATATCTAGTCTCCCTTATGGCTCTAATCTGATAGTGGTAGTGGGCTGGTAGATGTCTAGTCTCCCTTGTGGCTCTAATCTTATAGTGGTAGTGGGCTGGTAGATGTCTAGTCTCCTTTATAACTCTAATCTGAGAGTGGTAGTGGGCTGGTAGATGTCTAGTCTCCCTATTGGCTCTAATCTGATAGTGGTTGTGGGTTGGTAGATGTCTAGTCTCCTTTATAACTCTAATCTGATAGTGGTAGTGGGGTGATAGATGTCTAGTCTCCTTTATGGCTCTAATCTGATAGAGGTAGTGGGGCAGTATATTTCTAGTCTCCCTTGTGTCTCTAATCTGATAGTGGTAGCGGGGTGGTAGATGTCTAGTCTCCTTTATAACTCTAATCTGATAGTGGTAGTGGGTGGTAGATGTCTAGTCTCCTTTATGGCTCTAATCTCATAGTGGTAGTGGGGTGCTAGATGTCTAGTCTCCCTTATGGCTCTAATCTGATAGTGGTAGTGGGCTGGTAGATGTCTAGTCTCCTTTATGGCTCTAATATGATGGTGGTAGTGGGGTTGTAGATATCTAGTCTCCCTTATGACTCTAATCTGATAGTTGTAGTGGGCTGGTAGATGTCTTGTCTCCTTTATAGCTCTAATCTGATAGTGGTAGTGGGGTGGTAGATGTCTAGTCTCGCTTGTGTCAATATTCTGATAGTGGTTGTGGGTTGGTAGATGTCTAGTCTCCTTTATAACTCTAATCTGTTAGTGGTAGTGGGCTGGTAGATGTCTAGTCTCCCTTGTGGCTCTAATCTGATAGTAGTAGTGGGCTGGTAGATGTCTAGTCTCCCTTGTGGCTCTAATCTTATAGTGGTAGTGGGCTGGTAGATGTCTAGTCTCCTTTATAACTCTAATCTGAGAGTGGTAGTGGGCTGGTAGATGTCTAGTCTCCCTATTGGCTCTAATCTGATAGTGGTTGTGGGTTGGTAGATGTCTAGTCTCCTTTATAACTCTAATCTGATAGTGGTAGTGGGGTGATAGATGTCTAGTCTCCTTTATGGCTCTAATCTGATAGAGGTAGTGGGGCGGTATATTTCTAGTCTCCCTTGTGTCTCTAATCTGATAGTGGTAGCGGGGTGGTAGATGTCTAGTCTCCTTTATAACTCTAATCTGATAGTGGTAGTGGGGTGGTAGATGTCTAGTCTCCCTAATGGCTCTAATCTCATAGTGGTAGTGGGGTGCTAGATGTCTAGTCTGCTTTATGGCTCTAATCTGATAGTGGTAGATGTGGTAGATGTCTAGTCTCCTTTGTGGCTCTAATATGATGGTGGTAGTGGGGTTGTAGATATCTAGTATCCCTTATGACTCTAATCTGATAGTTGTAGTGGGCTGGTAGATGTCTAGTCTCCTTTATAGCTCTAATCTGATAGTGGTAGTGGGGTGGTAGATGTCTAGTCTCGCTTGTGTCAATATTCTGATAGTGGTTGTGGGTTGGTAGATGTCTAGTCTCCTTTATAACTCTAATCTGTTAGTGGTAGTGGGCTGGTAGATGTCTAGTCTCCCTTGTGGCTCTAATCTGATAGTAGTAGTGGGCTGGTAGATGTCTAGTCTCCCTTGTGGCTCTAATCTTATAGTGGTATTGGGCTGGTAGATGTCTAGTCTCCTTTATAACTCTAATCTGATAGTGGTAGTGGGCTGGTAGATGTCTAGTCTCCTTTATAACTCTAATCTGTTAGTGGTAGTGGGCTGGTAGATGTTTAATCTCCCTTGTGGCTCTAATCTGATAGTAGTAGTGGGCTGGTAGGTGTCTAGACTCCCTTATGGCTCTAATCTGATAGTTGTAGTGGGCTGGTAGAAGTCTAGTCTCCTTTATGGCTCTAATTTGATAGTTGTAGATGTGGTAGATGTCTAGTCTCCTTTATAACTCTAATCTGATAGTGGTAGTGGGGTGGTAGATGTCTAGTCTCCCTAATGGCTCTAATCTGTAGATGTCTAGTCTCCCTAATGGCTCTAATCTCCTTTGTGGCTCTAATATGATGGTGGTAGTGGGGTCGTAGATATCTAGTCTCCCTTATGGCTCTAATCTGATAGTGGTAGTGGGCTGGTAGATGTCTAGTCTCCCTTGTGGCTCTAATCTTATAGTGGTAGTGGGCTGGTAGATGTCTAGTCTCCTTTATAACTCTAATCTGAGAGTGGTAGTGGGCTGGTAGATGTCTAGTCTCCCTAATGGCTCTAATCTGATAGTGGTTGTGGGTTGGTAGATGTCTAGTCTCCTTTATAACTCTAATCTGATAGTGGTAGTGGGGTGATAGATGTCTAGTCTCCTTTATGGCTCTAATCTGATAGAGGTAGTGGGGCAGTATATTTCTAGTCTCCCTTGTGTCTCTAATCTGATAGTGGTAGCGGGGTGGTAGATGTCTAGTCTCCTTTATAACTCTAATCTGATAGTGGTAGTGGGGTGGTAGATGTCTAGTCTCCCTAATGGCTCTAATCTCATAGTGGTAGTGGGGTGGTAGATGTCTAGTCTGCTTTATGGCTCTAATCTGATAGTGGTTTTGTGGTGGTTGATGTCTAGTCTCCTTTGTGGCTCTAATATGATGGTGGTAGTGGGGTCGTAGATATCTAGTCTCCCTTATGGCTCTAATCTGATAGTGGTAGTGGTTTGTTAGATTTCTAGTCTCCCTTGTGGCTCTAATTTGATTGTTGTTGTGGGTTGGTAGATGTCTAGTCTCCTTTATGGCTCTAATCTGATAGTGGTAGTGGGCTGGTAGATGTCTAGTCTCCCTTATGGCTCTAATCTGATAGTGGTAGTGGGCTGGTAGATGTCTAGTCTCCCTTATGGCTCTAGACTCCCTTATGGCTCTAATCTGATAGTTGTAGTGGGCTGGTAGAAGTCTAGTCTCCTTTATGGCTCAAATCTGATAGTGGTTTTGTGGTGGTTGATGTCTAGTCTCCTTTATGGCTCTAATCTGATAGTGGTAGTGGGCTGGTAGAAGTCTTGTCTCTTTTATGGCTCTAATCTGATAGTGGTTTTGTGGTGGTTGATGTCTAGTCTCCTTTGTGGCTCTAATATGATGGTGGTAGTGGGGTTGTAGATATCTAGTATCCCTTATGACTCTAATCTGATAGTTGTAGTGGGCTGGTAGATGTCTAGTCTCCTTTATAGCTCTAATCTGATAGTGGTAGTGGGGTGGTAGATGTCTAGTCTCGTTTGTGTCACTACTCTGATAGTGGTTGTGGGTTGGTAGATTCCTGTCTCCTTTATAACTCTAAACTGTTGGTGGTAGTGGGCTGGTAGATGTCTAGTCTCCCTTGTGGCTCTAATCTGATAGTTGTAGTGGGCTGGTAGATGTCTAGTCTCCCTTGTGGCTCTAATCTTATAGTGGTAGTGGGCTGGTAGATGTCTAGTCTCCTTTATAACTCTAATCTGATAGTGGTAGTGGGCTGGTAGATGTCTAGTCTCCCTTATTGCTCTAGTCTCCCTAATGGCTCTAATCTGATAGTGGTTGTGCGTTGGTAGATTTCTAGTCTCCTGTTTGACTCTAATCTGAAAGTGGTAGTGGGGTGGCAGATGCCTACTCTCCCTTATGGCTCTAATCTAATAGTGATAGATGTCTAGTCTCCCTTATGGCTCTAATCTGATAGTGGTAGATGTGGTAGATGTCTAGTCTCCTTTATGGCTCTAATCTGATAGTGGTAGTGGGGCGGTACATTTCTAGTCTCCCTTGTGTCTCTAATCTGATAGTGGTAGCGGGGTGGTAGATGTCTAGTCTCCTTTATAACTCTAATCTGATAGTGGTAGTGGGGTGGTAGATGTAAAAGTCTCCCTATTGGCTCTAATCTCATAGTGGTAGTGGGGTGCTAGATGTCTAGTCTCCCTTATGGCTCTAATCTGATAGTGGTAGTGGGGTGGTAGATGTCTAGTCTCCTTTATGGCTCTAATCTGATAGTGGTAGATATGGTAGATGTCTAGTCTCCTTTGTGGCTCTAATATGATGGTGGTAGTGGGGTCGTAGATATCTAGTCTCCCTTATGTCTCTAATCTTATAGTGGTAGTGAGGTGGTAGATGTCTAGTCTCCCTTGTGGCTCTAATCTGATAGCGGTTGTGGGTTGGTTGATGTCTAGTCTCTTTTATAACTCTAATCTGATATTGGTAGTGGGGTGGTCGATGTCTAGTCTCCTTTATGGCTCTAATCTGATGGTGGTAGTGGGGTGGTCGATGTCTAGTCTCCTTTATAACTCTAATCTGATAGTGGTAGTGGGGTGGTAGATGTCTAGTCTCCCTTGTGTCTCTAATCTGATAGTGGTTTTGTGGTGGTTGACATCTAGTCTCCTTTATGGCTCTAATCTGATAGTGCTAGATATGGTAGATGTCTAGTCTCCTTTGTGGCTCTAATATGATGGTGGTAGTGGGGTCGTAGATATCTAGTCTCCCTTATGGCTCTAATCTGATAGTGGTAGTGGGTTGGTAGATTTCTAGTCTCCCTTGTGGCTCTATTTTGATTGTGGTTGTGGGTTGGTAGATGTCTAGTCTCCTTTATGGCTCTAATCTGATAGTGGTAGTGGACTGGTAGATGTCTAGTTTCCCTTATGGCTCTAATCTGATAGTGGTAGTGGGCTGGTAGATGTCTAGTCTCCCTTATGGCTCTAGACTCCCGTATGGCTCTAATCTGATAGTTGTAGTGGGCTGGTAGAAGTCTAGTCTCCTTTATGGCTCTAATCTGACAGAGGTTTTGTGGTGGTTGATGTCTAGTCTCCTTTATGGCTCTAATCTGATAGTGGTAGTGGGCTGGTAGAAGTCTAGTCTCCTTTATGGCTCTAATCTGATAGTGGTTTTGTGGTGGTTGATGTCTAGTCTCCTTTATGGCTCTAATCTGATAGTGGTAGATGTGGTAGATGTCTAGTCTCCTTTGTGGCTCTAATATGATGGTGGTAGTGGGGTTGTAGATATCTAGTATCCCTTATGACTTTAATCTGATAGTTGTAGTGGGCTGGTAGATGTCTAGTCTCCTTTATAGCTCTAATCTGATAGTGGTAGTGGGCTGGTAGATGTCTAGTCTCGCTTGTGTCACTAATCTGATAGTGGTTGTGGGTTGGTAGATGTCTAGTCTCCTTTTATAACTCTAATCTGTTAGTGGTAGTGGGCTGGTAGATGTCTCGTCTCCCTTGTGGCTCTAATCTGATAGTTGTAGTGGGCTGGTAGATGTCTAGTCTCCCTTGTGGCTCTAATCTTATAGTGGTAGTGGGCTGGTAGATGTCTAGTCTCCTTTATAACTCTAATCTGATAGTGGTAGTGGGCTGGTAGATGTCTAGTCTCCCTTATTGCTCTAGTCTCCCTTATTGCTCTAATTTGATATTGGTGGTGGGCTGGTAGATGTCTAGTCTCCCTAATGGCTCTAATTTGATAGTGGTTGTGCGTTGGTAGATTTCTAGTCTCCTGTTTGACTCTAATCTGATAGTGGTAGTGGGGTGGCAGATGCCTACTCTGCCTTATGGCTCTAATCTTATAGTGGTGTGGTAGATGTCTAGTCGCCTTTATGGCTCTAATCTGATAGTGGTAGTGGGCTGGTAGATGTCTAGTCTCCCTTATGGCTCTAATCTGATAGTGGTAGTGGGCTGGTAGATGTCTAGTCTCCCTTATGGCTCTAGACTCCCTTATGGCTCTAATCTGACAGAGGTTTTGTGGTGGTTGATGTCTAGTCTCCTTTATGGCTCTAATCTGATAGTGGTAGTGGGCTGGTAGAAGTCTAGTCTCCTTTATGGCTCTAATCTGATAGTGGTTTTGTGGTGGTTGATGTCTAGTCTCCTTTATGGCTCTAATCTGATAGTGGTAGATGTGGTAGATGTCTAGTCTCCTTTGTGGCTCTAATATGATGGTGGTAGTGGGGTTGTAGATATCTAGTATCCCTTATGTCTCTAATCTTATAGTGTTAGTGAGGTGGTAGATGTCTAGTCTCCCTTGTGGCTCTAATCTGATAGCGGTTGTGGGTTGGTTGATGTCTAGTCTCTTTTATAACTCTAATCTGATATTGGTAGTGTGGTGGTCGATGTCTAGTCTCCTTTATGGCTCTAATCTGATGGTGGTAGTGGGGTGGTCGATGTCTAGTCTCCTTTATAACTCTAATCTGATAGTGGTAGTGGGGTGGTAGATGTCTAGTCTCCCTTGTGTCTCTAATCTGATAGTGGTTTTGTGGTGGTTGACATCTAGTCTCCTTTATGGCTCTAATCTGATAGTGGTAGATATGGTAGATGTCTAGTCTCCTTTGTGGCTCTAATATGATGGTGGTAGTGGGGACGTAGATATCTAGTCTCCCTTATGGCTCTAATCTGATAGTGGTAGTGGGTTGGTAGATTTCTAGTCTCCCTTGTGGCTCTATTTTGATTGTGGTTGTGGGTTGGTAGATGTCTAGTCTCCTTTATGGCTCTAATCTGATAGTGGTAGTGGACTGGTAGATGTCTAGTCTCCCTTATGGCTCTAATCTGATAGTGGTAGTGGGCTGGTAGATGTCTAGTCTCCCTTATGGCTCTAGACTCCCGTATGGCTCTAATCTGATAGTTGTAGTGGGCTGGTAGAAGTCTAGTCTCCTTTATGGCTCTAATCTGACAGAGGTTTTGTGGTGGTTGATGTCTAGTCTCCTTTATGGCTCTAATCTGATAGTGGTAGTGGGCTGGTAGAAGTCTAGTCTCCTTTATGGCTCTAATCTGATAGTGGTTTTGTGGTGGTTGATGTCTAGTCTCCTTTATGGCTCTAATCTGATAGTGGTAGATGTGGTAGATGTCTAGTCTCCTTTGTGGCTCTAATATGATGGTGGTAGTGGGGTTGTAGATATCTAGTATCCCTTATGACTTTAATCTGATAGTTGTAGTGGGCTGGTAGATGTCTAGTCTCCTTTATAGCTCTAATCTGATAGTGGTAGTGGGGTGGTAGATGTCTAGTCTCGCTTGTGTCACTATTCTGATAGTGGTTGTGGGTTGGTAGATGTCTAGTCTCCTTTTATAACTCTAATCTGTTAGTGGTAGTGGGCTGGTAGATGTCTCGTCTCCCTTGTGGCTCTAATCTGATAGTTGTAGTGGGCTGGTAGATGTCTAGTCTCCCTTGTGGCTCTAATCTTATAGTGGTAGTGGGCTGGTAGATGTCTAGTCTCCTTTATAACTCTAATCTGATAGTGGTAGTGGGCTGGTAGATGTCTAGTCTCCCTTATTGCTCTAGTCTCCCTTATTGCTCTAATTTGATATTGGTGGTGGGCTGGTAGATGTCTAGTCTCCCTAATGGCTCTAATTTGATAGTGGTTGTGCGTTGGTAGATTTCTAGTCTCCTGTTTGACTCTAATCTGATAGTGGTAGTGGGGTGGCAGATGCCTACTCTGCCTTATGGCTCTAATCTTATAGTGGTGTGGTAGATGTCTAGTCGCCTTTATGGCTCTAATCTGATAGTGGTAGTGGGCTGGTAGATGTCTAGTCTCCCTTATGGCTCTAATCTGATAGTGGTAGTGGGCTGGTAGATGTCTAGTCTCCCTTATGGCTCTAGACTCCCTTATGGCTCTAATCTGACAGAGGTTTTGTGGTGGTTGATGTCTAGTCTCCTTTATGGCTCTAATCTGATAGTGGTAGTGGGCTGGTAGAAGTCTAGTCTCCTTTATGGCTCTAATCTGATAGTGGTTTTGTGGTGGTTGATGTCTAGTCTCCTTTATGGCTCTAATCTGATAGTGGTAGATGTGGTAGATGTCTAGTCTCCTTTGTGGCTCTAATATGATGGTGGTAGTGGGGTTGTAGATATCTAGTATCCCTTATGACTTTAATCTGATAGTTGTAGTGGGCTGGTAGATGTCTAGTCTCCTTTATAGCTCTAATCTGATAGTGGTAGTGGGGTGGTAGATGTCTAGTCTCGCTTGTGTCACTATTCTGATAGTGGTTGTGGGTTGGTAGATGTCTAGTCTCCTTTTATAACTCTAATCTGTTAGTGGTAGTGGGCTGGTAGATGTCTCGTCTCCCTTGTGGCTCTAATCTGATAGTTGTAGTGGGCTGGTAGATGTCTAGTCTCCCTTGTGGCTCTAATCTTATAGTGGTAGTGGGCTGGTAGATGTCTAGTCTCCTTTATAACTCTAATCTGATAGTGGTAGTGGGCTGGTAGATGTCTAGTCTCCCTTATTGCTCTAGTCTCCCTTATTGCTCTAATTTGATATTGGTGGTGGGCTGGTAGATGTCTAGTCTCCCTAATGGCTCTAATTTGATAGTGGTTGTGCGTTGGTAGATTTCTAGTCTCCTGTTTGACTCTAATCTGATAGTGGTAGTGGGGTGGCAGATGCCTACTCTCCCTTATTGCTCTAATCTTATAGTGGTGTGGTAGATGTCTAGTCGCCTTTATGGCTCTAATCTGATAGTGGTAGTGGGCTGGTAGATGTCTAGTCTCCTTTATAACTCTAATCTGATAGTGGTAGCGGGGTGGTAGATGTCTAGCCTCCCTTATGGCTCTAATCTGATAGTGGTAGTGGGCTGGTAGATGTCTAGTCTCCTTTATGGCTCTAATCTGATAGTGGTAGTGGGGTGGTAGATGTCTAGTCTCCCTTATGGCTCTAATCTGATAGTGGTAGATGTGGTAGATGTCTAGTCTCCTTTATGGCTCTAATCTGATAGAGGTAGTGGGGCGGTATATTTCTAGTCTCCCTTGTGTCTCTAATCTGATAGTGGTAGCGGGGTGGTAGATGTCTAGTCTCCTTTATAACTCTAATCTGATAGTGGTAGTGGGGTGGTAGATGTCTAGTCTCCCTAATGGCTCTAATCTCATAGTGGTAGTGGGCTGGTAGATGTCTAGTCTCCCTATTGGCTCTAATCTGATAGTGGTTGTGGGTTGGTAGATGTCTAGTCTCCTTTATAACTCTAATCTGATAGTGGTAGTGGGGTGATAGATGTCTAGTCTCCTTTATGGCTCTAATCTGATAGAGGTAGTGGGGCGGTATATTTCTAGTCTCCCTTGTGTCTCTAATCTGATAGTGGTAGCGGGGTGGTAGATGTCTAGTCTCCTTTATAACTCTAATCTGATAGTGGTAGTGGGGTGGTAGATGTCTAGTCTCCCTAATGGCTCTAATCTCATAGTGGTAGTGGGGTGGTAGATGTCTAGTCTCCCTAATGGCTCTAATCTGATAGTGGTAGTGGGGTGGTAGATGTCTAGTCTGCTTTATGGCTCTAATCTGATAGTGGTTTTGTGGTGGTTGATGTCTAGTCTCCTTTATGGCTCTAATCTGATATTGGTAGATGTGGTAGATGTCTAGTCTCCTTTGTGGCTCTAATATGATGGTGGTAGTGGGGTCGTAGATATTTAGTCTCCCTTATGGCTCTAATCTGATAGTGGTAGTGGGTTGGTAGATTTCTAGTCTCCCTTGTGGCTCTAATTTGATTGTGGTTGTGGGTTGGTAGATGTCTACTCTCCTTTATGGCTCTAATCTGATAGTGGTAGTGGGCTGGTAGATGTCTAGTCTCCCTTATGGCTCTAATCTGATAGTGGTAGTGGGCTGGTAGATGTCTAGTCTCCCTTATGGCTCTAGACTCCCTTATGGCTCTAATCTGATAGTTGTAGTGGGCTGGTAGAAGTCTAGTCTCCTTTATGGCTCTAATCTGATAGTGGTTTTGTGGTGGTTGATGTCTAGTCTCCTTTATGGCTCTAATCTGATAGTGGTAGTGGGCTGGTAGAAGTCTTGTCTCTTTTATGGCTCTAATCTGATAGTGGTTTTGTGGTGGTTGATGTCTAGTCTCCTTTGTGGCTCTAATAGGATGGTGGTAGTGGGGTTGTAGATATCTAGTATCCCTTATGACTCTAATCTGATAGTTGTAGTGGGCTGGTAGATGTCTAGTCTCCTTTATAGCTCTAATCTGATAGTGGTAGTGGGGTGGTAGATGTCTAGTCTCGTTTGTGTCACTACTCTGATAGTGGTTGTGGGTTGGTAGATGTCTAGTCTCCTTTATAACTCTAAACTGTTGGTGGTAGTGGGCTGGTAGATGTCTAGTCTCCCTTGTGGCTCTAATCTGATAGTTGTAGTGGGCTGGTAGATGTCTAGTCTCCCTTGTGGCTCTAATCTTATAGTGGTAGTGGGCTGGTAGATGTCTAGTCTCCTTTATAACTCTAATCTGATAGTGGTAGTGGGCTGGTAGATGTCTAGTCTCCCTTATTGCTCTAGTCTCCCTAATGGCTCTAATCTGATAGTGGTTGTGCGTTGGTAGATTTCTGGTCTCCTGTTTGACTCTAATCTGAAAGTGGTAGTGGGGTGGCAGATGCCTACTCTCCCTTATGGCTCTAATCTAATAGTGATAGATGTCTAGTCTCCCTTATGGCTCTAATCTGATAGTGGTAGATGTGGTAGATGTCTAGTCTCCTTTATGGCTCTAATCTGATAGTGGTAGTGGGGCGGTACATTTCTAGTCTCCCTTGTGTCTCTAATCTGATAGTGGTTGTGGGTTGGTAGATGTCTAGTCTCCTTTTATAACTCTAATCTGTTAGTGGTAGTGGGCTGGTAGATGTCTCGTCTCCCTTGTGGCTCTAATCTGATAGTTGTAGTGGGCTGGTAGATGTCTAGTCTCCCTTGTGGCTCTAATCTTATAGTGGTAGTGGGCTGGTAGATGTCTAGTCTCCTTTATAACTCTAATCTGATAGTGGTAGTGGGCTGGTAGATGTCTAGTCTCCCTTATTGCTCTAGCCTCCCTTATTGCTCTAATTTGATATTGGTGGTGGGCTGGTAGATGTCTAGTTTCCCTAATGGCTCTAATTTGATAGTGGTTGTGCGTTGGTAGATTTCTAGTCTCCTGTTTGACTCTAATCTGATAGTGGTAGTGGGGTGGCAGATGCCTACTCTCCCTTATGGCTCTAATCTTATAGTGGTGTGGTAGATGTCTAGTCGCCTTTATGGCTCTAATCTGATAGTGGTAGTGGGCTGGTAGATGTCTAGTCTCCTTTATAACTCTAATCTGATAGTGGTAGCGGGGTGGTAGATGTCTAGCCTCCCTTATGGCTCTAATCTGATAGTGGTAGTGGGCTGGTAGATGTCTAGTCTCCTTTATGGCTCTAATCTGATAGTGGTAGTGGGGTGGTAGATGTCTAGTCTCCCTTATGGCTCTAATCTGATAGTGGTAGATGTGGTAGATGTCTAGTCTCCTTTATGGCTCTAATCTGATAGAGGTAGTGGGGCGGTATATTTCTAGTCTCCCTTGTGTCTCTAATCTGATAGTGGTAGCGGGGTGGTAGATGTCTAGTCTCCTTTATAACTCTAATCTGATAGTGGTAGTGGGGTGGTAGATGTCTAGTCTCCCTAATGGCTCTAATCTCATAGTGGTAGTGGGCTGGTAGATGTCTAGTCTCCCTATTGGCTCTAATCTGATAGTGGTTGTGGGTTGGTAGATGTCTAGTCTCCTTTACAACTCTAATCTGATAGTGGTAGTGGGGTGATAGATGTCTAGTCTCCTTTATGGCTCTAATCTGATAGAGGTAGTGGGGCGGTAAATTTCTAGTCTCCCTTGTGTCTCTAATCTGATAGTGGTAGCGGGGTGGTAGATGTCTAGTCTCCTTTATGGCTCTAATCTGATAGTGGTAGTGGGCTGGTAGAAGTCTTGTCTCTTTTATGGCTCTAATCTGATAGTGGTTTTGTGGTGGTTGATGTCTAGTCTCCTTTGTGGCTCTAATAGGATGGTGGTAGTGGGGTTGTAGATATCTAGTATCCCTTATGACTCTAATCTGATAGTTGTAGTGGGCTGGTAGATGTCTAGTCTCCTTTATAGCTCTAATCTGATAGTGGTAGTGGGGTGGCAGATGCCTACTCTCCCTTATGGCTCTAATCTTATAGTGGTGTGGTAGATGTCTAGTCGCCTTTATGGCTCTAATCTGATAGTGGTAGTGGGCTGGTAGATGTCTAGTCTCCTTTATAACTCTAATCTGATAGTGGTAGCGGGGTGGTAGATGTCTAGCCTCCCTTATGGCTCTAATCTGATAGTGGTAGTGGGCTGGTAGATGTCTAGTCTCCTTTATGGCTCTAATCTGATAGTGGTAGTGGGGTGGTAGATGTCTAGTCTCCCTTATGGCTCTAATCTGATAGTGGTAGATGTGGTAGATGTCTAGTCTCCTTTATGGCTCTAATCTGATAGAGGTAGTGGGGCGGTATATTTCTAGTCTCCCTTGTGTCTCTAATCTGATAGTGGTAGCGGGGTGGTAGATGTCTAGTCTCCTTTATAACTCTAATCTGATAGTGGTAGTGGGGTGGTAGATGTCTAGTCTCCCTAATGGCTCTAATCTCATAGTGGTAGTGGGCTGGTAGATGTCTAGTCTCCCTATTGGCTCTAATCTGATAGTGGTTGTGGGTTGGTAGATGTCTAGTCTCCTTTATAACTCTAATCTGATAGTGGTAGTGGGGTGATAGATGTCTAGTCTCCTTTATGGCTCTAATCTGATAGAGGTAGTGGGGCGGTAAATGTCTAGTCTCCCTTGTGTCTCTAATCTGATAGTGGTAGCGGGGTGGTAGATGTCTAGTCTCCTTTATGGCTCTAATCTGATAGTGGTAGTGGGCTGGTAGAAGTCTTGTCTCTTTTATGGCTCTAATCTGATAGTGGTTTTGTGGTGGTTGATGTCTAGTCTCCTTTGTGGCTCTAATAGGATGGTGGTAGTGGGGTTGTAGATATCTAGTATCCCTTATGACTCTAATCTGATAGTTGTAGTGGGCTGGTAGATGTCTAGTCTCCTTTATAGATCTAATCTGATAGTGGTAGTGGGGTGGTAGATGTCTAGTCTCGTTTGTGTCACTACTCTGATAGTGGTTGTGGGTTGGTAGATGTCTAGTCTCCTTTATAACTCTAAACTGTTGGTGGTAGTGGGCTGGTAGATGTCTAGTCTCCCTTGTGGCTCTAATCTGATAGTTGTAGTGGGCTGGTAGATGTCCAGTCTCCCTTGTGGCTCTAATCTTATAGTGGTAGTGGGCTGGTATATGTCTAGTCTCCTTTATAACTCTAATCTGATAGTGGTAGTGGGCTGGTAGATGTCTAGTCTCCCTTATTGCTCTAGTCTCCCTAATGGCTCTAATCTGATAGTGGTTGTGCGTTGGTAGATTTCTAGTCTCCTGTTTGACTCTAATCTGAAAGTGGTAGTGGGGTGGCAGATGCCTACTCTCCCTTATGGCTCTAATCTAATAGTGATAGATGTCTAGTCTCCCTTATGGCTCTAATCTGATAGTGGTAGATGTGGTAGATGTCTAGTCTCCTTTATGGCTCTAATCTGATAGTGGTAGTGGGGTGGCAGATGCCTACTCTCCCTTATGGCTCTAATCTTATAGTGGTGTGGTAGATGTCTAGTCGCCTTTATGGCTCTAATCTGATAGTGGTAGTGGGCTGGTAGATGTCTAGTCTCCTTTATAACTCTAATCTGATAGTGGTAGCGGGGTGGTAGATGTCTAGCCTCCCTTATGGCTCTAATCTGATAGTGGTAGTGGGCTGGTAGATGTCTAGTCTCCTTTATGGCTCTAATCTGATAGTGGTAGTGGGGTGGTAGATGTCTAGTCTCCCTTATGGCTCTAATCTGATAGTGGTAGATGTGGTAGATGTCTAGTCTCCTTTATGGCTCTAATCTGATAGAGGTAGTGGGGCGGTATATTTCTAGTCTCCCTTGTGTCTCTAATCTGATAGTGGTAGCGGGGTGGTAGATGTCTAGTCTCCTTTATAACTCTAATCTGATAGTGGTAGTGGGGTGGTAGATGTCTAGTCTCCCTAATGGCTCTAATCTCATAGTGGTTGTGGGTTGGTAGATGTCTAGTCTCCTTTATAACTCTAATCTGATAGTGGTAGTGGGGTGATAGATGTCTAGTCTCCTTTATGGCTCTAATCTGATAGAGGTAGTGGGGCGGTATATTTCTAGTCTCCCTTGTGTCTCTAATCTGATAGTGGTAGCGGGGTGGTAGACGTCTTGTCTCTTTTATGGCTCTAATCTGATAGTGGTTTTGTGGTGGTTGATGTCTAGTCTCCTTTGTGGCTCTAATAGGATGGTGGTAGTGGGGTTGTAGATATCTAGTATCCCTTATGACTCTAATCTGATAGTTGTAGTGGGCTGGTAGATGTCTAGTCTCCTTTATAGCTCTAATCTGATAGTGGTAGTGGGGTGGTAGATGTCTAGTCTCGTTTGTGTCACTACTCTGATAGTGGTTGTGGGTTGGTAGATGTCTAGTCTCCTTTATAACTCTAAACTGTTGGTGGTAGTGGGCTGGTAGATGTCTAGTCTCCCTTGTGGCTCTAATCTGATAGTTGTAGTGGGCTGGTAGATGTCTAGTCTCCCTTGTGGCTCTAATCTTATAGTGGTAGTGGGCTGGTAGATGTCTAGTCTCCTTTATAACTCTAATCTGATAGTGGTAGTGGGCTGGTAGATGTCTAGTCTCCCTTATTGCTCTAGTCTCCCTAATGGCTCTAATCTGATAGTGGTTGTGCGTTGGTAGATTTCTAGTCTCCTGTTTGACTCTAATCTGAAAGTGGTAGTGGGGTGGCAGATGCCTACTCTCCCTTATGGCTCTAATCTAATAGTGATAGATGTCTAGTCTCCCTTATGGCTCTAATCTGATAGTGGTAGATGTGGTAGATGTCTAGTCTCCTTTATGGCTCTAATCTGATAGTGGTAGTGGGGCGGTACATTTCTAGTCTCCCTTGTGTCTCTAATCTGATAGTGGTTGTGGGTTGGTAGATGTCTAGTCTCCTTTTATAACTCTAATCTGTTAGTGGTAGTGGGCTGGTAGATGTCTCGTCTCCCTTGTGGCTCTAATCTGATAGTTGTAGTGGGCTGGTAGATGTCTAGTCTCCCTTGTGGCTCTAATCTTATAGTGGTAGTGGGCTGGTAGATGTCTAGTCTCCTTTATAACTCTAATCTGATAGTGGTAGTGGGCTGGTAGATGTCTAGTCTCCCTTATTGCTCTAGTCTCCCTTATTGCTCTAATTTGATATTGGTGGTGGGCTGGTAGATGTCTAGTCTCCCTAATGGCTCTAATTTGATAGTGGTTGTGCGTTGGTAGATTTCTAGTCTCCTGTTTGACTCTAATCTGATAGTGGTAGTGGGGTGGCAGATGCCTACTCTCCCTTATGGCTCTAATCTTATAGTGGTGTGGTAGATGTCTAGTCGCCTTTATGGCTCTAATCTGATAGTGGTAGTGGGCTGGTAGATGTCTAGTCTCCTTTATAACTCTAATCTGATAGTGGTAGCGGGGTGGTAGATGTCTAGCCTCCCTTATGGCTCTAATCTGATAGTGGTAGTGGGCTGGTAGATGTCTAGTCTCCTTTATGGCTCTAATCTGATAGTGGTAGTGGGGTGGTAGATGTCTAGTCTCCCGTATGGCTCTAATCTGATAGTGGTAGATGTGGTAGATGTCTAGTCTCCTTTATGGCTCTAATCTGATAGAGGTAGTGGGGCGGTATATTTCTAGTCTCCCTTGTGTCTCTAATCTGATAGTGGTAGCGGGGTGGTAGATGTCTAGTCTCCTTTATAACTCTAATCTGATAGTGGTAGTGGGGTGGTAGATGTCTAGTCTCCCTAATGGCTCTAATCTCATAGTGGTAGTGGGCTGGTAGATGTCTAGTCTCCCTATTGGCTCTAATCTGATAGTGGTTGTGGGTTGGTAGATGTCTAGTCTCCTTTATAACTCTAATCTGATAGTGGTAGTGGGGTGATAGATGTCTAGTCTCCTTTATGGCTCTAATCTGATAGAGGTAGTGGGGCGGTATATTTCTAGTCTCCCTTGTGTCTCTAATCTGATAGTGGTAGCGAGGTGGTAGATGTCTAGTCTCCTTTATAACTCTAATCTGATAGTGGTAGTGGGGTGGTAGATGTCTAGTCTCCCTAATGGCTCTAATCTCATAGTGGTAGTGGGGTGCTAGATGTCTAGTCTCCCTTATGGCTCTAATATGATAGTGGTAGTGGAGTGGTAGATGTCTAGTCTGCTTTATGGCTCTAATCTGATAGTGGTTTTGTGGTGGTTGATGTCTAGTCTCCTTTATGGCTCTAATCTGATTTTGGTAGATGTGGTAGATGTCTAGTCTCCTTTGTGGCTCTAATATGATGGTGGTAGTGGGGTCGTAGATATCTAGTCTCCCTTATGGCTCTAATCTGATAGTGGTAGTGGTTTGTTAGATTTCTAGTCTCCCTTGTGGCTCTAATTTGATTGTTGTTGTGGGTTGGTAGATGTCTAGTCTCCTTTATGGCTCTAATCTGATAGTGGTAGTGGGCTGGTAGATGTCTAGTCTCCCTTATGGCTCTAATCTGATAGTGGTAGTGGGCTGGTAGATGTCTAGTCTCCCTTATGGCTCTAGACTCCCTTATGGCTCTAATCTGATAGTTGTAGTGGGCTGGTAGAAGTCTAGTCTCCTTTATGGCTCTAATCTGATAGTGGTTTTGTGGTGGTTGATGTCTAGTCTCCTTTATGGCTCTAATCTGATAGTGGTAGTGGGCTGGTAGAAGTCTTGTCTCTTTTTTATGGCTCTAATCTGATAGTGGTTTTGTGGTGGTTGATGTCTAGTCTCCTTTGTGGCTCTAATAGGATGGTGGTAGTGGGGTTGTAGATATCTAGTATCCCTTATGACTCTAATCTGATAGTTGTAGTGGGCTGGTAGATTTCTAGTCTCCTTTATAGCTCTAATCTGATAGTGGTAGTGGGGTGGTAGATGTCTATTCTCGTTTGTGTCACTACTCTGATAGTGGTTGTGGGTTGGTAGATGTCTAGTCTCCTTTATAACTCTAATCTGATGGTGGTAGTGGGCTGGTAGATGTCTAGTCTCCCTTGTGGCTCTAATCTGATAGTTGTAGTGGGCTGGTAGATGTCTAGTCTCCCTTGTGGCTCTAATCTTATAGTGGTAGTGGGCTGGTAGATGTCTAGTCTCCTTTATAACTCTAATCTGATAGTGGTAGTGGGCTGGTAGATGTCTAGTCTCCCTTATTGCTCTACTCTCCCTTATGGCTCTAATCTAATAGTGATAGATGTCTAGTCTCCCTTATGGCTCTAATCTGATAGTGGTAGATGTGGTAGATGTCTAGTCTCCTTTATGGCTCTAATCTGATAGTGGTAGTGGGGCGGTACATTTCTAGTCTCCCTTGTGTCTCTAATCTGATAGTGGTAGCGGGGTGGTAGATGTCTAGTCTCCTTTATAACTCTAATCTGATAGTGGTAGTGGGGTGGTAGATGTAAAAGTCTCCCTATTGGCTCTAATCTCATAGTGGTAGTGGGGTGCTAGATGTCTAGTCTCCCTTATGGCTCTAATCTGATAGTGGTAGTGGGGTGGTAGATGTCTAGTCTCCTTTATGGCTCTAATCTGATATTGGTAGATGTGGTAGATGTCTAGTCTCCTTTATAACTCTAATCTGATAGTGGTAGTGGGGTTGTAGATGTCTAGTCTCCCTAATGGCTCTAATCTGTAGATGTCTAGTCTCCTTAATGGCTCTAATCTGATGGTGGTAGTGGGGTCGTAGATATCTAGTCTCCCTTATGGCTCTAATCTGATAGTGGTAGTGGGCTGGTAGATGTCTAGTCTCCCTTGTGGCTCTAATCTGATAGTGGTAGTGGGGTGGTAGATGTCTAGTCTCCTTTATAACTCTAATCTGAGAGTGGTAGTGGGCTGGTAGATGTCTAGTCTCCCTATTGGCTCTAATCTGATAGTGGTTGTGGGTTGGTAGATGTCTAGTCTCCTTTATAACTCTAATCTGATAGTGGTAGTGGGGTTGTCGATGTCTAGTCTCCTTTATAACTCTAATCTGATAGTGGTAGTGGGGTGGTCGATGTCTAGTCTCCTTTATGGCTCTAATCTGATGGTGGTAGTGGGGTGGTCGATGTCTAGTCTCCTTTATAACTCTAATCTGATAGTGGTAGTGGGGTGGTAGATGTCTAGTCTCCCTTGTGTCTCTAATCTGATAGTGGTTTTGTGGTGGTTGATGTTTAGTCTCCTTTATGGCTCTAATCTGATAGTGGTAGATATGG
Organism: Salvelinus alpinus; assembly: GCF_045679555.1. Lineage (NCBI taxonomy): Eukaryota > Metazoa > Chordata > Actinopteri > Salmoniformes > Salmonidae > Salvelinus > Salvelinus alpinus. The sequence goes on from NC_092109.1 coordinate 50,265,481, forward strand.
TAGATGTCTAGTCTCCTTTGTGGCTCTAATATGATGTTGGTAGTGGGGTCGTAGATATCTAGTCTCCCTTATGTCTCTAATCTTATAGTGGTAGTGAGGTGGTAGATGTCTAGTCTCCCTTGTGGCTCTAATCTGATAGCGGTTGTGGGTTGGTTGATGTCTAGTCTCTTTTATAACTCTAATCTGATATTGGTAGTGGGGTGGTCGATGTCTAGTCTCCCTTATGGCTCTAATCTGATAGTGGTAGTGGTTTGTTAGATTTCTAGTCTCCCTTGTGGCTCTAATTTGATTGTTGTTGTGGGTTGGTAGATGTCTAGTCTCCTTTATGGCTCTAATCTGATAGTGGTAGTGGGCTGGTAGATGTCTAGTCTCCCTTATGGCTCTAATCTGATAGTGGTAGTGGGCTGGTAGATGTCTAGTCTCCCTTATGGCTCTAGACTCCCTTATGGCTCTAATCTGATAGTTGTAGTGGGCTGGTAGAAGTCTAGTCTCCTTTATGGCTCTAATCTGATAGTGGTTTTGTGGTGGTTGATGTCTAGTCTCCTTTATGGCTCTAATCTGATAGTGGTAGTGGGCTGGTAGAAGTCTTGTCTCTTTTATGGCTCTAATCTGATAGTGGTTTTGTGGTGGTTGATGTCTAGTCTCCTTTGTGGCTCTAATAGGATGGTGGTAGTGGGGTTGTAGATATCTAGTATCCCTTATGACTCTAATCTGATAGTTGTAGTGGGCTGGTAGATTTCTAGTCTCCTTTATAGCTCTAATCTGATAGTGGTAGTGGGGTGGTAGATGTCTATTCTCGTTTGTGTCACTACTCTGATAGTGGTTGTGGGTTGGTAGATGTCTAGTCTCCTTTATAACTCTAAACTGTTGGTGGTAGTGGGCTGGTAGATGTCTAGTCTCCCTTGTGGCTCTAATCTGATAGTTGTAGTGGGCTGGTAGATGTCTAGTCTCCCTTGTGGCTCTAATCTTATAGTGGTAGTGGGCTGGTAGATGTCTAGTCTCCTTTATAACTCTAATCTGATAGTGGTAGTGGGCTGGTAGATGTCTAGTCTCCCTTATTGCTCTACTCTCCCTTATGGCTCTAATCTAATAGTGATAGATGTCTAGTCTCCCTTATGGCTCTAATCTGATAGTGGTAGATGTGGTAGATGTCTAGTCTCCTTTATGGCTCTAATCTGATAGTGGTAGTGGGGCGGTACATTTCTAGTCTCCCTTGTGTCTCTAATCTGATAGTGGTAGCGGGGTGGTAGATGTCTAGTCTCCTTTATAACTCTAATCTGATAGTGGTAGTGGGGTGGTAGATGTAAAAGTCTCCCTATTGGCTCTAATCTCATAGTGGTAGTGGGGTGCTAGATGTCTAGTCTCCCTTATGGCTCTAATCTGATAGTGGTAGTGGGGTGGTAGATGTCTAGTCTCCTTTATGGCTCTAATCTGATATTGGTAGATGTGGTAGATGTCTAGTCTCCTTTATAACTCTAATCTGATAGTGGTAGTGGGGTTGTAGATGTCTAGTCTCCCTAATGGCTCTAATCTGTAGATGTCTAGTCTCCCTAATGGCTCTAATCTCCTTTGTGGCTCTAATATGATGGTGGTAGTGGGGTCGTAGATATCTAGTCTCCCTTATGGCTCTAATCTGATAGTGGTAGTGGGCTGGTAGATGTCTAGTCTCCCTTGTGGCTCTAATCTTATAGTGGTAGTGGGCTGGTAGATGTCTAGTCTCCTTTATAACTCTAATCTGAGAGTGGTAGTGGGCTGGTAGATGTCTAGTCTCCCTATTGGCTCTAATCTGATAGTGGTTGTGGGTTGGTAGATGTCTAGTCTCCTTTATAACTCTAATCTGATAGTGGTAGTGGGGTTGTCGATGTCTAGTCTCCTTTATAACTCTAATCTGATAGTGGTAGTGGGGTGGTCGATGTCTAGTCTCCTTTATGGCTCTAATCTGATGGTGGTAGTGGGGTGGTCGATGTCTAGTCTCCTTTATAACTCTAATCTGATAGTGGTAGTGGGGTGGTAGATGTCTAGTCTCCCTTGTGTCTCTAATCTGATAGTGGTTTTGTGGTGGTTGATGTTTAGTCTCCTTTATGGCTCTAATCTGATAGTGGTAGATATGGTAGATGTCTAGTCTCCTTTGTGGCTCTAATATGATGTTGGTAGTGGGGTCGTAGATATCTAGTCTCCCTTATGTCTCTAATCTTATAGTGGTAGTGAGGTGGTAGATGTCTAGTCTCCCTTGTGGCTCTAATCTGATAGCGGTTGTGGGTTGGTTGATGTCTAGTCTCTTTTATAACTCTAATCTGATATTGGTAGTGGGGTGGTCGATGTCTAGTCTCCTTTATGGCTCTAATCTGATGGTGGTAGTGGGGTGGTCGATGTCTAGTCTCCTTTATAACTCTAATCTGATAGTGGTAGTGGGGTGGTAGATGTCTAGTCTCCCTTGTGTCTCTAATCTGATAGTGGTTTTGTGGTGGTTGACATCTAGTCTCCTTTATGGCTCTAATCTGATAGTGGTAGATATGGTAGATGTCTAGTCTCCTTTGTGGCTCTAATATGATGGTGGTAGTGGGGTCGTAGATATCTAGTCTCCCTTATGGCTCTAATCTGATAGTGGTAGTGGGTTGGTAGTTTTCTAGTCTCCCTTGTGGCTCTATTTTGATTGTGGTTGTGGGTTGGTAGATGTCTAGTCTCCTTTATGGCTCTAATCTGATAGTGGTAGTGGACTGGTAGATGTCTAGTCTCCCTTATGGCTCTAATCTGATAGTGGTAGTGGGCTGGTAGATGTCTAGTCTCCCTTATGGCTCTAGACTCCCTTATGGCTCTAATCTGATAGTTGTAGTGGGCTGGTAGAAGTCTAGTCTCCTTTATGGCTCTAATCTGACAGAGGTTTTGTGGTGGTTGATGTCTAGTCTCCTTTATGGCTCTAATCTGATAGTGGTAGTGGGCTGGTAGAAGTCTAGTCTCCTTTATGGCTCTAATCTGATAGTGGTTTTGTGGTGGTTGATGTCTAGTCTCCTTTATGGCTCTAATCTGATAGTGGTAGATGTGGTAGATGTCTAGTCTCCTTTGTGGCTCTAATATGATGGTGGTAGTGGGGTTGTAGATATCTAGTATCCCTTATGACTTTAATCTGATAGTTGTAGTGGGCTGGTAGATGTCTAGTCTCCTTTATAGCTCTAATCTGATAGTGGTTGTGGGTTGGTAGATGTCTAGTCTCCTTTTATAACTCTAATCTGTTAGTGGTAGTGGGCTGGTAGATGTCTCGTCTCCCTTGTGGCTCTAATCTGATAGTTGTAGTGGGCTGGTAGATGTCTAGTCTCCCTTGTGGCTCTAATCTTATAGTGGTAGTGGGCTGGTAGATGTCTAGTCTCCTTTATAACTCTAATCTGATAGTGGTAGTGGGGTGGTAGATGTCTAGTCTCCCTTGTGTCTCTAATCTGATAGTGGTTTTGTGGTGGTTGATGTCTAGTCTCCTTTATGGCTCTAATCTGATGGTGGTAGTGGGGTGGTCGATGTCTAGTCTCCCTTGTGTCTCTAATCTGATAGTGGTTTTGTGGTGGTTGACGTCTAGTCTCCTTTATGGCTCTATTCTGATAGTGGTAGATATGGTAGATGTCTAGTCTCCTTTGTGGTTCTAATATGACGGTGGTAGTGGGGTCGTAGATATCTAGTCTCCCTTATGGCTCTAATCTGATAGTGGTAGTGGGTTGGTAGATTTCTAGTCTCCCTTGTGGCTCTAATTTGATTGTGGTTGTGGGTTGGTAGATGTCTAGTCTCCTTTATGGCTCTAATCTGATAGTGGTAGTGGGCTGGTAGAAGTCTAGTCTCCTTTATGGCTCTAATCTGATAGTGGTAGATGTGGTAGATGTCTAGTCTCCTTTGTGGCTCTAATATGATGGTGGTAGTGGGGTTGTAGATATCTAGTATCCCTTATGACTCTAATCTGATAGTTGTAGTGGGCTGGTAGATGTCTAGTCTCCTTTATAGCTCTAATCTGATAGTGGTAGTGGGGTGGTAGATGTCTAGTCTCGCTTGTGTCACTATTCTGATAGTGGTTGTGGGTTGGTAGATGTCTAGTCTCCTTTATAACTCTAATCTGTTAGTGGTAGTGGGCTGGTATATGTCTAGTCTCGCTTGTGTCACTATTCTGATAGTGGTTGTGGGTTGGTAGATGTCTAGTCTCCTTTATAACTCTAATCTGATAGTTGTACTGGGCTGGTAGATGTCTTGTCTCCCTTGTGGCTCTAATCTTATAGTGGTAGTGGGCTGGTAGATGTCTAGTCTCCTTTATAACTCTAATCTGATAGTGGTAGTGAGCTGGTAGATGTCTAGTCTCCCTAATGGCTCTAATCTGATAGTGGTTGTGGGTTGGTAGATGTCTAGTCTCCTTTATAACTCTAATCTGATAGTGGTAGTGGGGTGGTAGATGTCTAGTCTCCTTTATGGCTTTAATCTGATAGTGGTTTTGTGGTGGTTGATGTCTAGTCTCCTTTATGGCTCTAATCTGATATTGGTAGATGTGGTAGATGTCTAGTCTCCTTTATATCTCTAATCTGATAGTGGTAGTGGGGTGGTAGATGTCTAGTCTCCCTAATGGCTCTAATCTGTAGATGTCTAGTCTCCCTAATGGCTCTAATCTCCTTTGTGGCTCTAATATGATGGTGGTAGTGGGGTCGTAGATATCTATTCTCCCCTATGGCTCTAATCTGATAGTGGTAGTGGGCTGATAGATGTCTATTCTCCCTTGTGGCTCTAATCTTATAGTGGTAGTGGGCTGGTAGATGTCTAGTCTCCCTATTGGCTCTAATCTGATAGCGGTTGTGGGTTGGTTGATGTCTAGTCTCCTTTATAACTCTAATCTGATAGTGGTAGTGGGGTGGTAGATGTCTAGTCTCCCTTGTGTCTCTAATCTGATAGTGGTTTTGTGGTGGTTGATGTCTAGTCTCCTTTATGGCTCTAATCTGATGGTGGTAGTGGGGTGGTCGATGTCTAGTCTCCTTTATAACTCTAATCTGATAGTGGTAGTGGGGTGGTAGATGTCTAGTCTCCCTTGTGTCTCTAATCTGATAGTGGTTTTGTGGTGGTTGACGTCTAGTCTCCTTTATGGCTCTAATCTGATAGTGGTAGATATGGTAGATGTCTAGTCTCCTTTGTGGTTCTAATATGACGGTGGTAGTGGGGTCGTAGATATCTAGTCTCCCTTATGGCTCTAATCTGATAGTGGTAGTGGGTTGGTAGATTTCTAGTCTCCCTTGTGGCTCTAATTTGATTGTGGTTGTGGGTTGGTAGATGTCTAGTCTCCTTTATGGCTCTAATCTGATAGTGGTAGTGGGCTGGTAGATGTCTAGTCTCCCTTATGGCTCTAGACTCCCTAATGGCTCTAATCTCATAGTTGTAGTGGGCTGGTAGAAGTCTAGTCTCCTTTATGGCTCTAATCTGATAGAGGTGTTGTGGTGGTTGATGTGTAGTCTCCTTTATGGCTCTAATCTGATAGTGGTAGTGGGCTGGTAGAAGTCTAGTCTCCTTTATGGCTCTAATCTGATAGTGGTAGATGTGGTAGATGTCTAGTCTCCTTTGTGGCTCTAATATGATGGTGGTAGTGGGGTTGTAGATATCTAGTCTCCTTTATAACTCTAATCTGATAGTGGTAGTGGGGTGGTAGATGTCTAGTCTCCCTTGTGTCTCTAATCTGATAGTGTTTTTGTGGTGGTTGACATCTAGTCTCCTTTATGGCTCTATTCTGATAGTGGTAGATATGGTAGATGTCTAGTCTCCTTTGTGGCTCTAATATGATGGTGGTAGTGGGGTCGTAGATATCTAGTCTCCCTTATGGCTCTAATCTGATAGTGGTAGTGGGTTGGTAGATTTCTAGTCTCCCTTGTGGCTCTATTTTGATTGTGGTTGTGGGTTGGTAGATGTCTAGTCTCCTTTATGGCTCTAATCTGATAGTGGTAGTGGACTGGTAGATGTCTAGTCTCCCTTATGGCTCTAATCTGATAGTGGTAGTGGGCTGGTAGATGTCTAGTCTCCCTTATGGCTCTAGACTCCCTTATGGCTCTAATCTGATAGTTCTAGTGGGCTGGTAGAAGTCTAGTCTCCTTTATGGCTCTAATCTGACAGAGGTTTTGTGGTGGTTGATGTCTAGTCAACTTTATGGCTCTCATCTGATAGTGGTAGTGGGCTGGTAGAAGTCTAGTCTCCTTTATGGCTCTAATCTGATAGTGGTTTTGTGGTGGTTGATGTCTAGTCTCCTTTATGGCTCTAATCTGATAGTGGTAGATGTGGTAGATGTCTAGTCTCCTTTGTGGCTCTAATATTATGGTGGTAGTGGGGTTGTAGATATCTAGTATCCCTTATGACTTTAATCTGATAGTTGTAGTGGGCTGGTAGATGTCTAGTCTCCTTTATAGCTCTAATCTGATAGTGGTAGTGGGGTGGTAGATGTCTAGTCTCCCTTATGGCTCTAATCTGATAGTGGTAGATGTGGTAGATGTCTAGTCTCCTTTATGGCTCTAATCTGATAGTGGTAGTGGGGTGGTAGATGTCTAGTCTCCCTTATGGCTCTAATCTGATAGTGGTAGCGGGGTGGTAGATGTCTAGCCTCCCTTATGGCTCTAATCTGATAGTGGTAGTGGGCTGGTAGATGTCTAGTCTCCTTTATGGCTCTAATCTGATAGTGGTAGTGGGGTGGTAGATGTCTAGTCTCCCTTGTGTCTCTAATCTGATAGTGGTAGCGGGGTGGTAGATGTCTAGTCTCCTTTATAACTCTAATCTGATAGTGGTAGTGGGTTGGTAGATGTCTAGTCTCCCTTATGGCTCTAATCTGATAGTGGTAGTGGGGTGGTAGATGTCTAGTCTCCCTAATGGCTCTAATCTCATAGTGGTAGTGGGGTGCTAGATGTCTAGTCTCCCTTATGGCTCTAATCTGATAGTGGTGGTAGATGTCTAGTCTCCTTTATGGCTCTAATCTGATAGTGGTTTTGTGGTGGTTGATGTCTAGTCTCCTTTATGGCTCTAATCTGATATTGGTAGATGTGGTAGATGTCTAGTCTCCTTTATATCTCTAATCTGATAGTGGTAGTGGGGTGGTAGATGTCTAGTCTCCCTTATGGCTCTAATCTGATAGTGGTAGTGGGTTGGTAGATTTCTAGTCTCCCTTGTGGCTCTATTTTGATTGTGGTTGTGGGTTGGTAGATATCTAGTCTCCTTTATGGCTCTAATCTGATAGTGGTAGTGGACTGGTAGATGTCTAGTCTCCCTTATGGCTCTAATCTGATAGTGGTAGTGGGCTGGTAGATGTCTAGTCTCCCTTATGGCTCTAGACTCCCTTATGGCTCTAATCTGATAGTTCTAGTGGGCTGGTAGAAGTCTAGTCTCCTTTATGGCTCTAATCTGACAGAGGTTTTGTGGTGGTTGATGTCTAGTCAACTTTATGGCTCTAATCTGATAGTGGTAGTGGGCTGGTAGAAGTCTAGTCTCCTTTATGGCTCTAATCTGATAGTGGTTTTGTGGTGGTTGATGTCTAGTCTCCTTTATGGCTCTAATCTGATAGTGGTAGATGTGGTAGATGTCTAGTCTCCTTTGTGGCTCTAATATGATGGTGGTAGTGGGGTTGTAGATATCTAGTATCCCTTATGACTTTAATCTGATAGTTGTAGTGGGCTGGTAGATGTCTAGTCTCCTTTATAGCTCTAATCTGATAGTGGTAGTGGGGTGGTAGATGTCTAGTCTCGCTTGTGTCACTATTCTGATAGTGGTTGTGGGTTGGTAGATGTCTAGTCTCCTTTTATAACTCTAATCTGTTAGTGGTAGTGGGCTGGTAGATGTCTCGTCTCCCTTGTGGCTCTAATCTGATAGTTGTAGTGGGCTGGTAGATGTCTAGTCTCCCTTGTGGCTCTAATCTTATAGTGGTAGTGGGCTGGTAGATGTCTAGTCTCCTTTATAACTCTAATAATCTGATAGTGGTAGTGGGCTGGTAGATGTCTAGTCTCCCTTATTGCTCTAGTCTCCCTTATGGCTCTAATTTGATATTGGTGGTGGGCTGGTAGATGTCTAGTCTCCCTAATGGCTCTAATCTGATAGTGGTTGTGCGTTGGTAGATTTCTAGTCTCCTGTTTGACTCTAATCTGATAGTGGTAGTGGGGTGGCAGATGCCTACTCTCCCTTATGGCTCTAATCTAATAGTGGTGTGGTAGATGTCTAGTCGCCTTTATGGCTCTAATCTGATAGTGGTAGTGGGCTGGTAGATGTCTAGTCTCCTTTATAACTCTAATCTGATAGTGGTAGCGGGGTGGTAGATGTCTAGCCTCCCTTATGGCTCTAATCTGATAGTGGTAGTGGGGTGGTAGATGTCTAGTCTCCTTTATGGCTCTAATCTGATAGTGGTAGTGGGGTGGTAGATGTCTAGTCTCCCTTATGGCTCTAATCTGATAGTGGTAGTGGGCTGGTAGATGTCTAGTCTCCTTTATGGCTCTAATCTGATAGTGGTAGTGGGGTGGTGGATGTCTAGTCTCCCTTATGGCTCTAATCTGATAGTGGTAGCGGGGTGGTAGATGTCTAGCCTCCCTTATGGCTCTAATCTGATAGTGGTAGTGGGGTGGTAGATGTCTAGTCTCCTTTATGGCTCTAATCTGATAGTGGTAGTGGGGTGGTAGATGTCTAGTCTCCCTTGTGTCTCTAATCTGATAGTGGTAGCGGGGTGGTAGATGTCTAGTCTCCTTTATAACTCTAATCTGATAGTGGTAGTGGGTTGGTAGATGTCTAGTCTCCCTTATGGCTCTAATCTGATAGTGGTAGTGGGTTGGTAGATGTCTAGTCTCCCTAATGGCTCTAATCTCATAGTGGTAGTGGGGTGCTAGATGTCTAGTCTCCCTTATGGCTCTAATCTGATAGTGGTAGTGGGGTGGTAGATGTCTAGTCTCCTTTATGGCTCTAATCTGATAGTGGTTTTGTGGTGGTTGATGTCTAGTCTCCTTTATGGCTCTAATCTGATATTGGTAGATGTGGTAGATGTCTAGTCTCCTTTATATCTCTAATCTGATAGTGGTAGTGGGGTGGTAGATGTCTAGTCTCCCTAATGGCTCTAATCTGTAGATGTCTAGTCTCCCTAATGGCTCTAATCTCCTTTGTGGCTCTAATATGATGGTGGTAGTGGGGTCGTAGATATCTAGTCTCCCCTATGGCTCTAATCTGATAGTGGTAGTGGGCTGGTAGATGTCTAGTCTCCCTATTGGCTCTAATCTGATAGCGGTTGTGGGTTGGTTGATGTCTAGTCTCCTTTATAACTCTAATCTGATAGTGGTAGTGGGGTGGTAGATGTCTAGTCTCCCTTGTGTCTCTAATCTGATAGTGGTTTTGTGGTGGTTGATGTCTAGTCTCCTTTATGGCTCTAATCTGATGGTGATAGTGGGGTGGTCGATGTCTAGTCTCCTTTATAACTCTAATCTGATAGTGGTAGTGGGGTGGTAGATGTCTAGTCTCCCTTGTGTCTCTAATCTGATAGTGGTTTTGTGGTGGTTGACGTCTAGTCTCCTTTATGGCTCTAATCTGATAGTGGTAGATATGGTAGATGTCTAGTCTCCTTTGTGGTTCTAATATGACGGTGGTAGTGGGGTCGTAGATATCTAGTCTCCCTTATGGCTCTAATCTGATAGTGGTAGTGGGTTGGTAGATTTCTAGTCTCCCTTGTGGCTCTAATTTGATTGTGGTTGTGGGTTGGTAGATGTCTACTCTCCTTTATGGCTCTAATCTGATAGTGGTAGTGGGCTGGTAGATGTCTAGTCTCCCTTATGGCTCTAGACTCCCTAATGGCTCTAATCTCATAGTTGTAGTGGGCTGGTAGAAGTCTAGTCTCCTTTATGGCTCTAATCTGCTAGAGGTTTTGTGGTGGTTGATGTGTAGTCTCCTTTATGGCTCTAATCTGATAGTGGTAGTGGGCTGGTAGAAGTCTAGTCTCCTTTATGGCTCTAATCTGATAGTGGTAGATGTGGTAGATGTCTAGTCTCCTTTGTGGCTCTAATATGATGGTGGTAGTGGGGTTGTAGATATCTAGTATCCCTTATGACTCTAATCTGATAGTTGTAGTGGGCTGGTAGATGTCTAGTCTCCTTTATAGCTCTAATCTGATAGTGGTAGTGGGGTGGTAGATGTCTAGTCTCGCTTGTGTCACTATTCTGATAGTGGTTGTGGGTTGGTAGATGTCTAGTCTCCTTTATAACTCTAATCTGTTAGTGGTAGTGGTAGTGGGCTGGTATATGTCTAGTCTCGCTTGTGTCACTATTCTGATAGTGGTTGTGGGTTGGTAGATGTCTAGTCTCCTTTATAACTATAATCTGATAGTTGTACTGGGCTGGTAGATGTCTTGTCTCCCTTGTGGCTCTAATCTTATAGTGGTAGTGGGCTGGTAGATGTCTAGTCTCCTTTATAACTCTAATCTGATAGTGGTAGTGAGCTGGTAGATGTCTAGTCTCCCTAATGGCTCTAATCTGATAGTGGTTGTGGGTTGGTAGATGTCTAGTCTCCTTTATAACTCTAATCTGATAGTGGTAGTGGGGTGGTCGATGTCTAGTCTCCTTTATAACTCTAATCTGATAGTGGTAGTGGGGTGGTCGATGTCTAGTCTCCTTTATAACTCTAATCTGATAGTGGTAGTGGGGTGGTAGATGTCTAGTCTCCTTTATGGCTTTAATCTGATAGTGGTTTTGTGGTGGTTGATGTCTAGTCTCCTTTATGGCTCTAATCTGATATTGGTAGATGTGGTAGATGTCTAGTCTCCTTTATAACTCTAATCTGATAGTGGTAGTGGGGTGGTAGATGTCTAGTCTCCCTAATGGCTCTAATCTGTAGATGTCTAGTCTCCCTAATGGCTCTAATCTCCTTTGTGGCTCTAATATGATGGTGGTAGTGGGGTCGTAGATATCTAGTCTCCCCTATGGCTCTAATCTGATAGTGGTAGTGGGCTGATAGATGTCTATTCTCCCTTGTGGCTCTAATCTTATAGTGGTAGTGGGCTGGTAGATGTCTAGTCTCCCTATTGGCTCTAATCTGATAGCGGTTGTGGGTTGGTTGATGTCTAGTCTCCTTTATAACTCTAATCTGATAGTGGTAGTGGGGTGGTAGATGTCTAGTCTCCCTTGTGTCTCTAATCTGATAGTGGTTTTGTGGTGGTTGACGTCTAGTCTCCTTTATGGCTCTAATCTGATGGTGGTAGTGGGGTGGTCGATGTCTAGTCTCCTTTATAACTCTAATCTGATAGTGGTAGTGGGGTGGTAGATGTCTAGTCTCCCTTGTGTCTCTAATCTGATAGTGGTTTTGTGGTGGTTGAGGTCTAGTCTCCTTTATGTCTCTAATCTGATAGTGGTAGATATGGTAGATGTCTAGTCTCCTTTGTGGTTCTAATATGACGGTGGTAGTGGGGTCGTAGATATCTAGTCTCCCTTATGGCTCTAATCTGATAGTGGTAGTGGGTTGGTAGATTTCTAGTCTCCCTTGTGGCTCTAATTTGATTGTGGTTGTGGGTTGGTAGATGTCTAGTCTCCTTTATGGCTCTAATCTGATAGTGGTAGTGAGCTGGTAGATGTCTAGTCTCCCTAATGGCTCTAAGCCGATAGTGGTTGTGGGTTGGTAGATGTCTAGTCTCCTTTATAACTCTAATCTGATAGCAGTAGTGGGGTGGTCGATGTCTAGTCTCCTTTATAACTCTAATCTGATAGTGGTAGTGGGGTGGTCGATGTCTAGTCTCCTTTATAACTCTAATCTGATAGTGGTAGTGGGGTGGTAGATGTCTAGTCTCCTTTATGGCTTTAATCTGATAGTGGTTTTGTGGTGGTTGATGTCTAGTCTCCTTTATGGCTCTAATCTGATATTGGTAGATGTGGTAGATGTCTAGTCTCCTTTATATCTCTAATCTGATAGTGGTAGTGGGGTGGTAGATGTCTAGTCTCCTTTATAACTCTAATAATCTGATAGTGGTAGTGGGCTGGTAGATGTCTAGTCTCCCTTATTGCTCTAGTCTCCCTTATTGCTCTAATTTGATATTGGTGGTGGGCTGGTAGATGTCTAGTCTCCCTAATGGCTCTAATTTGATAGTGGTTGTGCGTTGGTAGATTTCTAGTCTCCTGTTTGACTCTAATCTGATAGTGGTAGTGGGGTGGCAGATGCCTACTCTCCCTTATGGCTCTAATCTAATAGTGGTGTGGTAGATGTCTAGTCGCCTTTATGGCTCTAATCTGATAGTGGTAGTGGGCTGGTAGATGTCTAGTCTCCTTTATAACTCTAATCTGATAGTGGTAGCGGGGTGGTAGATGTCTAGCCTCCCTTATGGCTCTAATCTGATAGTGGTAGTGGGCTGGTAGATGTCTAGTCTCCTTTATGGCTCTAATCTGATAGTGGTAGTGGGGTGGTAGATGTCTAGTCTCCCTTATGGCTCTAATCTGATAGTGGTAGATGTGGTAGATGTCTAGTCTCCTTTATGGCTCTAATCTGATAGTGGTAGTGGGCTGGTAGATGTCTAGTCTCCCTTATGGCTCTAATCTGATAGTGGTAGCGGGGTGGTAGATGTCTAGCCTCCCTTATGGCTCTAATCTGATAGTGGTAGTGGGCTGGTAGATGTCTAGTCTCCTTTATGGCTCTAATCTGATAGTGGTAGTGGGGTGGTAGATGTCTAGTCTCCCTTGTGTCTCTAATCTGATAGTGGTAGCGGGGTGGTAGATGTCTAGTCTCCTTTATAACTCTAATCTGATAGTGGTAGTGGGTTGGTAGATGTCTAGTCTCCCTTATGGCTCTAATCTGATAGTGGTAGCGGGGTGGTAGATGTCTAGTCTCCCTAATGGCTCTAATCTCATAGTGGTAGTGGGGTGCTAGATGTCTAGTCTCCCTTATGGCTCTAATCTGATAGTGGTGGTAGATGTCTAGTCTCCTTTATGGCTCTAATCTGATAGTGGTTTTGTGGTGGTTGATGTCTAGTCTCCTTTATGGCTCTAATCTGATATTGGTAGATGTGGTAGATGTCTAGTCTCCTTTGTGGCTCTAATATGATGGTGGTAGTGGGGTTGTAGATATCTAGTATCCCTTATGACTCTAATCTGATAGTTGTAGTGGGCTGGTAGATGTCTAGTCTCCTTTATAGCTCTAATCTGATAGTGGTAGTGGGGTGGTAGATGTCTAGTCTCGCTTGTGTCACTATTCTGATAGTGGTTGTGGGTTGGTAGATGTCTAGTCTCCTTTATAACTCTAATCTGTTAGTGGTAGTGGGCTGGTATATGTCTAGTCTCGCTTGTGTCACTATTCTGATAGTGGTTGTGGGTTGGTAGATGTCTAGTCTCCTTTATAACTATAATCTGATAGTTGTACTGGGCTGGTAGATGTCTTGTCTCCCTTGTGGCTCTAATCTTATAGTGGTAGTGGGCTGGTAGATGTCTAGTCTCCTTTATAACTCTAATCTGATAGTGGTAGTGAGCTGGTAGATGTCTAGTCTCCCTAATGGCTCTAAGCTGATAGTGGTTGTGGGTTGGTAGATGTCTAGTCTCCTTTATAACTCTAATCTGATAGCAGTAGTGGGGTGGTCGATGTCTAGTCTCCTTTATGGCTTTAATCTGATAGTGGTTTTGTGGTGGTTGATGTCTAGTCTCCTTTATGGCTCTAATCTGATATTGGTAGATGTGGTAGATGTCTAGTCTCCTTTATATCTCTAATCTGATAGTGGTAGTGGGGTGGTAGATGTCTAGTCTCCCTAATGGCTCTAATCTGTAGATGTCTAGTCTCCCTAATGGCTCTAATCTCCTTTGTGGCTCTAATATGATGGTGGTAGTGGGGTCGTAGATATCTAGTCTCCCCTATGGCTCTAATCTGATAGTGGTAGTGGGCTGATAGATGTCTATTCTCCCTTGTGGCTCTAATCTTATAGTGGTAGTGGGCTGGTAGATGTCTAGTCTCCTTTATGGCTCTAATCTGATGGTGGTAGTGGGGTGGTCGATGTCTAGTCTCCTTTATAACTCTAATCTGATAGTGGTAGTGGGGTGGTAGATGTCTAGTCTCCCTTGTGTCTCTAATCTGATAGTGGTTTTGTGGTGGTTGACGTCTAGTCTCCTTTATGGCTCTAATCTGATAGTGGTAGATATGGTAGATGTCTAGTCTCCTTTGTGGTTCTAATATGATGGTGGTAGTGGGGTCGTAGATATTTAGTCTCCCTTATGGCTCTAATCTGATAGTGGTAGTGGGTTGGTAGATTTCTAGTCTCCCTTGTGGCTCTAATTTGATTGTGGTTGTGGGTTGGTAGATGTCTAGTCTCCTTTATGGCTCTAATCTGATAGTGGTAGTGAGCTGGTAGATGTCTAGTCTCCCTAATGGCTCTAAGCCGATAGTGGTTGTGGGTTGGTAGATGTCTAGTCTCCTTTATAACTCTAATCTGATAGCAGTAGTGGGGTGGTCGATGTCTAGTCTCCTTTATAACTCTAATCTGATAGTGGTAGTGGGGTGGTAGATGTCTAGTCTCCTTTATGGCTCTAATCTGATAGTGGTAGTGGGGTGGTAGATGTCTAGTCTCCTTTATGGCTTTAATCTGATAGTGGTTTTGTGGTGGTTGATGTCTAGTCTCCTTTATGGCTCTAATCTGATATTGGTAGATGTGGTAGATGTCTAGTCTCCTTTATATCTCTAATCTGATAGTGGTAGTGGGGTGGTAGATGTCTAGTCTCCTTTATAACTCTAATCTGATAGTGGTAGTGGGCTGGTAGATGTCTAGTCTCCCTTATTGCTCTAGTCTCCCTTATGGCTCTAATTTGATATTGGTGGTGGGCTGGTAGATGTCTAGTCTCCCTAATGGCTCTAATTTGATAGTGGTTGTGCGTTGGTAGATTTCTAGTCTCCTGTTTGACTCTAATCTGATAGTGGTAGTGGGGTGGCAGATGCCTACTCTCCCTTATGGCTCTAATCTAATAGTGGTGTGGTAGATGTCTAGTCGCCTTTATGGCTCTAATCTGATAGTGGTAGTGGGCTGGTAGATGTCTAGTCTCCTTTATAACTCTAATCTGATAGTGGTAGCGGGGTGGTAGATGTCTAGCCTCCCTTATGGCTCTAATCTGATAGTGGTAGTGGGCTGGTAGATGTCTAGTCTCCTTTATGGCTCTAATCTGATAGTGGTAGTGGGGTGGTAGATGTCTAGTCTCCCTTATGGCTCTAATCTGATAGTGGTAGATGTGGTAGATGTCTAGTCTCCTTTATGGCTCTAATCTGATAGTGGTAGTGGGGTGGTAGATGTCTAGTCTCCCTTATGGCTCTAATCTGATAGTGGTAGCGGGGTGGTAGATGTCTAGCCTCCCTTATGGCTCTAATCTGATAGTGGTAGTGGGCTGGTAGATGTCTAGTCTCCTTTATGGCTCTAATCTGATAGTGGTAGTGGGGTGGTAGATGTCTAGTCTCCCTTATGTCTCTAATCTGATAGTGGTAGCGGGGTGGTAGATGTCTAGTCTCCTTTATAACTCTAATCTGATAGTGGTAGTGGGTTGGTAGATGTCTAGTCTCCCTTATGGCTCTAATCTGATAGTGGTAGCGGGGTGGTAGATGTCTAGTCTCCCTAATGGCTCTAATCTCATAGTGGTAGTGGGGTGCTAGATGTCTAGTCTCCCTTATGGCTCTAATCTGATAGTGGTGGTAGATGTCTAGTCTCCTTTATGGCTCTAATCTGATAGTGGTTTTGTGGTGGTTGATGTCTAGTCTCCTTTATGGCTCTAATCTGATATTGGTAGATGTGGTAGATGTCTAGTCTCCTTTATATCTCTAATCTGATAGTGGTAGTGGGGTGGTAGATGTCTAGTCTCCTTTATGGCTCTAATCTGATAGTGGTAGTGGGGTGGTAGATTTCTAGTCTCCCTTGTGGCTCTATTTTGATTGTGGTTGTGGGTTGGTAGATGTCTAGTCTCCTTTATGGCTCTAATCTGATAGTGGTAGTGGACTGGTAGATGTCTAGTCTCCCTTATGGCTCTAATCTGATAGTGGTAGTGGGCTGGTAGATGTCTAGTCTCCCTTATGGCTCTAGACTCCCTTATGGCTCTAATCTGATAGTTCTAGTGGGCTGGTAGAAGTCTAGTCTCCTTTATGGCTCTAATCTGACAGAGGTTTTGTGGTGGTTGATGTCTAGTCAACTTTATGGCTCTAATCTGATAGTGGTAGTGGGCTGGTAGAAGTCTAGTCTCCTTTATGGCTCTAATCTGATAGTGGTTTTGTGGTGGTTGATGTCTAGTCTCCTTTATGGCTCTAATCTGATAGTGGTAGATGTGGTAGATGTCTAGTCTCCTTTGTGGCTCTAATATGATGGTGGTAGTGGGGTTGTAGATATCTAGTATCCCTTATGACTTTAATCTGATAGTTGTAGTGGGCTGGTAGATGTCTAGTCTCCTTTATAGCTCTAATCTGATAGTGGTAGTGGGGTGGTAGATGTCTAGTCTCGCTTGTGTCACTATTCTGATAGTGGTTGTGGGTTGGTAGATGTCTAGTCTCCTTTTATAACTCTAATCTGTTAGTGGTAGTGGGCTGGTAGATGTCTCGTCTCCCTTGTGGCTCTAATCTGATAGTTGTAGTGGGCTGGTAGATGTCTAGTCTCCCTTGTGGCTCTAATCTTATAGTGGTAGTGGGCTGGTAGATGTCTAGTCTCCTTTATAACTCTAATCTGATAGTGGTAGTGGGCTGGTAGATGTCTAGTCTCCCTTATTGCTCTAGTCTCCCTTATTGCTCTAATTTGATATTGGTGGTGGGCTGGTAGATGTCTAGTCTCCCTAATGGCTCTAATTTGATAGTGGTTGTGCGTTGGTAGATTTCTAGTCTCCTGTTTGACTCTAATCTGATAGTGGTAGTGGGGTGGCAGATGCCTACTCTCCCTTATGGCTCTAATCTAATAGTGGTGTGGTAGATGTCTAGTCGCCTTTATGGCTCTAATCTGATAGTGGTAGTGGGCTGGTAGATGTCTAGTCTCCTTTATAACTCTAATCTGATAGTGGTAGCGGGGTGGTAGATGTCTAGCCTCCCTTATGGCTCTAATCTGATAGTGGTAGTGGGCTGGTAGATGTCTAGTCTCCTTTATGGCTCTAATCTGATAGTAATCTCCTTTGTGGCTCTAATATGATGGTGGTAGTGGGGTCGTAGATATCTAGTCTCCCCTATGGCTCTAATCTGATAGTGGTAGTGGGCTGGTAGATGTCTAGTCTCCCTATTGGCTCTAATCTGATAGCGGTTGTGGGTTGGTTGATGTCTAGTCTCCTTTATAACTCTAATCTGATAGTGGTAGTGGGGTGGTAGATGTCTAGTCTCCCTTGTGTCTCTAATCTGATAGTGGTTTTGTGGTGGTTGATGTCTAGTCTCCTTTATGGCTCTAATCTGATGGTGATAGTGGGGTGGTCGATGTCTAGTCTCCTTTATAACTCTAATCTGATAGTGGTAGTGGGGTGGTAGATGTCTAGTCTCCCTTGTGTCTCTAATCTGATAGTGGTTTTGTGGTGGTTGACGTCTAGTCTCCTTTATGGCTCTAATCTGATAGTGGTAGATATGGTAGATGTCTAGTCTCCTTTGTGGTTCTAATATGACGGTGGTAGTGGGGTCGTAGATATCTAGTCTCCCTTATGGCTCTAATCTGATAGTGGTAGTGGGTTGGTAGATTTCTAGTCTCCCTTGTGGCTCTAATTTGATTGTGGTTGTGGGTTGGTAGATGTCTAGTCTCCTTTATGGCTCTAATCTGATAGTGGTAGTGGGCTGGTAGATGTCTAGTCTCCCTTATGGCTCTAGACTCCCTAATGGCTCTAATCTCATAGTTGTAGTGGGCTGGTAGAAGTCTAGTCTCCTTTATGGCTCTAATCTGCTAGAGGTTTTGTGGTGGTTGATGTGTAGTCTCCTTTATGGCTCTAATCTGATAGTGGTAGTGGGCTGGTAGATGTCTAGTCTCCTTTATGGCTCTAATCTGATAGTGGTAGTGGGGTGGTAGATGTCTAGTCTCCTTTGTGGCTCTAATATGATGGTGGTAGTGGGGTTGTAGATATCTAGTATCCCTTATGACTCTAATCTGATAGTTGTAGTGGGCTGGTAGATGTCTTGTCTCCTTTATAGCTCTAATCTGATAGTGGTAGTGGGGTGGTAGATGTCTAGTCTCGCTTGTGTCACTATTCTGATAGTGGTTGTGGGTTGGTAGATGTCTAGTCTCCTTTATAACTCTAATCTGTTAGTGGTAGTGGGCTGGTATATGTCTAGTCTCGCTTGTGTCACTATTCTGATAGTGGTTGTGGGTTGGTAGATGTCTAGTCTCCTTTATAACTATAATCTGATAGTTGTACTGGGCTGGTAGATGTCTTGTCTCCCTTGTGGCTCTAATCTTATAGTGGTAGTGGGCTGGTAGATGTCTAGTCTCCTTTATAACTCTAATCTGATAGTGGTAGTGAGCTGGTAGATGTCTAGTCTCCCTAATGGCTCTAATCTGATAGTGGTTGTGGGTTGGTAGATGTCTAGTCTCCTTTATAACTCTAATCTGATAGCAGTAGTGGGGTGGTCGATGTCTAGTCTCCTTTATAACTCTAATCTGATAGTGGTAGTGGGGTGGTCGATGTCTAGTCTCCTTTATAACTCTAATCTGATAGTGGTAGTGGGGTGGTAGATGTCTAGTCTCCTTTATGGCTTTAATCTGATAGTGGTTTTGTGGTGGTTGATGTCTAGTCTCCTTTATGGCTCTAATCTGATATTGGTAGATGTGGTAGATGTCTAGTCTCCTTTATATCTCTAATCTGATAGTGGTAGTGGGGTGGTAGATGTCTAGTCTCCCTAATGGCTCTAATCTCCTTTGTGGCTCTAATATGATGGTGGTAGTGGGGTCGTAGATATCTAGTCTCCCCTATGGCTCTAATCTGATAGTGGTAGTGGGCTGATAGATGTCTATTCTCCCTTGTGGCTCTAATCTTATAGTGGTAGTGGGCTGGTAGATGTCTAGTCTCCCTATTGGCTCTAATCTGATAGCGGTTGTGGGTTGGTTGATGTCTAGTCTCCTTTATAACTCTAATCTGATAGTGGTAGTGGGGTGGTAGATGTCTAGTCTCCCTTGTGTCTCTAATCTGATAGTGGTTTTGTGGTGGTTGACGTCTAGTCTCCTTTATGGCTCTAATCTGATGGTGGTAGTGGGGTGGTCGATGTCTAGTCTCCTTTATAACTCTAATCTGATAGTGGTAGTGGGGTGGTAGATGTCTAGTCTCCCTTGTGTCTCTAATCTGATAGTGGTTTTGTGGTGGTTGACGTCTAGTCTCCTTTATGGCTCTAATCTGATAGTGGTAGATATGGTAGATGTCTAGTCTCCTTTGTGGTTCTAATATGACGGTGGTAGTGGGGTCGTAGATATTTAGTCTCCCTTATGGCTCTAATCTGATAGTGGTAGTGGGTTGGTAGATTTCTAGTCTCCCTTGTGGCTCTAATTTGATTGTGGTTGTGGGTTGGTAGATGTCTAGTCTCCTTTATGGCTCTAATCTGATAGTGGTAGTGAGCTGGTAGATGTCTAGTCTCCCTAATGGCTCTAAGCTGATAGTGGTTGTGGGTTGGTAGATGTCTAGTCTCCTTTATAACTCTAATCTGATAGCAGTAGTGGGGTGGTCGATGTCTAGTCTCCTTTATAACTCTAATCTGATAGTGGTAGTGGGGTGGTCGATGTCTAGTCTCCTTTATAACTCTAATCTGATAGTGGTAGTGGGGTGGTAGATGTCTAGTCTCCTTTATGGCTTTAATCTGATAGTGGTTTTGTGGTGGTTGATGTCTAGTCTCCTTTATGGCTCTAATCTGATATTGGTAGATGTGGTAGATGTCTAGTCTCCTTTATATCTCTAATCTGATAGTGGTAGTGGGGTGGTAGATGTCTAGTCTCCCTAATGGCTCTAATCTGTAGATGTCTAGTCTCCCTAATGGCTCTAATCTCCTTTGTGGCTCTAATATGATGGTGGTAGTGGGGTCGTAGATATCTAGTCTCCCCTATGGCTCTAATCTGATAGTGGTAGTGGGCTGATAGATGTCTATTCTCCCTTGTGGCTCTAATCTTATAGTGGTAGTGGGCTGGTAGATGTCTAGTCTCCCTATTGGCTCTAATCTGATAGCGGTTGTGGGTTGGTTGATGTCTAGTCTCCTTTATAACTCTAATCTGATAGTGGTAGTGGGGTGGTAGATGTCTAGTCTCCCTTGTGTCTCTAATCTGATAGTGGTTTTGTGGTGGTTGACGTCTAGTCTCCTTTATGGCTCTAATCTGATGGTGGTAGTGGGGTGGTCGATGTCTAGTCTCCTTTATAACTCTAATCTGATAGTGGTAGTGGGGTGGTAGATGTCTAGTCTCCCTTGTGTCTCTAATCTGATAGTGGTTTTGTGGTGGTTGACGTCTAGTCTCCTTTATGGCTCTAATCTGATAGTGGTAGATATGGTAGATGTCTAGTCTCCTTTGTGGTTCTAATATGACGGTGGTAGTGGGGTCGTAGATATCTAGTCTCCCCTATGGCTCTAATCTGATAGTGGTAGTGGGCTGATAGATGTCTATTCTCCCTTGTGGCTCTAATCTTATAGTGGTAGTGGGCTGGTAGATGTCTAGTCTCCCTATTGGCTCTAATCTGATAGCGGTTGTGGGTTGGTTGATGTCTAGTCTCCTTTATAACTCTAATCTGATAGTGGTAGTGGGGTGGTAGATGTCTAGTCTCCCTTGTGTCTCTAATCTGATAGTGGTTTTGTGGTGGTTGACGTCTAGTCTCCTTTATGGCTCTAATCTGATAGTGGTAGATATGGTAGATGTCTAGTCTCCTTTGTGGTTCTAATATGACGGTGGTAGTGGGGTCGTAGATATCTAGTCTCCCTTATGGCTCTAATCTGATAGTGGTAGTGGGTTGGTAGATTTCTAGTCTCCCTTGTGGCTCTAATTTGATTGTGGTTGTGGGTTGGTAGATGTCTAGTCTCCTTTATGGCTCTAATCTGATAGTGGTAGTGGGCTGGTAGATGTCTAGTCTCCCTTATGGCTCTAGACTCCCTAATGGCTCTAATCTCATAGTTGTAGTGGGCTGGTAGAAGTCTAGTCTCCTTTATGGCTCTAATCTGATAGAGGTTTTGTGGTGGTTGATGTGTAGTCTCCTTTATGGCTCTAATCTGATAGTGGTAGTGGGCTGGTAGAAGTCTAGTCTCCTTTATGGCTCTAATCTGATAGTGGTAGATGTGGTAGATGTCTAGTCTCCTTTGTGGCTCTAATATGATGGTGGTAGTGGGGTTGTAGATATCTAGTATCCCTTATGACTCTAATCTGATAGTTGTAGTGGGCTGGTAGATGTCTAGTCTCCTTTATAGCTCTAATCTGATAGTGGTAGTGGGGTGGTTGATGTCTAGTCTCGCTTGTGTCACTATTCTGATAGTGGTTGTGGGTTGGTAGATGTCTAGTCTCCTTTATAACTCTAATCTGTTAGTGGTAGTGGGCTGGTATATGTCTAGTCTCGCTTGTGTCACTATTCTGATAGTGGTTGTGGGTTGGTAGATGTCTAGTCTCCTTTATAACTATAATCTGATAGTTGTACTGGGCTGGTAGATGTCTTGTCTCCCTTGTGGCTCTAATCTTATAGTGGTAGTGGGCTGGTAGATGTCTAGTCTCCTTTATAACTCTAATCTGATAGTGGTAGTGAGCTGGTAGATGTCTAGTCTCCCTAATGGCTCTAATCTGATAGTGGTTGTGGGTTGGTAGATGTCTAGTCTCCTTTATAACTCTAATCTGATAGTAGTAGTGGGGTGGTCGATGTCTAGTCTCCTTTATAACTCTAATCTGATAGTGGTAGTGGGGTGGTAGATGTCTAGTCTCCCTTGTGTCTCTAATCTGATAGTGGTTTTGTGGTGGTTGATGTCTAGTCTCCTTTGTGGCTCTAATATGATGGTGGTAGTGGGGTCGTAGATATCTAGTCTCCCTTATGGCTCTAATCTGATAGTGGTAGTGGGTTGGTATATTTCTAGTCTCCCTAATGGCTCTAATCTTATAGTGGTAGTGAGGTGGTCGATGTCTAGTCTCCCTTGTGGCTCTAATCTGATAGTTGTAGTGGGCTGGTAGATGTCTAGTCTCCCTTGTGGCTCTAATCTTATAGTGGTTGTGGGCTGGTAGATGTCTAGTTTCCTTTATAACTCTAATCTGAGAGTGGTAGTGAGCTGGTAGATGTCTAGTCTCCTTTATAACTCTAATCTGATAGTGGTAGTGGGCTGGTAGATGTCTAGTCTCCCTTATGGCTCTAATCTGATAGTGGTAGTGGGCTGGTAGATGTCTAGTCTCCCTTATGGCTCTAGACTCCCTTATGGCTCTAATCTGATAGTTGTAGTGGGCTGGTAGAAGTCTAGTCTCCTTTATGGCTCTAATCTGATAGTGGTAGTGGGCTGGTAGAAGTCTAGTCTCCTTTATGGCTCTAATCTGATAGTGGTAGATGTGGTAGATGTCTAGTCTCCTTTGTGGCTCTACTATGATGGTGGTAGTGGGGTTGTCGATGTCTAGTCTCCTTTATAACTCTAATCTGATAGTGGTAGTGGGGTGGTAGATGTCTAGTCTCCCTTGTGTCTCTAATCTGATAGTGGTTTTGTGGTGGTTGATGTCTAGTCTCCTTTGTGGCTCTAATATGATGGTGGTAGTGGGGTCGTAGATATCTAGTCTCCCTTATGGCTCTAATCTGATAGTGGTAGTGGGTTGGTATATTTCTAGTCTCCCTTATGGCTCTAATCTTATAGTGGTAGTGAGGTGGTCGATGTCTAGTCTCCCTTGTGGCTAAAATCTGATAGTTGTAGTGGGCTGGTAGACGTCTAGTCTCCCTTGTGGCTCTAATCTTATAGTGGTTTTGTGGTGGTTGACGTCTAGTCTCCTTTATGGCTCTAATCTGATAGTGGTAGATATGGTAGATGTCTAGTCTCCTTTGTGGCTCTAATATGATGGTGGTAGTGGGGTCGTAGATATCTAGTCTCCCTTTGGTAGATTTCTAGTCTCCCTTGTGGCTCTAATCTGATAGTTGTAGTGGGCTGGTAGATGTCTAGTCTCCCTTGTGGCTCTAATCTTATAGTGGTAGTGGGCTGGTAGATGTCTAGTCTCCCTTATGGCTCTAATCTGATAGTGGTAGTGGGCTGGTAGATGTCTCGTCTCCCTTATGGCTCTAGACTCCCTTATGGCTTTAATCTCATAGTTGTAGTGGGCTGGTAGAAGTCTAGTCTCCTTTATGGCTCTAATCTGATAGAGGTTTTGTGGTGGTTGATGTCTAGTCTCCTTTATAACTCTAATCTGATAGTGGTAGCGGGGTGGTAGATGTCTAGTCTCCCTTATGGCTCTAATTTGATATTGGTAGATGTGGTAGATGTCTAGTCTCCTTTATAACTCTAATCTGATAGTGGTAGTGGGGTGATAGATGTCTAGTCTCCCTTATGGCTCTAATCTGATAGTGGTAGATGTGGTAGATGTCTAGTCTCCTTTATGGCTCTAATCTGATATTGGTTTTGTGGTGGTTGATGTCTAGTCTCCTTTATGGCTCTAATCTGATATTGGTAGATGTGGTAGATGTCTAGTCTCCTTTATAACTCTAATCTGATAGTGGTAGTGGGGTGGTCGATGTCTAGTCTCCTTTATGGCTCTAATCTGATGGTGGTAGTGGGGTGGTCGATGTCTAGTCTCCCTTATGGCTCTAGACTCCCTTATGGCTCTAATCTCATAGTTGTAGTGGGCTGGTAGAAGTCTAGTCTCCTTTATGGCTCTAATCTGATAGAGGTTTTGTGGTGGTTGATGTCTAGTCTCCTTTATGGCTCTAATCTGATAGTGGTAGTGGGCTGGTAGAAGTCTAGTCTCCCTAATGGCTCTAATCTAATAGTGGTGTGGTAGATGTCTAGTCTCCTTTATGGCTCTAATCTGATAGTGGTAGTGGGCTGGTAGATGTCTAGTCTCCCTTATGGCTCTAATTTTATAGTGGTAGATGTGGTAGATGTCTAGTCTCCTTTATAATTTTAATCTGATAGTGGTAGTGGGGTGATAGATGTCTAGTCTCCCTTATGGCTCTAATCTGATAGTGGTTTTGTGGTGGTTGATGTCTAGTCTCCTTTATGGCTCTAATCTGATATTGGTAGATGTCTAGTCTCCTTTATGGCTCTAATCTGATGGTGGTAGTGGGGTGGTCGATGTCTAGTCTCCTTTATAACTCTAATCTGATAGTGGTAGTGGGGTGGTAGATGTCTAGTCTAACTTGTGTCTCTAATCTGATAGTGGTTTTGTGGTGGTTGATGTCTAGTCTCCTTTGTGGCTCTAATATGATAGTGGTAGTGGGGTCGTAGATATCTAGTCTCCCGTATGGCTCTAATCTGATAGTGGTAGTGGGTTGGTATATTTCTAGTCTCCCTTATGGCTCTAATCTGATAGTAGTAGTGAGGTGGTCGATGTCTAGTCTCCCTTGTGGCTAAAATCTGATAGTTGTAGTGGGCTGGTAGATGTCTAGTTTCCATTGTGGCTCTAATCTTATAGTGGTTGTGGGCTGGTAGATGTCTAGTCTCCTTTATAACTCTAATCTGATAGTGGTAGTGGGCTGGTAGATGTCTAGTCTCCTTTATGGCTCTAATCTGATAGTTGTAGTGGGGTGGTCGATGTCTAGTCTCCTTTATAACTCTAATCTGATAGTGGTAGTGGGGTGGTAGATGTCTAGTCTCCCTTGTGTCTCTAATCTGATAGTGGTTTTGTGGTGGTTGACATCTAGTCTCCTTTATGGCTCTAATCTGATAGTGGTAGATATGGTAGATGTCTAGTCTCCTTTGTGGCTCTAATATGATGGTGGTAGTGGGGTCGTAGATATCTAGTCTCCCTTATGGCTCTAATCTGATAGTGGTAGTGGGTTGGTAGATTTCTAGTCTCCCTTGTGGCTCTAATTTGATTGTGGTTGTGGGTTGGTAGATTTCTAGTCTGCTGTTTGACTCTAATCTGATAGTGGTAGTGAGGTGGCAGATGCCTACTCCCCCTTGTGTCTCTAATCTGATAGTGGTTTTGTGGTGGTTGATGTCTAGTCTCCTTTATGGCTCTAATCGGATGGTAGTAGTGAGGTGGCAGATGCCTACTCCCCCTTGTGTCTCTAATCCGATAGTGGTTTTGTGGTGGTTGACGTCTAGTCTCCTTTATGGCTCTAATCTGATAGTGGTAGATATGGTAGATGTCTAGTCTCCTTTGTGGCTCTAATATGATGGTGGTAGTGGGGTCGTAGATATCTAGTCTCCCTTATGGCTCTAATCTGATAGTGGTAGTGGGCTGGTAGATGTCTAGTCTCCCTTATGGCTCTAATCTGATAGTGGTAGTGGGCTGGTAGATGTCTAGTCTCCCCTATGGCTCTAGACTCCCTTATGGCTCTATTCTGATAGTGGTAGTGGGCTGGTAGAAGTCTAGTCTCCTTTATGGCTCTAATCTGATAGTGGTTTTGTGGTGGTTGATGTCAAGTCTCCTTTATGGCTCTAATCTGATAGTGGTAGATGTGGTAGATGTCTAGTCTCCTTTGTGGCTCTAATCTGATAGTGGTAGATATGGTAGATGTCTAGTCTCCTTTGTGGCTATAATATGATGGTGGCAGTGGGGTCGTAGATATCTAGTCTCCCTTATGGCTCTAATCTGATAGTGGTAGTGGGTTGGTAGATTTCTAGTCTCCCTTGTGGCTCTAATTTGATTGTGGTTGTGGGTTGGTAGATGTCTAGTCTCCTTTATGGCTCTAATCTGATAGTGGTAGTGGGCTGGTAGATGTCTAGTCTCCCTTATGGCTCTAATCTGATAGTGGTAGTGGGCTGGTAGATGTCTAGTCTCCCTTATGGCTCTAGACTCCCTTATGGCTCTAATCTGATAGTTGTAGTGGGCTGGTAGAAGTCTAGTCTCCTTTATGGCTCTAATCTGATAGTGGTAGTGGGCTGGTAGAAGTCTAGTCTCCTTTATGGCTCTAATCTGATAGTGGTAGATATGGTAGATGTCTAGTCTCCTTTATGGCTCTAATCTGATAGTGGTAGATGTGGTAGATGTCTAGTCTCCTTTGTGGCTCTAATATGATGGTGGTAGTGGGGTTGTAGATATCTAGTATCCCTTATGACTCTAATCTGATAGTTGTAGTGGGCTGGTAGATGTCTAGTCTCCTTTATAGCTCTAATCTGATAGTGGTAGTGGGGTGGTAGATGTCTAGTCTCGCTTGTGTCAATATTCTGATAGTGGTTGTGGGTTGGTAGATGTCTAGTCTCCTTTATAACTCTAATCTGTTAGTGGTAGTGGGCTGGTAGATGTCTAGTCTCTCTTGTGGCTCTAATCTGATAGTAGTAGTGGGCTGGTAGATGTCTAGTCTCCCTTGTGGCTCTAATCTTATAGTGGTAGTGGGCTGGTAGATGTCTAGTCTCCTTTATAACTCTAATCTGATAGTGGTAGTGGGCTGGTAGATGTCTAGTCTCCCTTATTGCTCTAGTTCCCTTATGGCTCTAATTTGATATTGGTGGTGGGCTGGTAGATGTCTAGTCTCCCTAATGGCTCTAATCTGATAGTGGTTGTGCGTTGGTAGATTTCTAGTCTCCTGTTTGACTCTAATCTGATAGTGGTAGTGGGGTGGCAGATGCCTACTCTCCCTTATGGCTCTAATCTAATAGTGGTGTGGTAGATGTCTAGTCTCCTTTATGGCTCTAATCTGATAGTGGTAGTGGGCTGGTAGATGTCTAGTCTCCTTCATAACTCTAATCTGATAGTGGTAGCGGGGTGGTAGATGTCTAGTCTCCCTTTTGGCTCTAATCTGATAGTGGTAGTGGGCTGGTAGATGTCTAGTCTCCTTTATGGCTCTAATCTGATAGTGGTAGTGGGGTGGTAGATGTCTAGTCTCCCTTATGGCTCTAATTTGATAGTGGTAGATGTGGTAGATGTCTAGTCTCCTTTATAACTCTAATCTGATAGTGGTAGTGGGGTGGTAGATGTCTAGTCTCCCTAATGGCTCTAATCTGTAGATGTCTAGTCTCCCTAATGGCTCTAATCTCCTTTGTGGCTCTAATATGATGGTGGTAGTGGGGTCATAGATATCTAGTCTCCCTTATGGCTCTAATCTGATAGTGGTAGTGGGGTGGCAGATGCCTACTCTCCCTTGTGTCTCTAATCTGATAGTGGTTTTGTGGTGGTTGATGTCTAGTCTCCTTTATGGCTCTAATCGGATGGTGGTAGTGGGGTGGTCGATGTCTAGTCTCCCTTGTGTCTCTAATCCGATAGTGGTTTTGTGGTGGTTGACGTCTAGTCTCCTTTATGGCTCTAATCTGATAGTGGTAGATATGGTAGATGTCTAGTCTCCTTTGTGGCTCTAATATGATGGTGGTAGTGGGGTCGTAGATATCTAGTCTCCCTTATGGCTCTAATCTGATAGTGGTAGTGGGCTGGTAGATGTCTTGTCTCCCTTATGGCTCTAATCTGATAGTGGTAGTGGGCTGGTAGATGTCTAGTCTCCCTTATGGCTCTAGACTCCCTTATGGCTCTATTCTGATAGTGGTAGTGGGCTGGTAGAAGTCTAGTCTCCTTTATGGCTCTAATCTGATAGTGGTTTTGTGGTGGTTGATGTCAAGTCTCCTTTATGGCTCTAATCTGATAGTGGTTGATGTGGTAGATGTCTAGTCTCCTTTGTGGCTCTAATCTGATAGTGGTAGATATGGTAGATGTCTAGTCTCCTTTGTGGCTATAATATGATGGTGGTAGTGGGGTCGTAGATATCTAGTCTCCCTTATGGCTCTAATCTGATAGTGGTAGTGGGTTGGTAGATTTCTAGTCTCCCTTGTGGCTCTAATTTGATTGTGGTTGTGGGTTGGTAGATGTCTAGTCTCCTTTATGGCTCTAATCTGATAGTGGTAGTGGGCTGGTAGATGTCTAGTCTCCCTTATGGCTCTAATCTGATAGTGGTAGTGGGCTGGTAGATGTCTAGTCTCCCTTATGGCTCTAGACTCCCTTATGGCTCTAATCTGATAGTTGTAGTGGGCTGGTAGAAGTCTAGTCTCCTTTATGGCTCTAATCTGATAGTGGTAGTGGGCTGGTAGAAGTCTAGTCTCCTTTATGGCTCTAATCTGATAGTGGTAGATATGGTAGATGTCTAGTCTCCTTTATGGCTCTAATCTGATAGTGGTAGATGTGGTAGATGTCTAGTCTCCTTTGTGGCTCTAATATGATGGTGGTAGTGGGGTTGTAGATATCTAGTATCCCTTATGACTCTAATCTGATAGTTGTAGTGGGCTGGTAGATGTCTAGTCTCCTTTATAGCTCTAATCTGATAGTGGTAGTGGGGTGGTAGATGTCTAGTCTCGCTTTTGTCAATATTCTGATAGTGGTTGTGGGTTGGTAGATGTCTAGTTTCCTTTATAACTCTAATCTGTTAGTGGTAGTGGGCTGGTAGATGTCTAGTCTCCCTTGTGGCTCTAATCTGATAGTAGTAGTGGGCTGGTAGATGTCTAGTCTCCCTTGTGGCTCTAATCTTATAGTGGTAGTGGGCTGGTAGATGTCTAGTCTCCTTTATAACTCTAATCTGATAGTGGTAGTGGGCTGGTAGATGTCTAGTCTCCCTTATTGCTCTAGTTCCCTTATGGCTCTAATTTGATATTGGTGGTGGGCTGGTAGATGTCTAGTCTCCCTAATGGCTCTAATCTGATAGTGGTTGTGCGTTGGTAGATTTCTAGTCTCCTGTTTGACTCTAATCTGATAGGTTTAGTGGGGTGGCAGATGCCTACTCTCCCTTATGGCTCTAATCTAATAGTGGTGTGGTAGATGTCTAGTCTCCTTTATGGCTCTAATCTGATAGTGGTAGTGGGCTGGTAGATGTCTAGTCTCCTTTATAACTCTAATCTGATAGTGGTAGCGGGGTGGTAGATGTCTAGTCTCCCTTTTGGCTCTAATCTGATAGTGGTAGTGGGCTGGTAGATGTCTAGTCTCCTTTATGGCTCTAATCTGATAGTGGTAGTGGGGTGGTAGATGTCTAGTCTCCCTTATGGCTCTAATTTGATAGTTGTAGATGTGGTAGATGTCTAGTCTCCTTTATAACTCTAATCTGATAGTGGTAGTGGGGTGGTAGATGTCTAGTCTCCCTAATGGCTCTAATCTGTAGATGTCTAGTCTCCCTAATGGCTCTAATCTCCTTTGTGGCTCTAATATGATGGTGGTAGTGGGGTCGTAGATATCTAGTCTCCCTTATGGCTCTAATCTGATAGTGGTAGTGGGCTGGTAGATGTCTAGTCTCCTTTATGGCTCTAATCTGATAGTGGTAGTGGGGTGGTAGATGTCTAGTCTCCCTTATGGCTCTAATTTGATAGTTGTAGATGTGGTAGATGTCTAGTCTCCTTTATAACTCTAATCTGATGGTGGTAGTGGGGTGGTAGATGTCTAGTCTCCCTAATGGCTCTAATCTGTAGATGTCTAGTCTCCCTAATGGCTCTAATCTCCTTTGTGGCTCTAATATGATAGTGGTAGTGGGGCGGTATATTTCTAGTCTCCCTTGTGTCTCTAATCTGATAGTGGTAGCGGGGTGGTAGATGTCTAGTCTCCTTTATAACTCTAATCTGATAGTGGTAGTGGGGTGGTAGATGTCTAGTCTCCCTAATGGCTCTAATCTCATAGTGGTAGTGGGGTGCTAGATGTCTAGTCTCCCTTATGGCTCTAATCTGATAGTGGTAGTGGAGTGGTAGATGTCTAGTCTGCTTTATGGCTCTAATCTGATAGTGGTTTTGTGGTGGTTGATGTCTAGTCTCCTTTATGGCTCTAATCTGATATTGGTAGATGTGGTAGATGTCTAGTCTCCTTTGTGGCTCTAATATGATGGTGGTAGTGGGGTCGTAGATATCTAGTCTCCCTTATGGCTCTAATCTGATAGTGGTTTTGTGGTGGTTGATGTCTAGTCTCCTTTATGGCTCTAATCTGATATTGGTAGATGTGGTAGATGTCTAGTCTCCTTTGTGGCTCTAATATGATGGTGGTAGTGGGGTCGTAGATTTCTAGTCTCCCTTGTGGCTCTAATTTGATTGTTGTTGTGGGTTGGTAGATGTCTAGTCTCCTTTATGGCTCTAATCTGATAGTGGTTTTGTGGTGGTTGATGTCTAGTCTCCTTTATGGCTCTAATCTGATAGTGGTTTTGTGGTGGTTGATGTCTAGTCTCCTTTGTGGCTCTAATATGATGGTGGTAGTGGGGTTGTAGATATCTAGTATCCCTTATGACTCTAATCTGATAGTTGTAGTGGGCTGGTAGATGTCAAGTCTCCTTTATAGCTCTAATCTGATAGTGGTAGTGGGGTGGTAGATGTCTAGTCTCGTTTGTGTCACTACTCTGATAGTGGTTGTGGGTTGGTAGATGTCTAGTCTCCTTTATAACTCTAATCTGATAGTGGTAGTGGGCTGGTAGATGTCTAGTCTCCCTTATTGCTCTAGTCTCCCTAATGGCTCTAATCTGATAGTGGTTGTGCGTTGGTAGATTTCTAGTCTCCTGTTTGACTCTAATCTGAAAGTGGTAGTGGGGTGGCAGATGCCTACTCTCCCTTATGGCTCTAATCTAATAGTGATAGATGTCTAGTCTCCCTTATGTCTCTAATCTGATAGTGGTAGATGTGGTAGATGTCTAGTCTCCTATATGGCTCTAATCTGATAGTGGTAGTGGGGCGGTATATTTCTAGTCTCCCTTGTGTCTCTAATCTGATAGTGGTAGCGGGGTGGTAGATGTCTAGTCTCCTTTATAACTCTAATCTGATAGTGGTAGTGGGGTGGTAGATGTCTAGTCTCCCTAATGGCTCTAATCTCATAGTGGTAGTGGGGTGCTAGATGTCTAGTCTCCCTTATGGCTCTAATCTGATAGTGGTAGTGGGGTGGTAGATGTCTAGTCTCCTTTATGGCTCTAATCTGATATTGGTAGATGTGGTAGATGTCTAGTCTCCTTTATAACTCTAATCTGATAGTGGTAGTGGGGTGGTAGATGTCTAGTCTCCCTAATGGCTCTAATCTGTAGATGTCTAGTCTCCCTAATGGCTCTAATCTCCTTTGTGGCTCTAATATGATGGTGGTAGTGGGGTCGTAGATATCTAGTCTCCCTTATGGCTCTAATCTGATAGTGGTAGTGGGCTGGTAGATGTCTAGTCTCCCTTGTGGCTCTAATCTTATAGTGGTAGTGGGCTGGTAGATGTCTAGTCTCCTTTATAACTCTAATCTGAGAGTGGTAGTGGGCTGGTAGATGTCTAGTCTCCCTATTGGCTCTAATCTGATAGTGGTTGTGGGTTGGTAGATGTCTAGTCTCCTTTATAACTCTAATCTGATAGTGGTAGTGGGGTTGTCGATGTCTAGTCTCCTTTATAACTCTAATCTGATAGTGGTAGTGGGGTGGTAGATGTCTAGTCTCCCTTGTGTCTCTAATCTTATAGTGGTAGTGAGGTGGTAGATGTCTAGTCTCCCTTGTGGCTCTAATCTGATAGCGGTTGTGGGTTGGTTGATGTCTAGTCTCTTTTATAACTCTAATCTGATATTGGTAGTGGGGTGGTCGATGTCTAGTCTCCTTTATGGCTCTAATCTGATGGTGGTAGTGGGGTGGTCGATGTCTAGTCTCCTTTATAACTCTAATCTGATAGTGGTAGTGGGGTGGTAGATGTCTAGTCTCCCTTGTGTCTCTAATCTGATAGTGGTTTTGTGGTGGTAGATGTCTAGTCTCCTTTATGGCTCTAATCTGATAGTGGTAGATATGGTAGATGTCTAGTCTCCTTTGTGGCTCTAATATGATGGTGGTAGTGGGGTCGTAGATATCTAGTCTCCCTTATGGCTCTAATCTGATAGTGGTAGTGGGTTGGTAGATTTCTAGTCTCCCTTGTGGCTCTATTTTGATTGTGGTTGTGGGTTGGTAGATGTCTAGTCTCCTTTATGGCTCTAATCTGATAGTGGTAGTGGACTGGTAGATGTCTAGTCTCCCTTATGGCTCTAATCTGATAGTGGTAGTGGGCTGGTAGATGTCTAGTCTCCCTTATGGCTCTAGACTCCCTTATGGCTCTAATCTGATAGTTTTAGTGGGCTGGTAGAAGTCTAGTCTCCTTTATGGCTCTAATCTGACAGAGGTTTTGTGGTGGTTGATGTCTAGTCTCCTTTATGGCTCTAATCTGATAGTGGTAGTGGGCTGGTAGAAGTCTAGTCTCCTTTATGGCTCTAATCTGATAGTGGTAGATGTGGTAGATGTCTAGTCTCCTTTGTGGCTCTAATATGATGGTGGTAGTGGGGTTGTAGATATCTAGTATCCCTTATGACTCTAATCTGATAGTTGTAGTGGGCTGGTAGATGTCTAGTCTCCTTTATAGCTCTAATCTGATAGTGGTAGTGGGGTGGTAGATGTCTAGTCTCGCTTGTGTCACTATTCTGATAGTGGTTGTGGGTTGGTAGATGTCTAGTCTCCTTTATAACTCTAATCTGTTAGTGGTAGTGGGCTGGTATATGTCTAGTCTCGCTTGTGTCACTATTCTGATAGTGGTTGTGGGTTGGTAGATGTCTAGTCTCCTTTATAACTATAATCTGATAGTTGTACTGGGCTGGTAGATGTCTTGTCTCCCTTGTGGCTCTAATCTTATAGTGGTAGTGGGCTGGTAGATGTCTAGTCTCCTTTATAACTCTAATCTGATAGTGGTAGTGAGCTGGTAGATGTCTAGTCTCCCTAATGGCTCTAATCTGATAGTGGTTGTGGGTTGGTAGATGTCTAGTCTCCTTTATAACTCTAATCTGATAGTAGTAGTGGGGTGGTCGATGTCTAGTCTCCTTTATAACTCTAATCTGATAGTGGTAGTGGGGTGGTCGATGTCTAGTCTCCTTTATAACTCTAATCTGATAGTGGTAGTGGGGTGGTAGATTTCTAGTCTCCCTTGTGTCTCTAATCTGATAGTGGTTTTGTGGTGGTTGATGTCTAGTCTCCTTTGTGGCTCTAATATGATGGTGGTAGTGGGGTCGTAGATATCTAGTCTCCCTTATGGCTCTAATCTGATAGTGGTAGTGGGTTGGTATATTTCTAGTCTCCCTAATGGCTCTAATCTTATAGTGGTAGTGAGGTGGTCGATGTCTAGTCTCCCTTGTGGCTCTAATCTGATAGTTGTAGTGGGCTGGTAGATGTCTAGTCTCCCTTGTGGCTCTAATCTTATAGTGGTTGTGGGCTGGTAGATGTCTAGTCTCCTTTATAACTCTAATCTGAGAGTGGTAGTGAGCTGGTAGATGTCTAGTCTCCTTTATAACTCTAATCTGATAGTGGTAGTGGGGTGGTCGATGTCTAGTCTCCCTTATGGCTCTAATTTGATTGTGGTTGTGGGTTGGTAGATGTCTAGTCTCCTTTATGGCTCTAATCTGATAGTTGTAGTGGGCTGGTAGAAGTCTAGTCTCCTTTATGGCTCTAATCTGATAGTGGTAGTGGGCTGGTAGAAGTCTAGTCTCCTTTATGGCTCTAATCTGATAGTGGTTTTGTGGTGGTTGATGTCTAGTCTCCTTTATGGCTCTAATCTGATAGTGGTAGATGTGGTAGATGTCTAGTCTCCTTTGTGGCTCTACTATGATGGTGGTAGTGGGGTTGTCGATGTCTAGTCTCCTTTATAACTCTAATCTGATAGTGGTAGTGGGGTGGTAGATGTCTAGTCTCCCTTGTGTCTCTAATCTGATAGTGGTTTTGTGGTGGTTGATGTCTAGTCTCCTTTGTGGCTCTAATATGATGGTGGTAGTGGGGTCGTAGATATCTAGTCTCCCTTATAGCTCTAATCTGATAGTGGTAGTGGGCTGGTAGATTTCTAGTCTCCCTTATGGCTCTAATCTTATAGTGGTAGTGAGGTGGTCGATGTCTAGTCTCCCTTGTGGCTAAAATCTGATAGTTGTAGTGGGCTGGTAGATGTCTAGTCTCCCTTGTGGCTCTAATCTTATAGTGGTTTTGTGGTGGTTGACGTCTAGTCTCCTTTATGGCTCTAATCTGATAGTGGTAGATATGGTAGATGTCTAGTCTCCTTTGTGGCTCTAATATGATGGTGGTAGTGGGGTCGTAGATATCTAGTCTCCCTTATGGCTCTAATCTGATAGTGGTAGATTTCTAGTCTCCCTTGTGGCTCTAATTTGATTGTGGTTGTGGGTTGGTAGATGTCTAGTCTCCTTTATGGCTCTAATCTGATAGTGGTAGTGGGCTGGTAGATGTCTAGTCTCCCTTATGGCTCTAATCTGATAGTGGTAGTGGGCTGGTAGATGTCTAGTCTCCCTTATGGCTCTAGACTCCCTTATGGCTCTAATCTGATAGTTGTAGTGGGCTGGTAGAAGTCTAGTCTCATTTATGGCTCTAATCTGATAGTGGTAGTGGGCTGGTAGAAGTCTAGTCTCCTTTATGGCTCTAATCTGATAGTGGTTTTGTGGTGGTTGATGTCTAGTCTCCTTTATGGCTCTAATCTGATAGTGGTAGATGTGGTAGATGTCTAGTCTCCTTTGTGGCTCTAATATGATGGTGGTAGTGGGGTTGTAGATATCTGGTATCCCTTATGACTCTAATCTGATAGTTGTAGTGGGCTGGTAGATGTCTAGTCTCCTTTACAGCTCTAATCTGATAGTGGTAGTGGGGTGGTAGATGTCTAGTCTCGCTTGTGTCACTATTCTGATAGTGGTTGTGGGTTGGTAGATGTCTAGTCTCCTTTATAACTCTAATCTGTTAGTGGTATTGGGCTGGTAGATGTCTAGTCTCCCTTGTGGCTCTAATCTGATAGTTGTAGTGGGCTGGTAGATGTCTAGTCTCCCTTGTGGCTCTAATCTTATAGTGGTAATGGGGTGGTCGATGTCTAGTCTCCTTTATAACTCTAATCTGATAGTGGTAGTGGGGTGGTAGATTTCTAGTCTCCCTTGTGTCTCTAATCTGATAGTGGTTTTGTGGTGGTTGATGTCTAGTCTCCTTTGTGGCTCTAATATGATGGTGGTAGTGGGGTCGTAGATATCTAGTCTCCCTTATGGCTCTAATCTGATAGTGGTAGTGGGTTGGTATATTTCTAGTCTCCCTAATGGCTCTAATCTTATAGTGGTAGTGAGGTGGTCGATGTCTAGTCTCCCTTGTGGCTCTAATCTGATAGTTGTAGTGGGCTGGTAGATGTCTAGTCTCCCTTGTGGCTCTAATCTTATAGTGGTTGTGGGCTGGTAGATGTCTAGTCTCCTTTATAACTCTAATCTGAGAGTGGTAGTGAGCTGGTAGATGTCTAGTCTCCTTTATAACTCTAATCTGATAGTGGTAGTGGGGTGGTCGATGTCTAGTCTCCCTTATGGCTCTAATTTGATTGTGGTTGTGGGTTGGTAGATGTCTAGTCTCCTTTATGGCTCTAATCTGATAGTTGTAGTGGGCTGGTAGAAGTCTAGTCTCCTTTATGGCTCTAATCTGATAGTGGTAGTGGGCTGGTAGAAGTCTAGTCTCCTTTATGGCTCTAATCTGATAGTGGTTTTGTGGTGGTTGATGTCTAGTCTCCTTTATGGCTCTAATCTGATAGTGGTAGATGTGGTAGATGTGTAGTCTCCTTTGTGGCTCTACTATGATGGTGGTAGTGGGGTTGTCGATGTCTAGTCTCCTTTATAACTCTAATCTGATAGTGGTAGTGGGGTGGTAGATGTCTAGTCTCCCTTGTGTCTCTAATCTGATAGTGGTTTTGTGGTGGTTGATGTCTAGTCTCCTTTGTGGCTCTAATATGATGGTGGTAGTGGGGTCATAGATATCTAGTCTCCCTTATAGCTCTAATCTGATAGTGGTAGTGGGTTGGTATATTTCTAGTCTCCCTTATGGCTCTAATCTTATAGTGGTAGTGAGGTGGTCGATGTCTAGTCTCCCTTGTGGCTAAAATCTGATAGTTGTAGTGGGCTGGTAGATGTCTAGTCTCCCTTGTGGCTCTAATCTTATAGTGGTTTTGTGGTGGTTGACGTCTAGTCTCCTTTATGGCTCTAATCTGATAGTGGTAGATATGGTAGATGTCTAGTCTCCTTTGTGGCTCTAATATGATGGTGGTAGTGGGGTCGTAGATATCTAGTCTCCCTTATGGCTCTAATCTGATAGTGGTAGATTTCTAGTCTCCCTTGTGGCTCTAATTTGATTGTGGTTGTGGGTTGGTAGATGTCTAGTCTCCTTTATGGCTCTAATCTGATAGTGGTAGTGGGCTGGTAGATGTCTAGTCTCCCTTATGGCTCTAATCTGATAGTGGTAGTGGGCTGGTAGATGTCTAGTCTCCCTTATGGCTCTAGACTCCCTCATGGCTCTAATCTGATAGTTGTAGTGGGCTGGTAGAAGTCTAGTCTCATTTATGGCTCTAATCTGATAGTGGTAGTGGGCTGGTAGAAGTCTAGTCTCCTTTATGGCTCTAATCTGATAGTGGTTTTGTGGTGTTTGATGTCTAGTCTCCTTTATGGCTCTAATCTGATAGTGGTAGATGTGGTAGATGTCTAGTCTCCTTTGTGGCTCTAATATGATGGTGGTAGTGGGGTTGTAGATATCTGGTATC